>NC_137810.1:89548903-89971403 GCF_963921795.1 Nannobrachium achirus
TTAACTAGGCCAAGCAGGTGGCAGCAACACATGAGCGCGTGCGCGCGCACACACACACACACACACACACACACACACACACACGCACACACACACGCACACACTAGGGCTGGGTTCGGTAACCGCCGTACCGCCGTATCGGGGTATACCGCGGCCTACCGCGGTGTCAGGGTCCTTACCGCGGTCAAAAAAGACAAAAAATAGGCTATTTTTATTGAGAACGAGCGAGTTTTAAAACGGGGGAGAAGCGAGGACCGCATGCGCTTCATGCCGCTCTGCTCTGGGCCGCGCACCACATGTTTGGAACAATTGGAAGCTTGGCCCGTCACAGTCTCCGACAGAGAGTGAGACACAGTAGACACTGGAGCAGTGCAGTAGCCTCATCAGCGTTAAACTTTCTCCATAATCCACACGACACAACTCACACAAGTATGTTTATACATACCTCGTGGCCGTTTCTTTTTTATTCATACGGGCGGAGCACGAGGACTAAAACCGAAAATGAAACCAGCGCTAGACGTGAGTACTTTTACAGTAGCGCGTCGCGTGTGCCCGTCGTTGTTCGACTACAACCTTTTCTGTCAAGTCTGGTAACTAAAACCTGTTTACTATGTTTATATCACCACTCAATCAATGCGATTTGAGACGTGAGTTTGCATAATCACAGACCGTACACAATCACTATACCCGTCTCATTTGGTTTGTTCACAAACAGCGTGCAGTGTGTCTGAAGCCCCAGTAGTCTACCAGTGGCGTCAGTTCAGCAAAAGCTAAGGTATGGCAACATGACTGCAAGACACCAGTCATGTTGCCATACCTTAGCAACAGGCACGATGAAAGTACATTTTATTATTTCCCACTGTAGCCTAGGTATGGCAGGTGCCATAGCTTGCCATACCCAATTGACGCCTCTGTAGCCTACGTTACTATAGTAACCCGACACTGCAAAGATCTACAAGCTCAGAACGCATTGCGAACGCGACGCGTTGTGAGCTTGTAGATCTGCTACTTTCAAAAGCCAGACCCACTGTGCTGTACGGGGAACTCGAGCAGTCGGGCTTATAGGACCGTGGAGAGACGAATTTTGGGCAGATGATAGGAATATTTTGTCTTATCGCCGAACCTTAATTAATAGATACGGGGGTGCGGTAATTACCGCAATACCGGCGGTAAATGGGAGGACGGTAACCGCGATAACAAAATGTTGATACCGAGCCACCCCTTGCACACACACGAACACGCACACACACACACACACACACACACACGCACGCGTGCACGCGCAAAGTTACTGAGACAGAGGAACGTATCCATCTGCCGTAGCTTACATTACTACCAGTGTGTCCTGACAGGACACAGATGTAACCATTTGGTTACATTTGTATCTGGAAATTGAATCTAGAGTTGCAACACTAACCATTGACAGCTCTTACAGCAAACAGAAAAGTCCTACAATCTGATTGTATTAAACAATGTTAAACTCTGGTCAATGGGTTCTGTTCACCTACACCACCTGTTCTCTCCCCACCAGGTAAGATTGCAGCTCCATGCTGCACTATCAACACTGATAGCTTTTAATTTATCAATCAGAATAGAGTGATTTACGGTGTCAAATGCCTTCTGGAGGTCCAGCATGACCATGCCGCAATATTTGCCCACGTCCACATCACGTTTGATGCGGTTGTTCAAATAGAGAAGGCATGTGTCAGTGGAATGGGATTCGCTGAAGCCAGATTGGAACTCATAACTTAGTTTATTCTCTTCAAGATACCTTGCAACCTGTTCGTGTTCATAGTCATTTTTGTATTTTTTGTTTCTTTTTTTTCACTCAGTCACCGATCTACAAGCTAACAATGCATTACAACATATGATGAGCTTATAGATCTGGTAGTCTGGTTCAATCTGGCCTGGACAGATATTCTGTCAAGTTTTCCTCTGTGACATAAACTGTATTTTAGGGGGATACAATTGTATATTATTTAGCCTGTAGGCTTAGGCTACAGTTGATATGACAAAAAGAAATATGACAGTTTAATGCAGGAGTGTTGTGGATGTAAAAGTTATTTACAGAGGTGCCCCGAGTCTCTGGTGCAAAGCTTTAGAAATGTATTGTAGGTGTGTGGTGGGGGCTCAAAGTGTGTCCACTAAGTTGAATAAGCTAACTTGCCACAGACCACTTTGTTTTGGTGAGTAGCAAAACTGTATTGTTACTGAGTTTCAGAACCATTGATGTATAAACTCACAACAATTCATCGAAACATCAAATGACATACAAATAACAGTCCTATGAAAAAAATATAATAATAACAATCTTATAACAGTATATCAGGAATAAAATGTACTGTAGGCTACTGTTAACAAACTTGTCAAAACTTGATAAAGTACTCAATCACAACTAAACCAATGTGTATGGCTAGCTGCTATGGAGGGTTGTGGTCAGTCTCCTACCTGGTAGTCCATGTCTGGGGGCTGTGGAGCGGCCAGGCTGCTGGAGGAGAGCGGGCAACAACAACACAGTGACTGAGAGACCAAGAACTGACGGAGGAGGACCATGCGGAGCCGGAGGACAGACAGGCACGCCATCATATGGGGGCGGAGCGCGCGCGCGTGTGTGTGTGTGTGTGTGTGTGTGTGTGTGTGTGTGTGTGTGTGTGTGTGTGTGTGTGTGAGAATATCAGACATCTAAACACTGAATAAAGTACCTTAAAACAGTGTGTGTGTGTGTGTGTGTGTGTGTGTGTGTGTGTGTGTGTGTGTGTGTGCGCGCGTGCGTGCGTGTGTCCGGATGTGAACTGCGAACAGCTACGGACTAAACCATTTTGTGATTTCTGTGAGGGGTGAAAGGATTCAGAGAACCTCCATTATATGAAAGAACACGATTGATAAAGGGGGGAAAAACTCAGTACAGTCTCAATCTATCAATGAAGCTCCATTTCAATGTGATTATGACATTGGAGTGGGGGGGGGCATAATAATCTTTACGCCTCCACCCACCCCCTCCCTGTCCGGGGTGGTTCTTGGTAGGTCTACTCCTTCCCCTTTGTGTTTAATGGAGGAGACTCTTGACAGAGACAACAGCAGACGCTTGCAGTGTTTTTATTTTTATTTTTCACGACGGCGGTGAGCAATGTCTCACAAAGGAGGTACAACTTGTCAAATGGAGTCTGTACGGCTGAAGATAAACGAACACATGACGTCGGTTGGAGAGGAGATATTGTGTGTTTTGGACAAACAGCAGCGTGGAGCCGATGTTTGTGTGGAGCTTAACGTCAGAGTGGTTGTGTTGGAGCGCCTCCACGTGGCCGCAGAGTTCATGTGCAACCTCTTCCAGAGGGAGATGGAGACACTAGAAACTCTGCTGGAGACACAAAACAAACGTCTGGACACCTTTCTACACACACCAGGTTTGTTTGTTTGATTGATTGATTGATTAGTTGTAGAATATGTTATGCATAGGTTTGCATAGGAAAGGGTACAGGACAGTACACTGGTTCACTGGTACAAGGTCGACTAAAAGGATTAAAAAAAATCACATTTGAACAAAATACAAATAATACACCTGGCAGTAACAGCTGACCTTTTAGCAATTTCACTGTAGTCAAAAGAAAATCGTGAGTGTTGGTGTGCTCCTGTCACTTGATTTTCAGTCTAGAGCAGTGGTTCTCAATCTGTGGGTCGGGCCTTGCATGATTCTTGGGTTGTCCCCAGATGACAGTGAAGTGACAATTTATGTAACTTTTTTTCATACCAAATTAAAAGGAAAATAAAAAGACTATTAATCATCGAAAGTATTCAACAAACTAAACAAAATAGTCAAATAATATTATCCAACAATTTGGAAAATATCTAATCCAGATATCTAATCCATAGCAAAGCGTTGCAAGAACCAAGGTGCTGAACAAAAAATGCAAAAACATATTAAAGCAAAATAATATAATTAAAATAAGTCAAACAAGCTAAATAGATCACATCACAACGAGAATGAAATACATGATTTGGGCATATCACCAGCCGATAAAAGGTTAGGATTTGAAACGCAAGTGACGGATTTGTGATGAACTAATATCAGGTAACCTAATTACGGTAATTTGATTGATGGATTGATTGAAGATTTATTAGAAGTTTGCATAGGAAAAGGTACAGCTTCATGACTGTACAGTTCACTGGTACAAAGTCAACTAAAAGGAGATCCTAGTAAGCGTTTCTGCTTGTTTGCACAGGAAACCATTTAAGTATCTCATATAAGACGGATAGAACACACAGTACTATGTAATACCGTAGTTAAATTGTAGACAAAAACTGTGATAGCAAAATGTTGATACCGCCTGAGGCCTACAGGCAAATAAGGATTGTTGTGATGTGATTGAGCTTTTGCTTGGCGGTGAGGATGCGAGCACCAGTATTTTGAACAAGCTGCAGACAGCTGAGAGTAGATTGATCAAAGCCGTACGTACAAATGGCCTGCCATTGCGAGTCCCCCTCTCATCTCTCCAACGGAATGCAGTGATTAATCATTAAGCCACAGGATTATTACTGTCCGTCTTATTAAAATAGACGCTTCTACAGTTCAACTTCGGGAGGAGGGAGGACAGTCAAGTCAAACATCTGTCGCACATTGTGTCAAAAATTGCAGATCTACAAGCTCACCTTCGAGCTTGTAGATCTGCTATTTTTGGCATTCAAGATATACAGCACTGTTGCAAAAAAAATCTCCTTTTAACGCTGTCAATTTTTTTATATGCGATTAACGCAGTGATTTTGAGCCTCGTGCGCTCCGTAGTATAGAGTGAGGAAGTGAATGCGTTGATATCGCTTCCATTTTCGGGGTTTTGATCCGGTCGGATGACATCGGATGACATCCGGTCGGATGACATCGGATGACATCCGGTCGGATGACATCCTAAGTTATTTTGTAGTCAAAACGGACTACACTTTGGCCGGAACTACCAAACAGGAATCAGTTTTAACCCAGTTAGCGCATGCGCAAGTAGTTAGCGCATGCGCAAGTAGTTTTGTTTTTGGTTAAAACTAGTCTGGGATCATTTCACTTTTCGGGCTTGTAACCGGTCTGGAGCGGAAACCACAACACGTCATGTTGTAGTACTCAAGGGACTACAATTTGGCCGGAACTATCCACCGGAAACAGTTTTAACCCAAAATAATTCCTGTGCGCTCAAGGACATACTTTTAGGGCCTACCTAATATACTCCTTGATGGGGAGTAGTTTTGCTTTTGAAAAATGTGTTTGGTATATGCATCTTTCAGTCCAACTCGTAGCGACTGGCAAGACTACACTAGACTACTCAAGCATTTTAATAGGGATTGTGGAAACAAATGGCGGGAACCAAATCAAGCCGCTTCTTCTAGTGGTTTCTGCGTTGGGCGGAAACCAAACGGCCTGATGTGAACGAACACCAGGCAACCTGGTAGGCGAGGTTAGTTAAAACTGATTCCGGTTTGGTAGTTCCGGCCAAAGTGTTGTCTGTTTTGACTACACAATGGCGTAGGATGTCATCCGGATCAAACAACCTGTTTAGTAAACAAATACCAGGCTTTCCCCCAGAAAGCCTGGTGACGCGAGGTTAACTGACAACAGTCAGTGCGAGATGTGGCTAGCAGCAGGGCTAGTAGTAGTTGTACCAGACAGAAAAAACAGCTGAGATAACAGTCAGTGTGAGATGCGGCTAGCAGCAGGGCTAGTAGTAGTTGTACCAGACAGACAAAACAGCTGAAATTTTTGCAGCAGACAAGCACAATCACAACCACAATTATTACCGCTGACGGCGTCGGGCATAGCCGAGAACAGCGTGCGGCGGCAGACAGCGCGAGCACCAGACACGCACGCTCCCAAAAACAGGACATCTCTACCTTGTACAGGAGAAGCATACATCCTGTATACAGGGCTCCCCAGTCCCCCACACCAACACGCTGACAGTGACCACCAAAGGCATGCAACAACCGCCAGAGAACTTGGCATACTGTATGCCTTGTGCCACACATCTCCAACGAGCCATCACAGTGACTCCAGAGTCTACATCATAACATAACAGCTGGGTTTCTCATAGTGAAGTAGTAGTAACACCAGTCCAGGGTGCCTCAGAATACTTTGATAATATTTAGAATTTATCAATAGCCTATTACTTCAGTTAAACCACTTTAGACCCTCAAATGCCCCTATGCTTGCTTTTAAAACACCCCAGAGCTGCACTGTACTTGAATTATTTTTTCCATACACCAACTCTCTTCACCAAAAATGGCTTTGCATCTTGTAGTGAGCTTGTAGATCTGCTACTTTTGGTGAATATCCCCTTAGAATAGGGATGCTGAGGTTTGAGTGATCGAATGCCAAGTATAAACGTTTATTCATTTTACATCTGTCCTAATGAAAAATTAAAGGGAGCCTCTGCACACTCAAAAGTGTGCAAAATCATGTTCTTTATTTTCAGTTAAATAAAGTGCAAGCTTTTGGTCTTAGACCTTCTTAAGGCATCCAGCACCTCACCTAAATCTATTGGCAGATGAGTGGTGGTCCTTTCACTATTAATCTGTCCTAATGGAAGCAGATATTTTTTCTCAAGTTGTTATACTTGTTAGGCCTATTATGGACAGTGTTTTGTCATTATTCCAAAAATAATAAACATGCTGCATTTGCATAAAGCAAGTATGTGTCTACTTCCTTGTTGATATGAGTATTAAGCCGGGAACACATTTTGCTGTTTGGGAGGGGCTTACAGTACATGTACAGTATGTAGCAACATATTTGTTTTGTAGGCTAATTTCTGATTTAGCCCTATTCTATAGGTTAGGCCTAAATGGGTTAATATCTGTTTAAGGTAGATATAGAACAGATACAAAATATGTGATTAACTTGGGATTAATCGCGTGATTAACTACGGACAATAGGGATGTCCGATATTATTGGCCGGACGATATTACCGGACGATATTACCATAAGAAATTAATATTGGAAAATATTGGTATTGGTATTTTTTTTAATTAAAAACCAATATTTTTTATGATTTTTTTGTTTCCTTTTTTACATGAGCTCTTATAGTAGTTAGATGTGTGCCAAAAAATAGAATTATATGTTTTATTGAGGTGAAATGCGTTTCAAAACCGATATGGGTCTGTAACTCTAGAGTGTACAAATGGAACCAGATTCAGATTCAGAACCAAATTTCTGGGAGAGGAATTCTGGTGCTTGGAAGGACTAGGCTCTGTGGATGGACTCTGCCCGTAGCGTGACAACCTTGTCTTCTAGTCTAGTCTCTGTTGATTTTCTTTCTCTCAAGTTCAAATATTCAGTGTTTTACTCTCATTTCATCTTTTGTCTAGGCTTCCTGCTCCACCCTGTGTGCAACGAGGAGGTTCCCATTGAACAGCATGAGAGGAATCCTAATCTGATCCAGGAGGAACCAGAGCCTCCACAGATTGAAGTGGACCTACAGGAGCTACTTCATAGTCCAGAGGAGGCTGCTGAGTCAACGTTGACATTACTAGCAGTGAAACATGAAGATGAGGAAAACCGAGAGACAGAGCCTCTTGCCAGCACCTCAACTGAACACATGAAAACACAAGCAGATGTAGAGGACTGTGGAACATCACAACCAGCTGGTGATGAGCAGCTCCTCCCTTCAGAATGTTCTGAAACTGAGACGGAAGACAGTGATGAGTGGCAGCCTAGTGAAGAATCTGACACAGAAGATGGTGATGAATGTGAGACCAGGGATGATCAGCCATCTTTAAACACACTGAAATCACACAAAACACAAAATGTTAAAGGACAAAGACTAACTTTGAGCAACATGCTGTCCCAGGACCTGACATCTTCAAAACAAACTACATCTGTGAAGAGTCACAAAGGGAACAAAGGCTTTAATTGTACATTGTGTGGCAGAGGGTTTGGCATACTGAGAGATCTAAACCGACACATGAGGATACACACTGGGGAAAGGTCTTTCACTTGTACAGTTTGTGCCAAAGGCTTTGCTCGAACAGATAAGCTGAAGTTACACATGAGGACTCATACAGGGGAAAAGCCCTTTACATGTACAGTTTGTGCCAAAGGCTTTGCTCGAAAAGATAAGCTGAAAGAACACATGAGATCTCATACAGGAGAAAAGCCCTTTACTTGTACAATCTGTGCCAACCGCTATACCGACATGGATGGACATATGAGGACACATACAGGGGAAAAGCCCTTTATTTGTACAGTTTGTGCCAAAGGCTTTGCTCGAAAAGATAAGCTGAAGATGCACATGAGAACTCATACTGAGGAAAGGCGATTTACTTGTACAGTTTGCGCTAAAATATTTGTTTATATGCGCAGTTTCGAAAAACACATGAGGAGACATACAGGTAAAAATACACCACTATCTAGTTAATTTGAAACTGCTGTGGATGAAATGCTAGACTTTACTTTAGTTTGACAATGTGTCATACAACATGATGTCAAAACAATCTAACAGATGTGATACTGTAAAATTATTCAAACTGCAACATGACAGTGACAAGTCCTGAATACTGAAGCAGAGGTTTAAACAATCTGACTGTGTCAACTTGACCAAATTAAATCAACAATTAATGCTCCCCCCCCCCCCCCCCACACACACACACTTATAAAAAAAAACTCGCTGACTGCGATATGATGACTTTGACAAGGTATTCCCCATGATCCATGTCGCCACTGTTGAGTTTGCCAAGTTATATATTGTATTTAATCTAATTAATAATAATAACTAGAAGTTTGCGGCCCTTCTGGCCGCTCACTTCTCTATCGGCTAAAGCTGCGACGTCACAGTTAGTTTGAGATTCAGTTAGATTGAGAACAGGAGTGCTCGTTTTTGGGCACACGGTGGAGCAGGCTGTGCCTCCTTCGGGGAACTAGAAATAATTTGACTGAGGTTAGGATTAGGGTTAGGTTTAGGCATAGTTTTACTGAGGTTACTCAGGTTAGGGTTAGGTTTAGGCACAGTTTTACTGAGGTAGGGTTAGGATTAGGGTTAGGCATAGTTTTACTGAGGTTAGGGTTAGGTTTCACCAGGTTAGCATTCACCAGCGTGGGACTAATGCACATCCACATCCAGGTGAACTAAAAAAAAGCGCTCAAAGCCTCTCAGATTACATGTAAAAATGTTCTTTTGTTTCCTGATCCTGCCCACCATCTCCTTTGAAAACAATGCAAGCTAGTTCGCTACTAGGTTTGGGATGCTTCATCACTCAAACATGCAATATTTTCTGTACGGACATCTCAGCATTTTTTTTCTTTTTTTAATGAAAGCAATCAACGTGTTCAAATTTGTATATTACACCATAGTCCTTATTATTCACGTCACTAAGTCCTTATTCAAGTTTTCATGCTTTAATTTCTTCATTCCAGATCAGTGTGTGGAGTCCAGTCTGCAGGTGAAGATCAGTTCTCCAGCCAGGACTGTTTCTATTAAACAGGAACCTGAAGACCACCTTAAACAGGAACCTGAAGACCACCCTCATCTCAGTAAGTTTCAAGAACCTTGTCTTTATTTCTGTTATTGGAGAAGGTGGGCCACTACTGAGGGTGTAAAGATGAACCCATATTATTTTTTAAGTGAGTGCAGACTTGATTTCATTTTGTTGTTTGTGTATCCTGCACCTGGGCACTGAATGATGTTCCAATGTTTCAGTGAACTGAGGGAACAGTGCAGTAAAGTCTCATTGTATCTTTTTCCTAGACTTCCTGCACGACCCTGTGTTTAGAGAGGAGTGGAGCTCCAGTCTGGTCCAGGAGGAACAACAACCTCCACAGATTAAAGAAGAACAGGAGGAAGAGGCTGGTGGGTCAACATTGACATTACTTTAAACACACTGAAATCACACAAGACACAACATGTGGGAGGACAGTGCAAGCTGTCCCAGGACCTGAAATTATCAAAACAAACTCAATCCATGAGGGGTCACACAGGGAAGAAAAGTTTTAGTTGTACAGAGTGTGGCAAAATATTTAATCACAAGCATCATCTGAAGACTCACACAATGATCCATACAGGTGAAAAGCCCTTTTCTTGTACAGTTTGTGGTAAAGGCTGTCTTCACATGGGTCATCTAAAAATACACATGATGACTCATAACGGGGAAATGGAAATGCCCTTTTCGTGTACAGTTTGTGGTAAAGGCTGTGTTAGTGCAGGTAATCTAAAAATACACACAAGGACTCATACAGGGGAAAGGCCCTATACTTGTACAGTATGTGGTAAAGGTTTTCTTAGCACAAGTAATCTAAAAACACACATGAGGACTCATACAGGTGAAAAGCCATTTTATTGTGCAGTTTGTGGTAAAGGCTTTGCTCAAACGTGTAATCTAAAAACACACATGAAGACTCATACAGGGGAAAGCCTTTAGTTTAAATTAGTTCAGTCTCAGCCAGCATGACAATGAAAAGGACACTAAAGCAGAGGAATCGTATAAGCTGACAACATCAACAAGATTTAATCAACTAAACATGAACAGGGTTAGGGTTAGACGGATTTTACTTTGCTTGGTCCAGAAAGGTAGAACAGTGTTTTTCCACATTTGTCAGAATTTAACATGTCATATTCATTAATATTCATGCAATAATTGTTATGCATGCAAGGAGTGGTTTACTGAATTATAATGTTTGCAAATATCCATAAATAAGTCGTTATGTCTTTCAATATTTCTGGGGGCGTTATTTCGCCTTTCTCTGGTGTTGTTGGTGTTACCTCCATGAGGTTTTCAAACGTTTTCTTAACTATACACCCATAACAAGAATAGGCCGCTCGAATGACTTTGTCTAAGCTATTGCGTTTCTGTTATGTTTCCAATGGGACTACATTTCAGTGCAGCAGTGACTACTTCCGATACTTGCCGTTCGGGAGCTGCCATTCCAGACTCTATATAGCATTCGGAGATTGTGGAATAGTTCTCTGGCTACGCGAGACTACACAATGCTGTACCCTCTCCAACTGTACATTCATTCCCCATTTTCAGTTGTTTTAATTACATTTCGACACTTGCTTTGGCAATGTAAACATATGTGTTCTCATGCCAATGAAGCTCATTTGAATTGAATTGATTGATTTATTTTGGTCTGGGTTCTGTTTAAAATGTACATCTAAAGAAACTGTGATGTAATAATGTTTAATTCAAATATACATCTATACTTCGCATCTCTTGTCTGCTTTGGGTTCAGTTGCATTAAAGGAGTAGTTCACCCCCAAAATGACTTTTTCCTATTGATTATTCACGTCATGGATACTTTTCTTTCGTTCTTTCTTTTTTTTTTGTCGCATTCCTAAGACAAAAATGTGATAACAATAAATTTACCCCCATTCGTTTTCCGACCCAAATCGATTCGGGTCCCCATCCGGAATCAATGGGGGAAAATGTACTCAAATCAAATCTTTGGAAGTCTTTGGAATGCGACAAAAACTAAAAAAATATTATTGAACTCAAGTCTCCATGGCGTGACTAATCAATAGAAAAAAAAAACATTTTGGGAGTGAACTACTCCTTTAAATATCAATTTACAGTACCCTGTCAGTAAAGCCATTGTGTACACAGAAATCAGCAATGTCATTTCACCAAAGTCTTTACAGGTGGGCCTGTATGCAAACATAGGCCTACTCTGCATTGGCCCTCACTCAGAGCATGTTTTGAATAGGCCTGTGTAATAGTCAGGTCCACTATGTTAAGACATGTTTATTCGTTGGATTTTTTGGGGGATTTGTAAAACTATACATTTTTGGAATCTTCAGAGCATGGGGAATCCAAAAATCTTTGTTGGCATTTGCACAGACACCTGCAAAGCCGCCATTTTGGACGTTCAAAATGGCCGACATAAAATACATAATTTGTGCTATCTTGGCTTCTAGACAACCTAGAAACTTAATTAAACATGTCAATCCTATGTTTTCTGGGTCAAGAAATTGAATGAGTAGATGATGGGTGTAAAATGTTCCGGACCCCCACCCCCTTTCTGGGGGTTATCTATTTCGGGACCTCCCAGGACAGTACGCCAGCCAGTTAATGTCCGATTTTCATAATAGAGTTGTTTTGTAGGTTTTAAAACATCCTGAGTTAATTTATTACATGTTTAAAGCAGCCAGAATAACTTTTCTGACTTTTGGTTGGGATCTGGGACCCCCAGACAGACCCTTGAGCCTATATCAGTAATTGCACTGCTCCTGCTCCAGAACAATGTGATCATAGTTGAAGCATAAAAGTTGTTGTAGATGGGCTCTGAAAACAAAAATGAATTGTAGCAAATACCAGGGGTCTTCCACAGGGGGTCTGGGACCCCTGGGGGGTCCTCAGAGTTACTACAGGGGGCCTGCCAAATCTTGATAGGATCTCTTTTTTTTTTACATTTGAAACTTTGAATGGTTTTATGTATCCTGGGTTTATGTATTGTTTTATTGGTTGGTTTATTAGTATTCTCAGCATTATTTATACAATTTTTGTGTTAGACAGTTATGGTCGACAGCTGTTACTGCAGGGATTGCAATAATGAAGGTATTGCAACTTCTCACTTTGGGCGCGCAGAACAACGTGTCCATTTATTGCACTGCACTCACACTGACAACACAACACACACACCTCTTTGTTATTGTCACCCCAAAGCCCTCACCCTATCCTTTTAAAGAGCCCATCATGGTCAATTATATGCCCAAAGAAATTCACTACAATCAGGGACGTGCTGGCCATTGGGAAAAGCGGGACAACTCCCAAACGGCGGTTCATTCCTGGCCGGTCCAGGCCGGCCATTAGGAAAAATAAATAAATAAAATGTCGGCCTTCGTTCCATTTTGGGGGCTGGGCGGCCAACAAAGTAAATCGTCACTATCAGGCAGAAACCTTGTATCTCCAAGTCTCAAATGTAATTGTTTTCGCAAAGCAAAGCCCTGCTTCATCATACAAGGCTGTCGCACAAAAGTAGTGAAAACAGACGATCTACAAGCACACAACGCCTCGCGGTGCGAGGTGTGTGCTTGTAGATCGTCTGTTTTCACTAGTTTAAATCAATTTTAACAAACGGTTTTGGACGTACAAGGTTTCCACCTGACAACGATGAAATATAACTCATGGACAGTAATTGGCCCACTGGCTTGTCACTTGTCATGATCTGAAATGGCAAATCTTTGAGTAGCAGCAGCGCTATAGAGAGAGTGCAATGAGGGCCTCTCCAACTCTTTTTCCCGGGCTGAATCAGGGGCCCAGCACGTCCCTGACTACAATACAGTAATTTCAGACATGCAGGATCTTCAATGTCCAACCTAATAGTGTTGACACAGTCTCTACCATACCGGTAGCATACCCTTGCAACTTGCTTTGAAGCCACATTTGATGAGCTCAAGTACTGCCTTTGGAGCAGGGAGGAACATACCCTCCACTCTCTGAATTCCATCTATTTTCTTCGATTGATGGAAGCTCAGGGCAATTTGTCAGGTATGACAAATCATAATACGATACCTTCATCAAGGGACATGATTTTGAGGAAGTGCACACACATGAAGAGGCTGATACCCTGATTCCTTGAAGTCCTTGCCTCTGCTGCTTATGGTGCTTTGTGAGACATACTGTATGTGTTTGGTCACCCGACACTGATGTCCTCCTGTAATTTGCAACAGTCAAAGGTATTAAAGGTAGGAAAAAATTATGGAAATCAATATATTCGAGCATTTTCAAGTTATTCGATGTCACAAATGTCAAGGGTTCCTTGGCCTACACATTCTTTCTTGGTGCTGACAGGGGAAGAACATTTGTTGGAATCTCCAAAAAAGACATTGGTCAGCACCTACTTAATTGAAGCCTGATAATGATGAAAAAGCCATTAGCAAGGGTTCCATTCCTCCTGAGCTTATTAATGGTGAGCTTCCATCAACATTGCAGTCATTGAAGCATTTTGCATGTCGTGTTTACTTTTCAAAAGGTCCAACAACCCTGCGATTACTCAGATGGGAACTATTTCTGTCAAAGAACTTGGAGGGTGAGATGCTACCTCCAACTTAACTTGTGCTGCACTGCTACCATATCCTCTGTGCCAACCACGTCACAATGCAGGATAAATCATACCTGACAAATTGCCCTGAGCTTCCACCAATCAAAGTGAAAAGATGGAATTCAGAGATTGGAGATTGTTCCAGTCAGGTGTCTTGCCCTCCCTGCTCCAAAGGCAGTACGTGAGCTCAATGTTGCTTTTAAGCAGGTTGCAAGGGACGGTGCAGCTGCTCAAATAACCTGCCTTTCACTCTATGCTATGGTGGAGACTGTGTCAACACTATTAGTTTGGACATTGAAGATGACGATGATGAAGACTAATAGATCCTGCATGTCTGAAATTACTGTATTGTAGTGAATCTCTTTGGGCATAATTGACCATGGGTTCTTTAAGAAGATAGGGTGAGGGTTTTGGGGTGACAATAACAAAGAGGTGTGTGTGTGTGTGTGTGTGTGTGTGTGTGTGTGTGTGTGTGTGTGTGTGTGTGTGTGTGTGTGTGTGTGTGTGTGTGTGTGTGTGTGTGTGTGAGAATACTAATAAACCATCAAAGTACAATACATAACCCCAGAAAACATTACATTAAAAAAAAAAGATCTCTGAGGACCCCCCAGGGGTCCCGAACCCCCCCCCCCCCCCCCCCCGTGGAAGACCCCTGGTATTTACTACAACTCATTTTTGTTTTCAGAGCCCAGCTACAACAACTTTTATGCTTCAACTATGATCTAATTTAACATTGTTCTGGAACAGGAGCAGAGCGTTTACTGAGATAGGCTCAGGGGTCTGTCTAGGGGGTCCCAGGTGAGGAAAGACCCCAACCAAAAGTCAGAAGGGTTATTCAGTCTGCTTTAGAAGTGTAATAAATGAACTCAGGATGTTTAAAAACCTACAAAACAACTCTAATATTATGAAAATCGGACATTAACTGGCTGGCGTACTGTTCTGGGAGGTCCCAAAATAGATAACCTCAAGAAAGGGGGTGGGGGTCCGGAACATTTTACACCCATCATTTAATCATTCAATTCCTTGACCCAGAAAATATAGGATTGGCATGTTTAATAAAATGTCTAGGTTGTCTAGAAGCCAAGATAGCACAAATTATGTATTTTATGTCGGCCATTTTGAACGTCCAAAATGGCGGCTTTGCAGGTGTCTGTGCAAATGCCAACAAAGATTTTTGGATTCCCCATGCTCTGAAGATTCCAAAAATGTATAGTTTTACAAATCCCCAAAGAAATCCAACATAAATACATAGTGAACCTGACTATAAGCTGGACACAATATCCTGTACCATTTGCATTGCGATTAGAGATCATTACCACTGTATTACCATCAATTGCAATGCGAGGGTGTGTGAAGTGGTATTCAAGTGTGATCGGCATTACCACCTACAGTACCAATGACAAACCCACAATATAAAATCTCCTTATCAATATAGTAAGTAGCAAACCAACTATAGTAAGTATTTCAGAATATATTCACAGCTGTAAAGTGTAAAGTACAGACTTTGGTGAAATTACATAATACATAATACAATAAATTGATGATCTGTCTTCTTCAAGATGATTCCCACATTGAAACTACGAGTGTTTGCTAAATGCCAAGTTTACACCAATATTTTGCGATCCCATCCCTTAGTTTAAGAATCTTAGATGTGATAATATAGTTTTCATCAATCTGTGATGTGATGAACAAACAATCGATAGGGGCTTACTTGCAGTTAACCCTCTAAGACCCACTGTTGTATTATTACAACATTTGTATTTTATCCAAAAAAATAAAAATAAAAAAATATTTTATTTTTGCTACCCCTACCACCTAAACATCACCATTGGATTCTGTTGTTTAGTATTACAATGCCATTGGCCACAATATTTGCATATGGTGTCATTATGATCCATTCTTGAGAATGTGGATAAATCATGTCTTACCAAACCAATTATCATCATGTAGGCCTGCTGACACACTAATCAATCTAAACATGCAACCTGACAGAAGTCACCCTTGTCCCAGACAAGAATTCACAACTTAAAACGCAGGTTCCTTTTATAAATGCACCAAATAATACATATACATCACCATTGGATTCTATTGTTTAGTAATACAATGCCATTGGCTACAATATTTGCATAGGCCTATTCCCCCCACAGAGGCTATTCCTCACCAAAACATAAGTAGGCTACAATGTTTTGTTTGGTGATCATTAGAATGTCTAGGGCGCGCAACAGACATATGCGTGAAACATCTTCTCCTTGTCGTCTGAGAAAGCATTAGTACGGCGCACCCAGTGGCCATTCTCAGACGATAAGATGACGATGCGTGACGCACATGTGTGAGTCCGGCCTAGAACATTTACATAATATGTTATTATTGTGAAAAATATCTCCCATATGTAAATTAGAGCATGATTTATGATGATTTTTAAACCTTACAAAACGTTTTAACTTTTTTTTTTTTTCACAGTGACTGAGAGACCGTGAACTGAAGACCCAACCTTGACCCTAACCTCAGTAAAACTATGCCTAAAACTAACCCTAACCCCAGTGGTGCTTTGGGATTTTTTTTTTTCGGGCGGACGGTCATTTATTGACGTCACGTGCACGCGCGTGCACGCGCCTCTAGAGGCTATTTAGATAGAAAGGATGTCAGCAGATCTGTTAATGGTGGGAAAACAATAGTTTTCTAGTCTTAATTACATTTGCATTGTTACTTAAGATTTTATGTTCTACTTTCTTTTAATTCATTGCAGTAGGATAGAGAAACAAAGTTTCCCAGACAGCACAATTGGGCGGAGCGACATAGCTACTAGCTCGCTTCGTAGCGTTTGCGTTGCTGCCTAGTGTCAGTTCATAGCTTTTGGATTGTTTGGAGGTCGGCAGAGCGATGCATAGCGCCTGCATCGATCCTCTGTCGCGTGACTCGCGTCACAGGGAGCTCTCTGGCGAGACCGAGGACTCTATTTTCAGCTGCGTCACATGACTCACAGCTCAGCTCAGCTGGCCTCGACAACAACTCCCAAGCAGCACCGTAGGCTCCCCTCGTTTCAAACAGGTTTGTATATGTAAAACATCATTATGCACTAGAACTAGTTAGGATATTTTCTAAACTTCATAATTTCATTGATAACATGTCAAATAGGTTTTTATGTTTAATGTTATATCGAGCTGAAAACACACCCTAATCTTTCTGCTGGTTTGACATGCTAGCTAGCTATGTTTACATTGTCATTTACTGATGCTGCTAGCCGTGCCATGCTAAGTTACGTCAACATGTCAGCTATTACGTTGACAAGGGAGGACTAATGAGCTGAAACCCGAGTTTTCAGTCCTGTGAGTGTTTACACAACGTTCTGAGAGGAGGACAAGCTGCAAGTTTGCAAGACAAGAGGAATTTCTTCACGAGGTTCAGAGCAGACTGTTTTGTTGTGCTACATGCTAACGCTAAGCTAACAAGGTCAGTGAGTTTAGTCAGTTCATTGCACATGAGCAGACGTTTTTCTAGACACAGTTTTAACTTCCACAGTTGGACTGATTAAGTGGTAGTCTGTTGTTTTCGACTGGAGGACACAAAGAGGAGGTTTTGGGGGTTAACTAAGTACTTTAGGTAGTAGTTAATTTTGCCGGCTTTTAGGGACTCTGTGTGATTGTGAGTGTGAGTGTGTGGGCCCACAAATTATTTAATTGGTTTCTAAGTGACTGAAGGGTGACAACTCAAGGGTCTTTATTTTGAATATTAACTTTGAGAAGGTAATATTATTTTTTGCACTTACAGTAGTGACAGTATTCCTGAAGGAAGAGGTTTATGGTTCACATTTCAGGTTTTCAATCTGCTAAACTGTTGTTTACATTTTCTATTTTATTATGTTCTATTCATATTCATATTTACTACTTTTGCACAATCATTGCACAAAAGATCCTAACTAAATAATTGATAATTATTGAGTTGTGTGGATTTATTGTGTACAATTTTCTGGTATTTAAAGGGTCCATTTGGTTACTAGATTAGAAGTCATGGTTACTGGTTATAATCTAAGCTCAGTAAATACTCATTTTATATTAGGCCGGGAGCCAATTCTGAAATTGGCACAAATTGGTACCACCCAAGGTGACCGTACGTTTTTTACATTTTTGTCTTCGTACATGTCTCTAGTTTACATTTTGGTATGATAACCCTTTCTGAGACCCAGCTTAATTGATGTTATCACCCGCTAGAGTCGGTCTCCCATCGACTTTCTATACAGGAGGAAAATACCCAGAAAAAGATTTTTTTCTGGGTATTTAAGGAGGATCTGAGGGGTCTAACTAGGGGTTTGTCATGATGCTGAATCCATTGCAGGCATTTGTTTTGCACAAAAAACATTCTGTGGGCTAGAAATGGCCTCAGAAAACAATACACGTATGGGTGAGTATTCATGTTAGTCGGAGGCCTTAGGGTTTTTTTTCTCGTGCTAATCAGTCTAAAAGTGCAACATTTTGCACAGATGTAGCTCAGGGCATGCTTTAATGATTTAGCTAGGGCGCCCGAGTCGGCGACCTTCGGGGTCACCACAGCACCCACAGAACTCTGAAAAGTGATGACTCATCACTAAAGTCGATGGGAGCCCAACTTGATTTGGCCGCTGTGGCGACCCCGAATGTCGCAGACTCGGGCGCCCTAGCTAAATCATTAGAGCATGCTCTGAGCTACATCTGTGCAAAATTTTGCACTTTTAGACTGATTAGCACGGGAAAAAAAACCCTAAGGCCTCCGACTAACATGAATACTCACCCATACGTGTATTGTTTTCTGAGGCCATTTCTAGCCCACAGAATGTTTTTTGTGCAAAACAAATGCCTGCAATGGATTCAGCATCATGACAAACCCCTAGTTAGACCCCTCAGATCCTCCTTAAATACCCAGAAAAAAAATATTTTTCTGGGTATTTTCCTCCTGTATAGAAAGTCGATGGGAGACCGACTCTAGCGGGTGATAACATCAATTAAGCTGGGTCTCAGAAAGGGTTATCATACCAAAATGTAAACTAGAGACATGTACGAAGACGAAAATGTAAAAAACGTACGGTCACCTTGGGTGGTACCAATTTGTGCCAATTTCAGAATTGGCTCCCGGCCTAACTTTAATATAAAAGTACTTAAAAAGGTAATTCATTGATATTGTGACTTTAAAAAACTGCTTGTGTGTTTATTAGTTAAAAAGAGATCCAAGCTAATTAATACTGAGTTAATCGGAATTAAGTTAAATATATTTAAAAGAACTCAAAAGCCCTCCCCTTAATACATGACCAAAAGGGGAGTAGGGGACCGCTACATTTGTAACTAGTGGAACGTACTTTACAAACAGCAAAAACTAGCGTTTCAGCTCATTGTCATAAAGTCCTCCCTTGTCAAAGTTTTTTCTGTGGCACTGGTGACTTTCACGCGGACAAGTAAAAATACAACCGCGATGATCCGTGTCTAAGCTTTCTGTCTAGGTCGTCCTCAGACGAGCCTTTCATCGTCGCTTCCAGTCGTCCCGGTTCTCCATACATCTGGCCAGCTCGTTGTTGCTTTATGTTCCTGCGTCTTTCTTATATCCACATATAATATAAAATTCATCCAGCTAGGATGAATACAATGCAACGGGAGCCCAGCCTGAGCAGACAAGAGGAGGAGCAGTAGGTGGTGTTAGTGATGTCATGGTGTGTTTCCAGGCTGAACAGACAGAGGAGCAGCAGAAGGTGGTGTTATAGTGATGTCACAGTGATGTAATAATGATGTGGTGTGTTTGCAGACAGAGGAGGCGCAGAAAGAGAACAGGGAGCAGCAAGCAGAGGAAGAGGAGGATGAGGAAGGGGAGGAGAAAAGGAGGAGAGAAGAAGAGAAAGAAAGTAAGTGTTGGAACAAGCCTACTGGAGGAAAAGCACAACCCTTTAACCGATTTAGTGCCAACCGCGAGATGTCTCGCGAAAAGTACTTGAGTACTAGTAGTGCCGATCGCGAGATATCTCGCGAAAAGTAATCTATTACTGTAACGGCGAGTACAATACCGAGTAGAATGGCCGAAGCTCCGGAGACGAAATCCGTCGCTGATTTGTCATCATCACGGCTCCACGAGCACAAAATAGTCATCCCATAACATTGAGGTGGACGGGGGATCTCATCTTTAATGTCCATTATCTCAAAACTACACTTTAGAAGCGAAGATGGAGGCAGATGCTCGCTTATAAAACACATGTATAAATACTCCGATGCAATCCAGCATGGCACCACATAACAACGATCGGTTCCGGCGCAGGATGCGATGACGTCAGACCGGAAGTAATCAGCTTGTGGACTTCTGGCCTTCAAAATAAGATAACAGGAGTGAATGGGGCCGGGGGGGGGGGCACTCTGGATATTTTAATCCGTTAAAGTCAGAGGCTTTTAATTAATACCAGAGGTCCATTCTATAATGTCTTCTTAAATCAGTGGTTCTGAAACTGTTTCATGTCAAGGACCCCCAGAATTCCATGTAGATCTGCTATTTTTGATTAGCTAAAGTATAAACCCATCTAGACCTGGAACGCATTATTTTAAACATCATTCTATGCTTTAACTATTGAAAAACAGCAGATCTACAAGCTCACAGTGCGAGTGAGTCATTACTTTTCAGAGTTCTGTGGGTGCTGTGGTGACCCCGAAGGTCGCCGACTCGGGCGCCCTAGCTAAATCATTAGAGCATGCCCTGAGCTACATCTGTGCAAAATGTTGCACTTTTAGACTGATTAGCACGAGAAAAAAAACCCTAAGGCCTCCGACTAACATGAATACTCACCCATACGTGTATTGTTTTCTGAGGCCATTTCTAGCCCACAGAATGTTTTTTGTGCAAAACAAATGCCTGCAATGGATTCAGCATCATGACACACCCCTAGTTAGACCCCTCAGATCCTCCTTAAATACCCAGAAAAAAAATATTTTTCTGGGTATTTTCCTCCTGTATAGAAAGTCGATGGGAGACCGACTCTAGCGGGTGATAACATCAATTAAGCTGGGTCTCAGAAAGGGTTATCATACCAAAATGTAAACTAGAGACATGTACGAAGACGAAAATGTAAAAAACGTACGGTCACCTTGGGTGGTACCAATTTGTGCCAATTTCAGAATTGGCTCCCGGCCTAACTTTAATATAAAAGTACTTAAAAAGGTAATTCATTGATATTGTGACTTTAAAAAACTGCTTGTGTGTTTATTAGTTAAAAAGAGATCCAAGCTAATTAATACTGAGTTAATCGGAGTTAAGTTAAATGTATTTAAAAGAACTCAAAAGCCCTCCCCTTAATACATGACCACAAGGGGAGTAGGGGACCGCTACATTTGTAACTAGTGGAACGTACTTTACAAACAGCAAAAACTAGCGTTTCAGCTCATTGTCATAAAGTCCTCCCTTGTCAAAGTTTTTCTGTGGCACTGGTGACTTTCACGCGGACAAGTAAAAATACAACCGTGATGATCCGTGTCTAAGCTTTCTGTCTAGGTCGTCCTCAGACGAGCCTTTCATCGTCGCTTCCAGTCGTCCCGGTTCTCCATACATCTGGCCAGCTCGTTGTTGCTTTATGCTCCTGCGTCTTTCTTATATCCACATATAATATAAAATTCATCCAGCTAGGATGAATACAATGCAACGGGAGCCCAGCCTGAGCAGACAAGAGGAGGAGCAGTAGGTGGTGTTAGTGATGTCATGGTGTGTTTCCAGGCTGAACAGACAGAGGAGCAGCAGAAGGTGGTGTTATAGTGATGTCACAGTGATGTAATAATGATGTGGTGTGTTTGCAGACAGAGGAGGCGCAGAAAGAGAACAGGGAGCAGCAAGCAGAGGAAGAGGAGGATAAGAAAGGGGAGGAGAAAAGGAGGAGAGAAGAAGAGAAAGAAAGTAAGTGTTGGAACAAACCTACTGGAGGAAAAGCACAACCCTTTAACCGATTTAGTGCCAACCGCGAGATGTCTCGCGAAAAGTACTTGAGTACTAGTAGTGCCGATCGCGAGATATCTCGCGAAAAGTAATCTATTACTGTAACGGCGAGTACAATACCGAGTAGAATGGCCGAAGCTCCGGAGACGAAATCCGTCGCTGATTTGTCATCATCACGGCTCCACGAGCACAAAATAGTCATCCCATAACATTGAGGTGGACGGGGGATCTCATCTTTAATGTCCATTATCTCAAAACTACACTTTAGAAGCGAAGATGGAGGCAGATGCTCGCTTATATAACACATGTATAAATACTCCGATGCAATCCAGCATGGCACCACATAACAACGATCGGTTCCGGCGCAGGATGCGATGACGTCAGACCGGAAGTAATCAGCTTGTGGACTTCTGCCCTTCAAAATAAGATAACGGGAGTGAATGGGGCCGGGGGGGGGGGGCACTCTGGATATTTTAATCCGTTAAAGTCAGAGGCTTTTAATTAATACCAGAGGTCCATTCTATAATGTCTTCTTAAATCAGTGGTTCTGAAACTGTTTCATGTCAAGGACCCCCAGAATTCCATGTAGATCTGCTATTTTTGATTAGCTAAAGTATAAACCCATCTAGACCTGGAACGCATTATTTTAAACATCATTCTATGCTTTAACTATTGAAAAACAGCAGATCTACAAGCTCACAGTGCGGCACCAAGTCCAACGCTGTGAGCTTGTAGATCTGCTATTTTAGAAAAACCTTGAAATTCTTTGAATATTTCGACAGTGTCTTCTAAATCCTTCGTTGTGAGCTTGTAGATCAGCAATTATTTGGCATATGTTCCGCCCCAGGATAATTGATGTTGGGGATAGTTTGATTATTGCTATAATGTCGTAAATCGTAATTTTTTTTGGTCACAATAATTGTGACATCCTCCCATCCCTACCAGGACAGGAAGAGGAAGCGCAGCGTGTCGGCGGACAGCGGGGAGGGGAGTGGCTCTGACTCTGACTCCTCCCACTATGACGGAGAGAAGGAGGAAGAGGACGGTATGTCAATCAAAAAGTCATCTGTCAATGAATGAATGTCTGACTGACTGGTAGGGCTGTCACAATTATTACATCGTCAAATCACAATTATTTGACATAATCGCGATTATTTTTCATAATCGTCATAATCGTTTCCATGTTGAAAAATTGTCATATATTTTTAAGTAAAAAATTGTGGAAATAGCAGATCTTCAAGCTTGCACCACGTCGCATCGTGACTTGTGAGCTTGTAGATCGGCTATTTCAACCATCAGTGTTATTTTTTAAGTATAAAGTTGTCAAATATGTCGTAATTTCTTTGTATATTTAGGTTAGGTGTCATATTTGCCATGTGCAACTTCAAAGCCTAAAAGCCAAAGAACGACAAAAATACGATCGCCATTATTTGAGTGACAATTAATCGCCATGTAAAATGTCATAATCGTGACAGCCTTAACTGTCTGGATGTCTGAAACCATCTATACAAATTGCACCGCTATGTATCAAACACAACACAATGCATGGAATCTCTGGTGTGTAGGGCTGTAATCTAGCCCTGTTATAAGGACCCCTTACATCTAACAACTTGGTAAAGATTTCTCAATCGTTATAAAATCTGGGCTATTTGCGGCGCGCTCCCGTGACTCAGTCGTTACTCAATCGTTAAATGTGAGGTAGTGGTCCGACTCGATTTTTACCCCGATTTGAGACCCAGATTATGTTACGAGAATATCAAACTGGTTTAATATTTTCACAAATCGGGGCTGAGTGAATGAATACAATGACGTAGCCTATATAGCCTACAACCAAAACAGAACAAGCCAAAAGCCAAGCCATTCATTCCCCAAAAGACGCTGCCTGAGCTGCCAGCCTGGTCGTTTTCGGTGCGGCTACTACGACAGCCCTTTATTAGTTATTTCTCCGCGTTTCCATTATTCCAAACATTCAACGTCGTTGAGTTGATGGGATCAATCTGCGCCGGCTGAGACGAGAAAACTAGAGAGGAGAGGCACAGAGCTGAGCTGGGGCTGAGGGAGGGAGCGGAGCTCGGTGTGTGTGTGTGTGCGTGCGTGTGTGCATGCGTGCGTGTGTGTGTGCACATGTGGAAAAAGTAATCAAGTAAAAGTATCAATACTGCAATACTGTGATGCGACGCGTTGTGACTGAGCTTGTAGATCGGCTATTTTCATTTATGGTTAGCTTAATGCTTTATGTAACCTGGGCACTTAGGCCCGGAAACAGGAAGCCAGACAACGCCACTCTGGGAATTTCACCCAAAGAATACCATATAGACCATGTATATTGAATACCAAAACCACAGGTTTTATGAAAGAAGTTGAGCAGAGACGTGTATTTCCAGTTGAAAACGTAAATACGTGTTTTATTAATTCAAGCAGAATGATATAACTTACTTAATATCAAAGGGCAAGAAGGGGTTAGAAATATATATATTTTATTTCAATACGAAGGCACTATATCATAAGATGTAGCTTTATTATAAAGATAACATATCGATATATCAAAAAGGTTAAAATGACATGAGTAGGCTAGGAGCCACTATACCAGGTGGGCAGGTGTGCAAGGTGTGTCCACTACAGGAGGGTGGCAAGGAGGTGAGGGGAAGTGAGGGGAAAGGGATAAACCGCCACCAAAGGAGCGCACGCCAACACACTGCAATAGAAAACAAACACACGTTAGACACACGTTAAAAACAGGAAAAAACATGCAGACACTCTATCATGCACTATTTAAAAGCACTAAAACCCCCACGTACAACACCAGTTGTGACCAACCACCTGTTTGGGAACTAACTCTGCCCACCCTTCCACCGGCAGTAATATCCTGTCAGCCCTATTTGTTTGCAATAATAACCTGACCAAATAAACAGCTGGTTTACACTTAAACAAAATAATGTACACAAATGAACCCAAAGAAAATAACCAAATTAAAGAGGACAAAAACAGCAGAGGCAAAACGGGAGTTTTCCCTAACAAAACAAAAAGACATAATTAATATCAATTAATCATTAGTCAGTGTCTTAACAATAATATATATTCAGCGCGATGGCCTTACCTCTAACAGGCAATAGCACGGCCAAACATACGGGCGGACATGAAACGGCACAGCGCAGCACAGGTAAACAGCGCTGAACAAAAGAATATAATTAATAGTGTGTAAATGCTTTAATAGAAACTATACAGCTGCCTTATAAGGCTGCCTTACCTCTAACAGGCAATATCACAGCCCCGCATACGGGCAGGCACGGCACATCACAGCTGAGCACAGCGCTGAACAATAAAAACATAATTAATAATGGATCAGTGATTTAACCGTCACCAAACAAAGGTATGTGCAGCGTGACTACCTTACCTCTAAGTAGGTACAGTTATGCACTACACTATGCAGATAGACAGCACGCACCAGCTGAGCTGGACACTGGCTTGCAGAAACAGCAAAGGAAGGGGGGAACAGTGAGCACCTGCAGAGTCAAGAAGTCAGGTTTGTCAGGCTCACAGGCGATAACACGCCACAGTAGGTTAAGTAAGTTAACAGTCACATATAAAAGTACCTTAAAGCGAGACGCTCCCGCATTCAACCCCCGACCAGACAGAAAGGCAAACGCCAACTGAGTGAGCGACCGAGTACGGATTCCTATTAATCAGCCCGGTGATTGCGGTGGGGGAGGGGCATTGCGTTGCTAGGGCGACCAGTGTAATCTCAACCCACTACAATCTACCCCCTACTTTCTTTCGGTGTCTCAACGATAAACTAAAATAATTTAACTCCAGTGCCCAAACATGGAGTGCATACTACCAGACCCAGGGACCCGAGAGGTTGCAGCAGTCGTCCCCCTTTGGCCCACCGCCACGGGGAGATGGTGAGGGTTGGCATGCCTCCCGGCTGTCTCACGTTGACTTTTACGTATGGCCCTCGGTTCCACGCCACTGGTGCCTTCCATGGAGTCAGTGGTCTCTGTATTTCTAGAAGAGGTGGCAACAGCAACCGGCTCTGCTGGTAGAGGTACATGTATCTGAGGAGGGATGACAGTGGGGTCAGGAACAGCTGGGGTCACCGTCTCCACGGTCAGTTGGGGGACGATCCACCACTCCCCACTCGGGTCTTCACTCTCCTCACTGGGGATGGCCCTCTCTGGCTCCATCGGGTCGACCTCACCGGGCGGAGAAGTGGGCTGGGGGGCCGTCCGCAAGTGGACTCGGTGGACATGCCTGACCTTCGCTGGATTATTCAAGGGGGCGATCGAATACACTGCTCCTCCATCAGACGGAGATTTAATGATCCGATATTTCAAGGGACCCCAGGTGTCTTGGATCTTCGCCCTCCCTCGTACAGCATTGTCTCGCAGGTAGACTACTTCACCTTCTGCTAGACTGCCACCGGACACATGCTGATCATGCCGCTCCTTCCTACGACGAGCCGCTGCTTGAATCCGCTCCTTGGCACCGTCAAAGGCAGTCTGGAGACGCATTTGGTGTTCCCGCAGCCAGTCATGAACTGTGCCCCCAGTAGGTTCCCGGATTCTGCCAAGGAGGAAATCAACAGGGAGTGAGGGTTCTTGGCCAAACATTAACAGATGTGGTGACTCACCAGTGGTTTGATGGATGGTGGTATTATAGGAAAAGGTGACATGTGGGAGATAGTTAGGCCAATCCAGCTTCTTGTCAGGCGGAAGCGTTTGCAACAGTCCATGCAGGGTCCTATTAAACCTCTCACACTGGGCATTCCCCTGAGGCCTGTAAGGGGTTGTGTGGGTCTTCTGGATGCCATATAAACTACAAAGCTGTTGGATAAGCATACTTTCAAAGTTACGGCCCTGGTCTGAATGAATACGAGCCGGCACCCCGTACCGGTAAAACCACTCCCGGACCAATACTCCAGCTACAGTGGATGCACGCTGATCCCGGGTAGGTACAGCTTGTGTAAATTTTGAGAATACATCAGTCATAACGAGTACTTGTTCTTTTCCATCCCGGGAACGTTCTAGCAAGGAGAAGTCTATGGCCAGAATCTGGTTAGGTCTCGAGGCCAACAGGTGGCCCATAGGTGCTCTCACAGTCGGGTGTATAGGTTTAGCCAACGTGCACCTGTCACACCAATCCTTCACATCCTGATACATACCGGGCCAGAAGCACCGTTCTCTCACCAGGTCAGTTGTTCTCTCCACTCCCTGGTGTCCGTGGCCCTGGTGTAGTTGTTGGAGGACCTCCTCTCTCAAGGAGACGGGCAACAGCAGCTGGAAGACTTCTTCCCCACCATCTGGACGCAATACTCTACGATATAGGAGCCCTTCCCTCTCAACTAGTCGATTCCACTGCCGTACCAGTTCCCGTACTGGTTTTGAAAGGGCCTGGTGCTCGCTCCTGTCAGGGACACTGCCACGGCGCCAGAACTGGAGGAAAGCCCCCAACGCTGGGTCTGCATGCTGGAGGGAAACCAGATGGTCAGGGGAGTGAGAGGGGAGGACAGACATTGACCTCTGGGACACCTGTAACGGTCTTTCCGTGTCTCTGCACCTTAAGGACTCAGGAAGAACTGTTCCTGGAGCTGGAAGAGTGCTGGGATGTTGTCTGGAGAGAGAATCGGCATTAGCATTAGAACGGCCTGAGCGGTATCGGATGGAAAAATCAAAGACTGACAGTTCTGAGGCCCACCGCTGTTCTACTGCCCCTAACTTGGCAGTGTTCAGGTGGCTAAGTGGGTTGTTATCTGTCCACACTACACATTTTTGACCAATTAAATATTCTCGAAACTTTTCCGTCATGGCCCATTTTAGGGCGAGGAATTCAAGTTTCATGGAACTGTAGTTTGGCATGTTCCTTTCCGATGGGCTTAGGGCTCGGCTAGCGTATGCTACGGGCCTTACCCTACCTTCCTGTTCCTGGGAGAGTACTGCCCCCAAGCCACTAAGGCTGGCATCTACTTCCAGGATAAATGGTAAAGAAAAGTTAGCATAGGCCAAAACAGGGGCACTAACTAGTCTGGACTTGAGTTCTTGGAAACTACTCTCACACAGATCGCTCCACAGTTCTCCGATTAACCGGCGGGAGGGTCTCTTTGTGTGGGGATCTGTCAACTCTGCTTTTATGCGATTGAGAGGGGCTGCAATCTTGGCAAAGCCATTTACGTAGCGCCGATTGTAGCCACAGAACCCCAAGAACGAGGACAAGTCTTTCACGCTAGAGGGCCTTGGCCACTCTTTCACTGCCGAGATCTTCTTCGGGTCAGTAGCCACCCCCTTGTTTGAAATGACATGTCCCAGGTAATTTACCTCTGTTCGGAAGAAGCAACATTTCTCCAGCTTTACTTTCAACTGCTCTCTCTGTAGGCGGGACAGCACTGCTTCCAGGCGTTCCAGGTGTTCATCAACTGAGGTCGAGAACACAATTACATCATCCAAATACAACAAGAGAGTCTGAAAGTGTTGTGCACCAAAGATGCGCTCCATCAGCCTCTGAAATGTACCTGGCGCATTACAGAGGCCGAAGGGCATGCGATTGAATTCAAAAAGGCCGAACGGAGTGCAAAAGGCCGTTTTTGACTTGTCTTTCTCAGCCACCGGGACTTGGTTATAGCCGCTTGCCAAATCTAGGGTTGAGAACCATTTTGAACCAGACAGGGCATCCAGGGATTCATCTATCCGTGGGAGCGGAAAGGCATCTCTACGGGTCTTGCTGTTAATCTGGCGATAGTCCACACACATCCGCAAACTGCCGTCCTTCTTCTTAACAAGGACTATGGGGGACGCATATGGGCTGCAACTCTCCCGGATCACCTGGGCCTCTAAAAGCTGGTTAATATGGGCTTTCACAGCATCATAATCTGAGGGGGGAACTCTCCTAAACCGCTGTCGCACGGGCACGTCGTCTAACAACGGGATTTCATGTTCGAGCAGGTTAGTACACCCCAAATCTCCTTCCCCAGTAGAGAAGACAGGCTCATATCTGGTTAACAGGGACCTGACCTTGGCCTGCTCTGTCTCTGGAACATTTTGTAAGTCAAGGGACTGTATGGTGTCTGATACTTTGCTCACCTGCCCTGCCTGAGAACTCATGGTGGCCACAGTATGGAACCCTTCTGGCACCTGGGGGACCTCGCTGATGCCTGCAGGCAAACTCACTATCTGGGCATGGATCAGCATTCCTAGGGCAGAACGGGGGTAAAGTTTAGCGGCAGTGGTTCCAACATTTACTACTGGGACATATGCAGTACCACGATGCACTGTGACCATGGTAGGAGAGACTAATAAGCCTGAGGGGAGGTTTTCATGATTAGTGAAATGTTCAAACAGAGCATGAGGAGAGGGGAAACATTTCTGAGTGCAAGTCGTTGCTACTAACTTAACAGTCCCCCCCGGTATGTAAACTGCGCGTCTTCCCCTCACCCTAGCAACTCCGCTGTCACGTGCTGCTGGTTGGACTTGGGCTTCATGGCACTGCTGTAGGGCTTTTCGCCATACTTCTGGAGCCTCTTTCACCAGTGGGATATTGAAGAGGGAGGAAGCATGTCGACCAAACAGTTCTGTATAACATTCATGAACTACATTCATGCCTAGTACACCAGGGGCATCTATTTCAGAGGCACCAGGGGGATCCTTTACAACCAAGATTCCCCTCTTAGGAATGACTGTACCTAGTACACCAACATCAAGTTCTACATAGCCCACATATGGAATGCTAAGCCCGTTAGCTGCTGTCAGTTGCAACCACTGGCAGCTGTGAGTAGAGTTGCTAAAATGCTGACGGAAAAAGGATTCTCTTATAGTAGAGACCATGGACCCTGTATCAAGTAGGCATTTTACCTCTACCGGTCCCATATCTACAGTGACATGTGGACATGGACTTACAAGTTGAGAAAGTGCTTGTTCATTTGAGCCTGTGATGCCCCCTTCTGAATTTTGGCTCTGCAAAACAGAGGGCATTAGTTTCCCGACGGCTGGTTTGTTGGAGCAAATCTTTGCGTCGGCCGATACTGGGGGCGCTGAGAAGGGACCCTTTCATTATCACAATTGTGAGCAAAATGACCTGTCTCCTGGCATCGTCTACAAATCACAGGACCATTATTCTGAGGCTGCGACCATCTGGGAGGGTGCTGTAACTGCAGAAAGCGCTCAGAGAGTTGAGTCAGCTGTTCCTGCTGCTTTCTTAACAGTTCTTTTATCTCAGCCATTTCATTTTGAGGTGGCACACTAGCCTTATCAAACACCCGAGATGTCTGGGTGGCACAAATTGAGGGGACTGAAAAGCTACGTGGCCTACCTTCTGGCAGTGTACCTTCCCTCTCCCATCTGATCGCCTCACCTCGCACATCCAGAAGTGTAGTTGTTGGTTTGGCACAAACACATTGTTTCAGCGCCCTGCGGAGATCTGGGTCATTAACATGCTCAACAAATTGGTCTCTCAATAGCACAGACGAGTTAGGTATGGCCTGAGGTGCATTTCTCATGATTTTTTCCATAAGCTCAAATAAAGCATGGGAGTACTCCTGTAGTGACTCACCATCAAGCTGTTTTCTAGAAAAGAAATCTTTCTGCAGGGCAACATAAGACATAGCACAGCCATACACTTCCTGCAAAATAGATAAGACCTTCTCAGGGTCCTCACGATCTTGTTTAGGCCTATACTTGATCTTGTCTTTGGCAGGCCCTTCCAAGTGATCATAAATAAAATAGGCCTGATCTACTGGGGCTAGACGTCGGGCACGCATGCTGGCACGGACCTCCTCGACCCACTCTACTATACCTATACCCATGGTCCCACGAAACATGGGGCACCTCCTTTCTCTGGGCGCGTAGATGAGGCGGTCAGGGGCCACACCAGGTGAGTCAGATGGACCAGAAGGGCTGGCAGCCCTATTTGGTGGAGCAGAGGTTGAGTTAACAGTCCGAACAGTAACAAGTTCCTGCTCAACATTCTCCTTTTCAGCCCGGAGCTGTATAACCAGGTCCCGCAGTTCCTGCACCTCGGTCATGATGACGGGGCAGACGTCCACAGGTGCCTTCTCTTAGTGGGATCCAAGGCCAACTGCTGTTTTTGTCCTTAACAAATGTTACTTTTAAATCAAATAATCATAAACATTTATAAACAAAAGAAAAACTAAACAAAGTGCAAACCAGCTTACAAAAAAAACTAGAATGACACGTCTCTGCTTTACAATTATTATCCTGCCGACAAACGCCAATTTGTAACCAGGGCACTTAGGCCCGGAAACAGGGAACCCGACAACGCCACTCTGGGAATTTCACCCAAAGAATACCATATATATTGAATACCAAAATCACAGGTGTTATGAAGAAAGATGAGCAGAGACGTGCATTTCCAGTTCAAAGCAAATACTTATTTTATTTATAATTCTAGCAGCTCAGATAAGACAAATGTCAAACTGTCAGGGAAGGCAAGCTTAGAAATATATAGATTTATTCAATGTAGAGTTATATTTGACTTTATTTCAATGATACCAATATCAAAGGGTTAAAAGTGACAGACGACTAAGCAGGCTTTAAGCACTATACCGGTGGATAGGTGTGCAGGAGATGTCCAACTTAAGGGAGGGTGGCAAGGAGTGAGGGGAAGTGAGGGAGAGAGATACACCGCCACCAGGGAGCGCACACTTCAATCACTCGCACTGCAAGAGAAACAACAGTTAGAAACTCAATAAAAGATAAGAAAAAGCATGCAGCATACAAGTCATCATGCACCGTTTAAAACACTAATAAAACCTCCCAACTATACAACACCACTAGTGACCAACCCCCCTAACGGGACTCTATACTCTGTCCACTTCTCCACCGGTACGGCCGGAGCCAAATATATAGCCTGCAGCCCTACTGTTTAAACAATAAACATGTAACAAAATAAACGCTGGTTTACACAAACACAAAATAAACCTAAACCATAAACCCAAACAAAATAACAAAACTAAAGAGGACAAAAACAGCAGAGGCAAAAGGGAGCTTGTCCTAATAAAACAAAAGGACATAATTAATATACATTAATTGTTGGTCAACAATTAGTACTACAAAATATACAGCTCGGTGGCCTTACTTCTAATAGGCAGCCAAACAGCCCCACATACAGGCAGACGCACGGCACCGCACAGCACAGATGAACGCTGAACAGGAGAATATAATTACTAATTGGTCAATGCCTTAATACAAACTATATCAGCGTACAAGGTTGCCTTACCTCTAACAGGCAATAGCACAGCCCAGCATACGGCCAGACACAGGCAAAGCACAGTTGAACACAGCGCTGAACAGTAAAGACACAATTAATAATGATTCAGTGAGTTAACCATCACCAAACTAAGATACTGTATGTGCAGCGTGATTACTTTACCTCTAATGGTAAGCACGGATATGCGCAGATATGGACAACGCTGGGCAAAGGGACAGCACGCCACACGGCTGCGTTGGAGCCAAACAATGGCAAAGAGGTAAGGGGGGAGAGCAGTGAGCACCTGCAGAGTTAGGACAAAAGTCAGGATTTGTCAGCCCTAAAGACAATGGACAGCAATGCAGTTAAACACGCATATTAGCGTTATGTACGGTACCTTAAAGAGACGCTCCCATACGCACCCCCGACCACACAGACAGACAAACGCCAGTGAGTCGGCGGCTGAGTACGGTTCCCTATTAATCAGCCCGTGATTGCGGAGGGGGAGGGGCTGTTGCGTTGCTAAGAGCAACCAGTGTCATCTCAACCCACTACAATCTGATAACACTCATTATGATTGCATAACAAAGGGGTTCAACCCGACTGAAGCCAAATTCAGGCTAGTGAGTATGAAGAAGGAAGGCACTCCAGCAAACTCTGACAATTTAAAGCAGTTTTCATATGATGATGTATTGACATGTAAACAACATAACATAATGTGCTGTTCAACTGAGCTGAAATACTGCATTATGACCAGTGGTAACATTTCCATACAACTATAGTAAGTTAATTAACACTGTCCCATGTCAAAAGGCCCACATTCCATCAATGGTAATGCAGATCACACCTGAACACACCATTCACACATACACACCCTGTCCAGGTAGAGAATTGCAATGCAAATGTAGGCTGTTGTGTCCAAGCTACACAGGTGACAGGCCTATAATCAACTTGCAGTGATTCAATGCAATGGTATGTATATGCATTTACATTATTTGTAAATAGTTTCTCCCCCTAGTTGTGAGCGTGTGGGTGAAAGAGTGCAGCACACCAAATGAACAGGGTGGAATAGCATTGCTGTCGTGCAATATTCCAAACGTCACTGAAGTTCTATATCTGTAGCTTATATTTTGGTATGATAAGCCTTTCTGAAACACAGCTAAATTGGTGTTATCAGCCACATAGGGAAAAAACAAAATCTAATTAAGGGTTTTTTCATGATTCTGAATCCATTGCAAGAATTTGTTTTGCACAAAAAACATTCCTTGGGCTACAGCGGCCCCCACAAAAGTGTGAAAAGTGATGACTAATCACTTTTCATCACTAAACCATAGTCTTGTGGGGCCGTTTTAGCCCAAGGAATGTTTTTGTGCAAAACGGTGATGATAGGAATAACACAATACCACATACAGTATGTATACATTGTACAGTTTTCTTTGGACCAACATAAACTTTCTGCTCAGCTCTCTCCTTGTCGTTTTAATACTGCATGTGAGGATGTAGTTGAGGACTTAATGTGATGGCCTTTATGTAAAGCCTGCTATTGTTCTACCAACACACTATGGCGTTGTCATGTATTTGAGATGCTCTGCCCTTGCATACACATGTAAAGGTCCAGTCATTAGTCCTCACCCATAGATGGTTTTATTGAAGAGACAGATAGCAGGAATATGGTCCTTTATATCACTTATTATAGCAAGTAAATCAACATTCCATCAATGGTAATGGGGATCACACCTGCACGCGCCACTTCCCAAACACCACCTGAGATCAATTGCAATGCAAATGCTGTAGGCTGTTGTGACCAAGCTACAAAGGCCTATTCGAAACATGCTGTGAGGGCCAATGCAGACAATGTATGTTAATGCATAAATAGGCACAGCTGTAGACAAGACTTGGTGAAATGACATTGCTGATTTTCAAATGTGAACATTACCACCCTCTGCAATTGTATGTGCTTTATAAACATATAGTAGCTTTAATCCAAATAAAACATAATTTATTTTCTGACTGTACTGTAGCTGAAGTTAGTTGAACATAACATTATCCCTAACCCTACACTCTAACTGGGTTAAATAGTGGTTAAAGTTTATCAGTTTTCCCCAAATTTAAATTCAAATGCCATGCAATATTTTTTGGACCCTCTACCTTTTCAAGATGATACAAGTCTTAATTTAAACCTGCAAGATTAGAAGTGGACAGGATTGCAACACACCAATTAGCTCTGTTTGAGCAAACAATATAACAGCAAACCCAGTGATACTGCCTTCTCATGGTTGAGTTTATATATATATATATATATATATATATATATATATATATATATATATATATATATTAGTGCTGTCCAACGATTAAATATATATACAGCCCTAATATATATGTATATGTATGTATCGTGTTTTGTTTCATTATACTATAATCACCCATTCTTGATAATAGGAACGTGTCCTACCAAACCATTTCAAATTATCATCATTTATTAACACCCTTGTCCCAGACAAGGATTCCCAACTTAAAACACATGTTTTTCTTTTATCTTTTATCCACAACTTTCCAACATCCCATTGTGCATTGCGCAGAAGGCGAGCGGCATTTCCGGCATCGGTTGCATCTGCAAGTGTCCCACAGATAAAGCTACAGTAAAGTCTTGGGGAAACAGGTGGATAAATGTTAATGTTAAACATTAATCCCTGGTGTGCCCCAACCATAACAAATCAACTCTGACAGGCATTCTAAATCCAAACAAAATTAAACGTATTTTAAAAATTGTGTAAAAAAAATAAAATAAAGATGTTATCACAATTCTTAAGCATGGGTGCTATACATGTGCAACACAGACTGCTAATTATTAAGGCAATTGAATGTCAAATTGTAAAGTCATGTCAAAATGTGTATGTTGTACTGTATGGGGGAGTTCAGATGTGCAGGGACTTGAAGGGTTCAACTATTGGCCAGTTCATGTCTATTGTTGCCCCACCCACCCATTCTCTGATTGGGCCATCAGACTCTTTGTGAGTATTTAGCAGGCCTCTGTTCATGTTTGGTGACACTTAGTCACTGCAAGTTGTTAAGGACTGAACGTTCTTCTCTTGGTTGGTGTATTTGTAACGGAAACTCAGAGAGCTACCTTTGAGAAATGGCTTTACTACAAACACTGAAGTCCTTGGTCAATGAGAGACTATCTGCAGCTGCTGAAGAGATATTTGGGGCCGTTGGACAAATTGTAACAGAGTATGAGGACGAAGCTTTCAGCTTGAAGCAAGAAATCGACCACAAAAGCAGACTACTGGACCTTGTTTTACAACCCTATATCAAATTGTACAGAGCAGGTTGGTATAATAACTTTAAACTCATTTGTTACAAGTAAGAAATGTATGTTATAAGAGTCAATAATATGTGGTTTAACTGTGTTCAATTAGTTAGACCATTGTGGTTTTAATATAGGCTACACAATGGAGTTTTGTGGGGATTAGTTCTAGTTAATTCATAATACTTCTTCCCTTGTAGTTTTCTATTTACAAGTCAACAACTCAGATTCTCCATTTGCTCCCATGTAAAATGTTGTGTGAAAGTTCATTTCTCTGTTTCATGATCCTGCCCACCATCTCCTTTGAAAACAATACAAGCTAGTTCGCTAGTAGGTTTGGGATGCTTCATCACTCAACCATGCAATATTTTCTTTTTTTTAATGAAAGCAATCAATGAGTTCAAATGTGTATTCATATTACACCGTAGTCCTTATTATTCATGTCACAAAGTCCTTATTCAAGTTTTCATGCTTTAATTTCTTCATTCCAGATCAGTGTGTGGAGTCCAGTCTGCAAGTGAAAATCAGTTCTCCAGCCAGGACTGTTTCTATTAAACAGGAACCTGAAGACTACCTTAAACAGGAACCTGAAGACCACCTGGATCTCAGTAAGTTTCAAACACCCTGTCTTTATTTCTGTTATTGGAGAAGGTGTGCCGCAATTCAGGGTGTAAAGATGAACCAATTTTTTAAGTGAGTGCAGACTTTATTTTATTTTGTTGATTGTAGGCCTGTATCTGCACCTGGGCATTGAAGGATGTGTGCTCCAATGTTTCAGTGAACTGAGGGAACACTGCAGTAAAGTCTCATTGTATCTTTTTCCTAGACTTCCTGCACGCCCCTGTGTGTAGAGAGGAGTGGAGCTCCAGTCTGGTTCAGGAGGAACAACAACCTCCACAGATTAAAGAAGAACAGGAGGAAGAGGTTGGTGGGTCAACATTGACATTACTAGCAGTGAAAAGTGAAGGTGACGATGAAAACAGAGAGACAGTGCCTGTAGCCAGCACCTCAACTGAACACATGAAAACACAAGCTGATGTAGAGGACTGTGGAACATCACAACCAACTAGTGATGACCATCTTCTCTCTTCACACTGTTCTGAATCAGAAACTGAAGACAGTGATGAGTGGGAGGAGACCAGGGGAGATCAGTCTGCTTTAAAGACACTGAAATCACACAAGACACAACATGTGGGAGGACAGTGCAAGCTTTCCCAGGACCTGAAATCATCAAAACACGCTCAATCCATGAGGAGTCACACAGGGAAGAAAAGTTTTAGTTGTACAGAGTGTGGCAAAATGTTTAATCATAAGGCTCATCTGAAGAGGCACACAATGATCCATACAGGGGAAAAGCCCCTTTCTTGTACCATTTGTGACAGAGGCTGTGTTACCACAAGTCTACTAAAAACACATATGATGACTCATACAGGAGAAAAGCCCTAAAATTGTACCGTATGTGGTAAAGGTTTTCTTAAGACATGTAATCTAAAAAGACACATAAGGACTCATACAGGGGAAAAGCCCTTTTCTTGTACAGTATGCGATAAAGGCTTTAATCAAATGGCTAGTCTAAAAACACACACGAGGACTCATACAGGTGAAAAGCCATATACGTGTACAGTTTGTGGTAAAGGCTTTAATCAAATGGGTAGTCTAAATACACACATGAGGACTCATACAGGTGAAAAGCCCTTTTCTTGTACAGTATGTGGTAAAAGCTTCAATCAAATGGGTACTCTAAAAACACACATGAATACTCATACAGGTTAAAGCCTTAAGTGTAAGTTAGTTCACACAGACACACAAATGATCATTCAGTCTATAAGCCAGGATGACCATGAAAAGGACACTAAAGCAGAGGAATCATATAATCTCAACATATAATCTCTTTTGTTTTGCTTGCTCCAGAACAGTAGAACAGTGTTTGACCACATTTGTCAGAATTTTAGAATGTTTTATTTTTTATTTTTATGATGGATGTTGTTTGGATTGTAAAATTGCCAGAGTATTTATCTGTTAGATGAGTCAGATGAAATCATCACTTAGTTTTTTATTGATTGAATACTTTATTAACAGTTTGCAAAGACATGTACAGTGAAGTACAGTACAATACAAGGTCTGCTAAATGTATTTTTATCAAGCCTATATGTTTTGTGTTTCCATTTTCCATTGGGGGTCCTATAGTTGGATTTCTTGTTTACATTCTACAGTGTTTTGTGTCTTTATAAAGTTGCTTTGTAAACTCAAAGAACCGTCTTTACTTGGGGGGGAAATTGATGTTTGTTTGATTTAATAAAGGTTTCACCACTACATGTCCTCTGTGTGTGCTTCATCATTACATAATGTTATCAGAACTTGTACCATAACTACTGTGAACAATTAAGCAATATTACACGAGAGGGTGTGCATTATCACGGCTATCTGGCACAACAGTCTTGCTGCAGGAACGAGCAGAAGGCAAGTTCCAGGACTGAAGTACCAGATAACCGTGATAAGGCAGACCCTCGAGTGTAATATTGCGATTATACAACTGTTCCCATTAAAAAACACTTCAACTTAATTTCATTGTATTTAAAATATTCGATTGGAATTTGTAATTGTTTAATGCCACATTTAGCTACTATGTCCCTGAACTTCACATGCAAACTGCTAGCTTAGCATAGTGTGGGGAGAAGGAAAGCGCACAGCTGAAATCTTTGCTTGATGACACAGTGCAGTAGGCCTATTGCTCATTACATGCACGGTTGGAGAGCCTGTTTTTCATTGAGAGCTAGACTACTCGTTGTATAATAGAATAATAATCACTGCTTCATTTTATGTGCTTGCATGACCCGCAAGAGGATTTCACCCTTCCAGATTTATGATAAATTGAATGCTGACTGAAGGCAAAGGCTCACAATGTGGCGCATCTGTGAAACACTGTGTTTGTCGCCTCAATATTCATGCAATAATTGTTATGTTCATTTATATGTGGGTCAGTGACGTGACGCCCCAAAAAATGTGTTTTTAAAAAAACTTTAAATTGCAGGCATAAAAGTTATTTACTTTTGTTCTACTCACTCTCAACCTTATGGAAATACATTTTGTTTTTAGATATTTTATTGGAATCAGACTTTATTCAGCAGTTTGTTGTACTTGTGCCTAAAATCGTCATATGGTGTGACATGAAAATAATTGTTCATAAAATGAAAATGGAGTACATCTTTCTTAAGTTACTCACTTTATCAAAGTCCTTTATCATAACTAACCAGTGATCCACTATAGTTTTTTGAAAATTAATTATATCTGTATATGTTTTTCATAATCGACACTCTGTGTGAGGCCCATGTTCATGATCTTACAACATATTTTAAATGTATTCTGTCAAAACTTTCTCTAAAATTACACAAATATTTGTGACTCTTCCTGATAATATTCTCTATGTAATCCATAAACATTTTTGTGGTTTAATCATTAATAAAGGTATGATTTTTCACTATTTGGAATGTCACACCAAATGATTTAGTGTCACACCGTATGATCATATCTTCATGTGTCAAAGCAAACTGTGTTTTAACCTACCTATTAGTGAGTACTGAACTTTACTGATTGATTAAACAATTACCCAGGATAACATGGCCTTAATATTTCTGAACAGGATATTATTGTAGGGCTTTAACATGGGATAAGAAAGAATTGTAGTAGTAGATGGATGATGAGGATGTGCACAGGAATGCTACGCACACCTAAGTCTTCTGCCGGCCCACGGCAGAAGGATCCTAAAGAGACAATAAGGCGCATAGCCACACTTGGAGCCAAGGCAACATTTTATTAACACCAATTAGTGGAAACAGAACTCAGCATTCAGGTAAATTGCTTTTTTCCGAAGTCTCCTGAACTTGAACACAGCATTTTGTGTTGAACAAATGTAATTAGGAATCATGACATTACACCACATCTCCACTAGCTAAAGAGTGCTGGGTTGCGCAACTCCGAAAATAGCTGATCTACAAGCTCTCGCAGCACAACGTGTTGAGAGCTTGTAGATCTGCTATTTTCGCTAGTTTTGTCTCGGGTCCTACCTTAACACTGTCCACTGTCCAGTCCAGTGAGTGAAAGTACAAAAGTATTAGATCAGATTAGATTATACATTTAGACTGTATTGTACATCAGCCAGTCGTATTTGGTGAGGGTAGCAAACCGGCTGCCTTGTTGCGGTTCTGCTATGCCACAGACAACCTCCTGCTCTTCGTAGAAAATGCAGTCTCGACCCTTTGGCTCCTCTCTCCTTGCTGGGTCATTGTTTAGTTTCTCCCTGTACTTTCTCGTTCTCTCAGCACTTGTCATTTTCCAGCTGACAAAAGAAAATGGAATGTATAGTTTAAGACAAAGAGAAAATATTGTTTAGATTGAAACAATATGTTAAGGTTTCTGTGAAGGGGTTTCTGCTCTGTCTGATGAATTTGAAGTATCACTGAATGAAGCTAAATTACATTTTATGTAAAAATGTTTAAAACAAATGTTTAAATGTACAAAAGAAACATGGAACTTTGTTATTTATTGTTATATCTGTAGTTAAATACAGTATAAAACATATGGTGTGACAATCAAGTCATATGGCGTGACAAGCAGACATGTCACACCATTATGATTAAGTGTCACACCATATTACGTTTTCTGCATTTAGGTTTACCTTGAGGCTACTATGTACACATTAGCATGCTAACAGCATGCTAGCTATAACAAAGCAACCTAGATCTACATGGAAATATGACCAAAACTTCAAATAACTTAAGCCTTTTTTAATGAAAAGGTGTCACACCAACAGACATCCAAAGTGGTGAGTTTGTCAAAGTTTCAACAAGATGGCATTTCATGAAAATGTTAAAATCATAACTCACCTCAGACACCTGTCTTGCAGTTGTGCTGGGAGTGCTGAATAGCCTTACAGAAGAAGGACCTCTCTAGCCAATAGGTGTCCAAATAATTGCCTGTTTAATTTGTCCAAACTAGTGTCACACCAAATGATTTTGGTTTGGGGGACAAAATGTTTTTGATCAGAAATGACTGAAAACATTATGCTTTGACTTTGAAAAGATATAGGCTCACAAATAGACATTTTTTTAGCCTAAATTCATTTTCAAATGATTTTTAGCAATTCTTTTTCTTAGTTTTATTCAAGTTCCCACTTTGAGAAACAAGGTCAGGACAGTCACACCATATGAGTTTTGCCATGTTTGGTTGAAAATTCTGAAGAAATGAGGAATGAAATGTTTTAATCTTGAGTAAGTTCACATAAAGCTTAATGTCCTGCACAATATTCAGAAGGTTTTTGACAAATATATTTTTTATTTCTACATGTTTGACACCGAGGACAGCGAAAACGTTACGTCACGTCACCCACCCATGTATGTAACAATGGTGCAGCTGTTCACTGTGTGTTGACATATGTGTTGTTTAGATTGTTAGATTATCAGAGTAGATGCCAAAGTCAGTTGAAATAGAAATAATTTAAACTAAGTAATAGACCTACATTTTAAAATAATAGACCTAGGACTAAATTACAGTAGCCTATTGAGCACATGCACTTTACATTCCACCACTGACACTATTTTTTTTTTAATTTGTTTTTGTTTAAACTCTGTTCCAGCTTGATTTGCCATTGAGTGATGTTGATGAAGAGGAAGTCGAAGAGCAGGAAGAGTCAGATGATGATCATGGCACACCATTGTCACAACCTAGCCATAAATCATAACACCTGTAGAGGTCGCTAATATTCGCACGTTATGTCTCTACAGGAGTTATAAGGGGGAGTCAGAGGGCTCTCGCTGGTCGAGCTCCAACGTTCATATTCGACTCAAAACATCATACAAATCAATAAGGCTGCTCACCGCGTCGTCGAAACAGCTTTCTATCTACCGATGAGCCCACTCGTTGGCATGTGTTGTTCCATATGTTTCTAATAAATTAATGTTTACTCAAACTTCTCCGAGACTCACGTTTTCTCGTCGTAATGCTTCCGCCTTCAGAACTACAGAACGTTGGAATACTTCCGCATACAAAAACATCATGTCCTAGTATGAGCGAATAGCAACGTCGATCAACGTCACGTGATATATTCGGCCATTTTTACCCAAGCAGTTCAAGAACAAGGAAAGCGATGAGACTCTGAGAAGTTTGAGTAAACATTAATTTATTGGAAATATATAGACTAACACATGCCGACGAGTGGGCTCATCTGTAGATAGAAAGCTGTTTCGACGATGCGGTGAGCACCTTATTGATTTGTACATGTTTTGGGCCGAATATGGATCTTGGAGCTCAACCATCAAGAGCCCTCTGACTCCCCCTTATAACTCCTGTAGAGACATAACATCAGAATATTAGCGACCTCTACAGGTGTTTTGATTTATGGCTAGTCACAACCAACCTCAGAAACTTGTGAAATGCCTTCACCGTCTTCCCAAACACCAGCATCCTCACCTGCAACATCTATTGCAAGGACCAGTGCCAGCAAGAAGGCACAAGCCCCCCTCAAACGCAAAAGGTCAACTGACAATGACCGTGAACTGCAGAAACTTGTAGTTTTAAAACAAATGGCAGCCAAAGTGGGGGAAGACCAGCAGGAGGAAGACCACTTTGCTATATTTGGAAAGTCGGTAGCAAATGAACTGCGGCAAATAAAAAAAAAAAAAACAGAATTCCAAAAGTAAAAGCAGCAGTCATGGCAGCGATTTATGCGGCTCAGTCTGATGACGACTCACCACCTTCTTCACCAGCACCGTCTTTGCCATACCACTTCACTCCACTTCGCCATACATGCCCCATCACAGTTATCAACCACCAAACTCACAGTTCCATATGCCACAATACCCACCACCTCCAGCTTTCCAGCCTCATACTTCCCATGCCCAGCAATACACAACTTCTCTGGGGTCTTCTGTACCTCCACCCTCCCAGTACATGGCTTCTCAGTGTTCTGTACCTCCGAGGCTCCACCCCAGTCCCAGCAGCAGAATCAGCATGACAACCAGGGTGTCCAACAGCAGGGCTCAAGTGAAACCCAGTAGATACTGTGTGTGTGTGTGTGTGTGTGTGTGTGTGTGTGTGTGTGTGTGTGTGTGTGTGTGTGTGTGTGTGTGTGTGTGTGTAAAATATTATATTATATTAGATTATATTAGATAGATAGATAGATAGATAGATAGATAGAGATAGATATTGAACTATTTCTTTATGGGAACACACTTTATGTGTACATGTGCAATGTATTTTCTTTTGTATTCTTTTATTCTATTATTTATAATATAGAGCTTATAAGTGGTAAAAGGATTCGTGTTGGCACACAGTCATTTTGTGAAATGTGCAATGATTATAATTGTTTTACATGGCAAATCCGTTTTTTTTCCCCAATAGAAAATACATTAAATTAAATAATTCACAATTTCTGTTGTAAATGAATGGAAAGTACAAAGAATGTAGCACAAACAAATTGGGTAGTCTAAAAACATTTTGATCCAATGCTGCTCTATCAATACTACTTCACAAGCTCTTATTACTACTTTTATAGTAATAACAGTATAGTAATAACAGTATTTCTCAAATGGGGTAATGTGTACCGAGGTAACACAGGGAGAGAAAATGGGAATAACTACTGAAATGTTCTGGGCACAGTTTGAACACAATCTGCTCACCAAGCTCTACTTTTTATTTTCTTGTTATAATCTTCAGAAGGTGGTATTTCATTCATAGCATCAGATGCTACATAATTGCTACATCATTCTCAAAATGTTGTAGTCAAATGGATACTTGGATCCAGAACAATCCAGTGACAATATGAAACTTGCTTTTAGAATAGCAGAAAAGTACTCAAAGGCAATGCAGGAATAATGTACAAAATAATTAACTACATGACAGTTCCAATAGATCAAGTGCAAACTATATATATACAAATGCTGAGATTTGAAATGTTTTATTTTTTTCCAATGCTTACATACATGGCCAGCATGGGGATAACCAGGTTGAAAGTGTTTGTGGGTTTAATAAATAATAACAACTCTTTTTTTTTTTGTCGAGCGAAACTGAACTCATTCTTGCTGTGAATGGCATTTGTTTAAGGAAAAACAAAACAAAAAACAAAACACTTTATATCAAGCCGGCCTCTTCCAAGTGGGACCTGAGACAAGGGCGTGGCGTTGCGCCACTGAGCTGGTCAGTGGTCGTATCACGAAGATACATAATAATAATATAATAATAAGAATAGATAATAGACAAAGAAGAATAATTTTAAATGCAGGTATCCTGCCAGGGGACACGCAGGGGACAACGCCACATCACGCAGGATGTGGCGTTGACATTTTGGAGCTACTGGTGGGTTGCTCAGAGGCCGCAAGGTCACTGTCCCTTCCACTCGACAAGTTCCATCAACTCTGTTGTGCTCCTCATCATCCCAGTCTACAAAGAATGGCGGCGTATATGCCCCAGACCTACGCCCACGAAGGAAATTATGGATGCACAACGAGGCCATAGTTATAGTTATTACCCTGTCCGGGTCCAAGCAAATGGTCGACCTAAAAACTCTGAGCCTGTTTGCAAGAATGCCAAAAGCATTCTCTCCGTGCTCGAGACAATCTGTAATTAAATATCTTTTGATGGTGGTCCATCTGCCTGAATGGATAAGGCTTCATTAGGTCAGAACGTAGCGGAAATGCCTCATCACCCACAAACATATATGGTATCTTGATATGCGAGTTTGGCAAAGGTTCAGGCGCAGGAATGTTTAGCAGACCCCGGTCCATTGCTTTAAATAGGTCTGAGTGTGCAAACAATCCTGCGTCTGGGACCCTACCTTGAACCCCAACACTAACGTAAATGAACTTGTAATGTGCATCAACAACAGCCATCAATATTATCGAGAACCTTCCCTTGTAATTCCAGAAAACACTGCCGCTGTTAATTGGAGGTTGAATAGCGATATGTTTTCCATCCAGAGATGTTTGTGTGCACAACACTATGATGTTAAACAGAGCCTACCTTCAGGAATTGGTCTTTCATGGCCTGATACAGTGCTTCACACGTTTCAAAGATGATCTTAGCAACAGTGCTGGTCCCAATCCTATATTGCAGCCTGAGTGATTTGAAGCTCTCGCCTATAGAACACACACACACACACACACACACACACACACACACACACACAAAATTCAATTTAAACTTTATTCCAGACACAGGCGGTCCATAGAACCAATAACACACACACACACACACACACACACACACACACACACACACACACACACACACACACACACACACACCCACTGCTTAGAATCTCTGATTAGTCCTATTTGCTATTAATATTAGAGAAAATCATACCTGTTGCCAAGAACCGCAGGGTCAAACCCAGGCGCTCCCTCTGGGTTATTGCACGGCACATTTGCGTGGCCTTCTTGCGGATGCGGTCTTCGACCATCCCCAGCAGAATGTTGAACTCCTCCTCATACATGCGTAGCATCTCCCTGAAGCTCTGTGGATCTTCCGCCTATCATAATGATACGGGGGAAGTTATACTTTATTTTCTAGGCTAATATGCAAAAGATTTGCATATTAGCCTAGAAAGATTTGCATATTTGCATATTAGCCTAGAAAAACGTTATTGTCGAACGGCAATAAAAGTAGGCAGCAACATAAGCGTATATAAGGCATAGAAATGCATTCATATTAACGCAACAATTAGGCTAAGTGCCTTGTTATCATCTGTCATCACAGGCTATTACTATGTATTTAGTACTATTTACTATAGGCTTACCTCCAACTCTCCCTGCAACAGTCCCAATGCTCGCTGTGCGCGTCTCGCAATCCATTTTTGCATCCAGATTCTCTTCTTTTTTTTTTCTTCTTTTCTCTTTCGCAGCAAAACATAGCACAAACAACTTGCACTGCTAATTTCTTGCGGGCTAGCATTCTAAAACGCGCGTCACCGCAGACGTCAAAAAAACAACTTGGAGAGACCTCCCTCCCGTTTTTATAGGGCCCGCCCTTGGTTGTCGCTAGTCGCGTGATTTCAAGTGTCAGCAGGCAGAGCTGTGTGAGAGCTGTCGGCTTTGAAGTCTTGCAGGGTGTGACCCCTTGTCTGTGATCTGTCGTTTGCCATTTGTAGACCTTGTCGTCTTTGTAGACCAGGGTGACTTGACGATACTTGCGAAGTTTAAGCTCAAGTATTTCTTTGTGGTAGGTGTCCAGCAGGCCGTTGCACAGTTGGTCCATTTCTTTCAGTTGTTGGGCCCCATATATAGTCTTGAAGTCCTTCTCCAGCTGGGCAACTTCATTTCGAGTTGTCGCCATATCGTCATTGACATATTCGATTATCAACAACATCAGGTTGAGTGAGCACTTGTTAAGTACCTCACACCATTTCTTACAGTTCTGAAACTGTTGTTCTACAGTTGTGAAACCTACCAGTTTCTGTTTTTCTTCTATGGAGCTGAGGGAATCATCAAGATGGGTTAGCTCCTCCACTCTCTTCACCCTGCAGTTGTGTCCCCAACTGGCACTTTTCCTCTGAGATGTAACGCTTCCAGGGATTTGCAGATGGCCACAAGCAATTCCATGATTTTTCTCTGGAATTCTATTGCATTGAAACAAATGATCATCACAATTAGAAAAAGCACAAGCACTTTATCTGTCAGAGCAACTATGACTGTGTGGAACAGAACACCAACTCCCACTGACTAATGCCCCAGGTCGCCTCCTAAAGGCACAACAGCAAAGGTGGCAGCTTTGGACTGAGCTGAGACTGCAAGGGAAGACTGCATGTCTCCCTGCTGTGGACCATTCTTTCTGTGTAGGCCTAACCTAAATTACAAAATGTTGCTACATACTGTGCATGTACTAAAATGTGTTCCCGGCCTGAATGGGTTAAATTATGTTGACATGAAACCATGTCCCACATCTTAAATGGGTGCCATGGACTAGAACATGGCATCTTCAGGTCCTCCGTCATGCTATGTAAGCATTCTACTTCTCTAACATTTCAGCTAACACCCTTAATAATGTCATTGTTTCCACTCAATTTGGAGGAGTTGTGTTTCCTTTACCCATGATTGTCGTCTGCTGTGTTTGGCATGTGTCAACAGTATTGTATGTAACAATGTTCTGCCTTACAAGCACTTTGTAACTGTCTTTTTTCCTAATTATCTGACTTCACCGATATTGTTTATGTCCTTTGTACAAGTCATTATTATACTTCTGCTTATGTGGACATAAATAAACATTTCAACTGTGTGTGTGTGTTGCTTACTTGCTTCGCGCATCGGGTATGGGGACCGTTTAGAGCTGGAGCAGGAGCTGCGTCTTTTATTTGCGGGTCGTGGCACAGTGGATTTGGCTCTCTCTGTTAGGTGAGACAGGAATCCATGAGAAGTTGATCTGCTCTACTCTCAAATATAAATTACTATTGCATTAAGTACACACTACAGAGTATCAAATACATTGTATGTATGGACTAGCATATACCACTATGCCGGAATAATTATGACTTCAGACATATCTTTTGGTCTGACACTTGAGGCTGAAGTAACATCGTCATCCTCTGAGTTGGCGGTGGACCTGGGAACAATCTTTTTTTGGGAGGAGCCGGCAGCACTGGCTCTGGACTGAAGGGGGCTAAAGAAAATCAGTGATTAACGCCTGTTCTTTTGACTGTATACAAAAATGAATCACTGCTGTTTTGTGTGTTAAATTAGTATATTCCTCACCAATACTCTTGCCATTGCTGTAGTAGCTTACAGTCAATCACAATCAAGTGGGACTGATGGAACTGCCAACATCCATCAGTGGGGGTAACTAACCTTCATCTCCATCATCATCATCATCATCATCGTGGGCCTCTGGCTCGCTGCCATCACTAGCATCTAATTAAGAAAAATGTTGGCAACATTTAGTCTGTTAATTATGTTGACAATACAAGTTTTTGTTGCTTGTTGTTTAACATCTGGATGATACAGTAGTCCTGATGCAATTATTAATTGCCAGTTTCAATTTTGTGAGACAAATAGTCCCTTGTTTCCATGTTGAAACATATTCAATTTGTTCCAAAAAAGGACAGATCTACAAGCTCACAACAGTCAAATTGCACAGTATGTATACAGTTTTCTTTGGACCAACATACACTTTCTGCTCAGCTCTCTCCTTGTCGTTTTTAATACTGCATGTTAGGATGTAGTTGAGGACTTAATGTGGTGGCCTTTATGCAAAGCCTGCTATTGTTCTACCAACACATTATGGCGTTGTCATGTATTTGAGGTGCTGCCCTCGCCCACATTCCATCAATGTTAATGCAGATCACACCTGCACACGCCACTTCCCAAACACCACCTGAGATCAATTGCAATGCAAATGCTATAGGATGTTGTGACCAAGCTACCTATTCGTGGTAGAATCTTAGATGTGATAATATAGGTTTTATCAATCTGATGTGATGAACAAACAAATCGACATGGGCATAGCAGTTAAAGTGATCAGTTTTCTCCAAATTCAAATGCTATATTAATGTTTTCTACTTTCTCAAGATGATACACAGTAAACATCAGTCTTGATTTAAACCTGCAATATTAGAAGTGTACATAATTAAACACACCAATTAGCTCTGTTTGAGCAAACACTATAACAGCAAACCCAGTCATACTGCATACTCATGGTTGAGTTTATAATGTATAGTGCTGTGTTTTGTTTCATTATACTATAATCACCCATTCTTGAGAATTTTGATAAATCATGTCCTACCAAACCATTTCAAATTATTTAATCTAAACATGCACTCTGACAGAAATCACCCTTGTCCCAGACAAGGATTCACAACTTTTCTATTATAAATGCACCAAATATTCTTAATCCTTGGTGTATCTCAAACATAACAAATCCACTCTGTCAGGCCATGTGTAATTCTCTTAGTATTAATGGATGAAAGTGAAACAATTCTCAAAAATGTGTGCTATTTTAGGCAACACAGACTGTTAATTATTACAGCAATCAAATGTCAAATTATGTATGTTGTAGGCTACTGTATGGGGGAGTTCAGATGTGCAGGGATGTGAAAGGTTCAACTATTGGCCAGTTTCTGTCTATTGTTGCCCCAACACGCCCCTCCTGGCCCCCCACTCTCTGATTGGACCATCAGACTCTCTGTGAGTATTTAGCAGGGCTCTGTTTATGTTTGGTGACACTTTAGTCTCTGCAAGTTGTTAAGGACTGAACTTGCTTCTTTGTCACAGAAACTCAGAGAACTACCTTTGAGAAATGGCTTTACTACAAACACTGAAGTCCTTGGTCAATGAGAGACTATCTGCAGCTGCTGAAGAGATATTTGGGGCCATTGGACAAATTGTAACAGAGTATGAGGACGAAGCTTTCAGCTTGAAGCAAGAAATCGACCACAAAAGCAGACTACTGGACATGGTTTTAAAACATTACGTCAAAGTATACAGAACAGGTTGGTACAATAACTACTTATTCAATAAACCCTTTTTCACGTAAAAAAAAATAAGTTTCAGAGTCAATAATATGTGGTTTAACTGTTCAATTTGTGAGACCATTGTGGTTTTAATATCTATGATGGAGTTTTGTGGGGATTAGTTCTAGTTAATTTATATTAATGATGTCCTGGTGGTCTGAGCTCACCTTTGAATAGTTTTCTGTTTACAAAGTCAAACAGCCTCTGAGGCTGGATATGTGTCACGCATCTTCTCCGTATCGTCTGAGAATGGCCACTGGGGGCGCCGTACTAATACATTGTCAATGGAAGGTTGTTTGGTTTTTTGTCGTTGCCGTGTCTCAAGCTCAACCGCGGCCTGTCTTTTGGCCAAGAGACACGGCAACAACAAAACACCAAACAACCTTCCATTGACAATGCATTAGTACGGCGCCCCCAGTGGCCATTCTCAGACGATACAGAGAAGTTGTTTCACGCATATGTCTGTGGCGCGCCTCAGACAGTGCTTTGTTGTGTGTGCTATTTTTGAAAGCATGTCAGACCAGTTGTGGGAATGGGATAGAGGATGTGTTGTTGAAATGTTAAAATACATTGTTACTCCACTTTTGTGAGACACACAAGACAAATACAGGGGACAAGCCTTTAGTTTGCAAAAAGCCAATTTCTTGAACTGTATATGGTAAAGGCTGTTTTCACATGGGTTAACTAAAACACACACAAGGACAGTATATGCGATAAAGACTTTAATTAAATGGGTAGTCTAAAAACACACATGAAGACAGGGGGAAGCATTTGGTTTAAGTTAGTTCACTCAGACACATAAATGATCCTTCAGTCTAAGCCAGAATGACAAAGAAAATGCCTCTAAAGCAGAGGAATGATATAATCTGACTCAACATGACTGAATAAAATAAACATGACTAGTTTCTTGTGATGGCTTTGCGTGCTCCAGAACAATAGAATAGTGTCCACATTGAAGGGAAACACTAATTTCTCTGTTTCCTGATCCTGCCTGCCATCTCTTTTTGAAAACATTGCTATACTTCATCACAACAACAGGCAATATTTTCTATTTCCAGCATGCAACCACTTCTTAATGAAAGCAATCAATGAGTACAAGTTTGTATTCACCAACGTCCTTATTATTCAAGTCCTTATTATTAAAGTTGTCATGCTATTCCTTCATTCCAGATCAGTGTGTGGAGTCCAGTCTGCAGGTGAAGATCAGTTCTCCAGCCAGGACTGTTTCTATCAAACAGGAACCTGAAGACCACCTTAAACAGGAACCTGAAGACCACCTTAAACAGGAACCTGAAGACCACCCGCATCTCAGTAAGTTTCCAGCACTCTTTCTTTGTATTGTATTGGTGAAAGTGGGCCGGTACTGAGGGTGCTCACTAACCTGATGTATGCCAAATGATTCCTCCCCACACACATTTGTGACACTAGTTATTTATATGAGAATATTTATATATTATATTTGAGAATATTAATCTGTTGATACTTGTTCAAGACACAACTCTGAACTGAGGTTCTGCTTTGGAGGCACAACATTCAAATATTACGGAGACTCATGAGTCATTTTATCTTTTTTTTCTTAGACTTCCTACACGTCCCTGTGTGTAAAGAGGAGGTTTCCCCTGAAGAAGAGTGGAGTTGCAGTCTGGTCCAGGAGGAACCACAACCTCCACAGATGAAGGAGGAACAGGAGGAGCTTCCTGAAATACCAGAGGAAGCTGGTTTGTCAACGTTGACATTACTAGCAGTGCAAAGTGAAGGTGATGATGAAAACAGAGAGACAGAGCCTCTAGCCAGCACCTCAACTGAACACATGAAAACACAAGCTGATGTAGAGGACTGTGGAACATCACAACCAACTAGTGATGACCATCTTCTCTCTTCACACTGTTCTGAATCAGAAACTGAAGACAGTAATGAGTGGGAGGAGACCAGGGGACATCAGTCTGCTTTAAACACACTGAAATCACACAAGACTCAACATGTGGGAGGACAGTGCAAGCTGTCCCAGGACCTGAAATCATCAAAACAAAGTCAATCCATGAGGAGTCACACAGGGAAGAAACGTTTTAGTTGTACAGAGTGTGGCAAAATGTTTAATCGTAAGGCTCATCTGAAGAGTCACACAATGATCCATACAGGGGAGAAACGTTTTAGTTGTACAGAGTGTGGCAAAATGTTTAATCGTAAGGCTCATCTGACGAGTCACACAATGATCCATACAGGGGAAAAGCCCTTTTCTTGTACAGTTTGTAGTAAACGATGTAGTCACAAGGGTGATCTAAACAAACACATGAGGACTCATACAGGCGAAAAGCCCTTTTCGTGTACAGTCTGTGATAAAGGCTGTGTTAGCGCAGGTGATCTAAAATCACACATGAGGACTCATACAGGCGAAAAGCCATTGTCTTGTGCAGTATGTGGTAAAGGCTGTCTTCACATGGGTCATCTAAAAACACACATGATGATGCATACAGGGGAAAAGCCCTTTTCTTGTACTGTTTGTGGTAAAGGCTGTGTTACGGAAGGTAATCTAAAAATACACATGAGGACACACACAGAGGAAAAGCCCTTCTCTTGTACAGTATGTGGTAAAGGCTTTAATCAAATGGGTAGTCTCAAAACACACATGAGGACTCATACAGGAGAAATACCCTTTTCTTGTACAGTGTGTGGTAAAGGCTGTCTTCACATAGGTCATCTAAAAACACACATGATGATCCATACAGGGGAAAAGCCCTTTTCTTGTACAGTATGTGATAAAGGCTTTAATCAAATGAGTCATCTAAAAAGACACATGAAGACTCATAAAGAATAAAATCCTTTAAATGTGTTCACACAGACACATACACGTTCATTCAGTCTAAGCCACAATTACATTGAAAAGGACACTAAAGCAGAGGAATCATATAACACAAAATCAACATGAATGAAAAAACAAACATTAATAGTTTCTTCATGTGATTTGTCAGTATTTAACAAGTCATATTGAATAACATTCATGATATAAGTATTATGTTCATTGATATGCATGTAACAATGGCGTAGCTGTTCACTGTGTGTTGACATACATGTTGTTTGGATTGTTAGATTATCAGAGTAGATGCCAGAGTCAGAGTCAGTTGAAATCATCACTTAGTTTTGATTGATTGAATACTTTATTAACAGTTTGCTAAGACATGTAGAGGGAAGTACAGTACAATACAAGGTCAGCTTAAAAAAAACATATGGCTTGTTTCCATTTCCATTGGAGGTTCTATAGTTAGATAACATTCTACAGTGTTTTGTTTCTTTATAAAGTTGCTTTGTAAACTCAAAGAACCCTCTTTATACCTGTGGGGAAAACATACTGATAATGTTTGTTTGATTAAATAAAGGGTTCACCACTACAGGTCCTCTGTGTGCTTTATCATTACATAATGTTGTCAGAATATGAAATGCTAACCTGCCGACTCTGGTGAATGTTAACCTGGTGAATGCTAACCTGGTTGGAACAACGGGAGGTCTATCAATGCTCAGTCCACTACATTACAAAAGTGTCAAAATATAATAAACTGGTGAAAATGGGGAACAAATATAAAGCCTCAGAGTCAAAAGATCTGATCGAAAAACACTGATTTAATCACATCATAAAAGCACCCCTCCCCTTTTACCATACACCCTGACAGGGATAGCTTTGCTTTTACTACAGGTCATTTTTTCGACACCCAAATCTAACCCTTACCCTAAACGTAACCTTCGTGGGGGGGGGGGGTCGCTAACCCTCCGGTCGAAATGATGGTCGTTCGAAAGAGTGAGATTTTACCACCCTGATCATCATGTTTTAGGATGGAAAGAAATCATACCACCCCATCTTTAAGATAACACTTGTTCTGTTCAACAGATGAGGTGTTTTTACATTTTCTCTGCTGTATGTGTGTGCAGTAACATTTGTCTGAATGGAAGTTCAGTGAATAAATTAAGTTTCAATATGTACTGATGGGAGTCAGTAGACAGTTGACACAGTGTAGACAAAATGTCCATGTTTGGTTGGAGTTGTTTGCTGTAGCCTCTCGTAGGTTACAGTATGATAAACTAGTTGGCTAAGACGCCTCATGGCGACATGCAACCTCGCCTTGCGTACATTTTTGGCCATCTGGCCAGTGATTTATATCAGACCAGTTACCCATATATGGAGACCCCTGGTTCCCATATATGGAGCTTTATGGGTAACCCTTTACTTTCCGGTACAGTAATTACATGGTAGTTACCACGTAATTACAAGGTAATTACGAGGGGTTACGGGGTAACCCCCCGTATTTACTGAGTAATAACTAGGTAATTACAAGGTAATTACCTAGTGTTACCTGGTAATTCCCAGATACATTCCTGAGAACTACCAGGTAATTACTAGGTAATTTAAAGCATGTACCTGGTAATTCCATAGTAACTACCTGGTAATACACTTAGCAATTACTTAGTTTATTACCCGGTAGTTCCTTGGTATTTTCTTAGATACTACAAGGTAATTATTAGGTAATTATAAGTATTTTATTATGTATTTAGCATGTAATTATACTGTAACTACCTAGTAATACACTTAGCAATTACTAGGTTTATTACCCGGTAGTTACCTGGTGTTTTCTTGTATACTACAACGTAATTATTAGGTAATTATAAGTATGTTATTATGTATTTAGCATGTAATTATAGTGTAACTACCTGGTAATACACTTAGCAATTACTAGGTTTATTACCCGGTAGTTACCTGGTATTTTCTTGTATACTACAAGGTAATTATTAGGTAATTATAAGTATTCTATTATGTATTTAGCATGTAATTATAGTGTAACTACCTGTTAATACACATAGTAATTACAAGGTATATTGCCTGGTATTTACCAGGTATTTTCTTTGATACTACCAGGAATTTATGAGTAGTTGCTTATGCAATTACTATATAATTACATGGTAACTACCATGTAATATACCTATTAATGTCTAGGTAATTCCTATGTATTTTCTTAAAAATTACTAGGTAATTACCGTTTAATTTCATGTTAACTATCACGTTATTTACCTGGTCCTTACCTTGATAGGTAACCCATTATAATCTGTGCATATACAAAGGTACTTACCTGGTATTTACCCAATAACTCCAAAAAGTATTTACAGGGAAATTATCCATTATTTACTGTGGGTTTGTACTGTAAAGTAAAGCGTGATCAATTCCATGACCTTACCTGGTAATTACTCAGTATTAACCCAATAACTACAAAAGGTATTTACAGGGAAATTACCCAGTATTTACTGTGGGTTTGTACTGTAAAGTAAAGCGTGATCAATTCCATGACCTTACCTGGTAATTACTAAGTGTTTACCCTGTAACCAGAATAATTATGTGCCTTTCATTTAGCCAGTGTAAGTGCAACTACTGAAAAATAAGTACTTTTTGTTGGGACCAAATGCAATCATGGCCATGGGTGGATAAAATAACCAGGAGTGGTGAATCCTCAAAACACAGATTTTAAATGGCTCAAATGACCAGTGTCGTTCATTTGCGTTCAGTGCATGCTTCTCCGGTGTCCCTGAGTCTTCTTCTCCCCTGGACAGCACACTGCATCTGAAATCCAGTTCCCACCCCAAGCACCAGCAAGCAACCCCACCATAACCAAGGCATGATACAACACAAATATAAATTCATTACATTAACACCTCCTCAAACACCACCACACTTGAGATAACACGCAAAAAACAGGTGAGCTGGCAAAGAGATCTTTTATTGCCAACTTTTGAAATCCCAACAGGAAATATTCTAAATGCTTTTCAATAAACAAAAAAAAACATTTGCATGTTTGTGCAGTGCAATACTGTAAAAATACAGTCAAAATTTAACAACATTCACCACAACAACAAAAAGTTAGACATTCCTGTCATGCCATTCACATCTGTTAACACACATCTGTTAACACACTTAAACGTAACACTAGGTGGCAGTGCAAGAACATTTTCCCTACGTGCAAGAACTTTTTTTTTTCTACAACCTGCAGTGCACATGAACATAAAAAAACTATTTACAAGAACACATATAAATAAAATTAAACAGTCCTGAATAGCGTTATTCAAAATATATACTTCCTACTTTGGCTTATTCCTATTAATTAGAAAGGCCTATTTGTGCTGCATTTGTAGAATGTGAAATTAAGGCAGGCCTTTATAAAGTCCACTGCCATTCTACCTCAAGAGGTTCTGTATTTTTCTTTAAAATAAAATTATATAAAAATAAAAATCCACTTAAGAAATCCAGTACAAGCCAAATATATAATCATCATTTAAAGTGACAGATGCACCCTGAATTCCCCTCATTTTGGCTTTGGCAATTTGTGGGTTATTGGGAGCAGGTCTGTGGCCTCCCTCATCTCCTCTATCTTTACCTGAAGGGGCTGATTCCCATCCAGAAAGCCCTTGCATACTTGGGCAAACTCTGCCAAACTCTGCTTTTTGCCAATAGCGGGCAGCTCACCGAACTTGCCCCCTTGCCCTGCGATTAACACATCAGCAATTACCGCAGTCCCTGCGATGGTGCCGCGGTCGACATTGAGCAGCTCACATGTGGTAGAGACGCTACGGTTCTTTTTGTACATCTTCACACATTTCTTGTAGCGGTGGACGACATCTTGTGGGTTCAGAGCTACAAGACAAAGAATATACACATATAATCCTGAGTATACATGATCAATACCATTTCCTCCTCCCTCAAGGTTAGTCAATACATGCATATTAAATAAGGGCAGCCTTAAAGATGGAGAGCCATATTTCCCCCTATAAAACATACTAGGAAGATTCCCCCCCTCCCCAAAAAATATGTATTTCTCACCCAACAGTTCATTGGTATGTGTGGTTGTCATGGTAGGTGGTGACCCAGCTGAGGTTAACCACACCCACATGTGTTGGGTGAATGGTAATTGGGGGAGAGGTTGAAGTAGTGATGTAATAAGTGTGTGTTTTTGGACCGTAACGTTTGACCCCCCTGGTTGCAGCCTCCAGCTAAAACCCCAAATACATAATGGCTCATAACCACCGCACTAGGGGCTCTAATGAAGTACTGTCAAACTCCTAGACACAAAAGAAAAACCAAACAAAAAAAGTACAAAACTAAAGCACCACCTTTAACTATGGTAAATGTAGCAGTTATAAGATTGTGAGTGAGGCAGAAGGTAGTGTCTTAGCATTATTCCTGACAGAAAGACACATCACCATGCTATACAGAATTGATGATGAAATGTGACTACGTGTCACAATAGGCTATAAAAGGGGTGCATTTTCAACATTTTGGGGCCACTTTAAAAAAGTGCATTTTAGAGAAGTGCATTATGATGCTAAAGTATTGTGTAAGCCATTGTTTCTCAACCTTAACAAGGTATATTCTGTGATTCATTTTCCTCGCTAGAATGTGTGCTGACCATATAAAAACTTCCACCATTGCAAGTGTGTCAAGGCCAGTCCTCGACCAAACAGGGTAGAGTATGTCTGTATTTATGTTATGTTTAGTTAGGATGGTCAAAATATAAGTCTTTAGAACCACAGTCACTCTGAATTAAGAACGTCTGCCAAATGCCTAGATTGTAAACTACTGAACTCTTAAAATGTCAGTCTCGTAGTAAATCAATACCAGTAAGACTCCCTAAATCAGGAGATAAGCGACCGTCAGGTCGCAGCGTGATTTTAGGGCAAAATGTGTAGGTGTAGTGCCCAAAAATGTGTTTAAAGAAATCATTGTGATGGTCCCGTTAGGATTCATTTGGACAGGGTCAGTTACAGACTTGTATGGGTCATTTTAGAACGCCCAAAAGAAAACCCTAAGTCCCTGGAATTCAATTTGAGATCCACTGACGTAAGCTACCTTTCTTTCCAAATGAAGTGCTCTTGCCCCTGGACCTCTTTGTCCTGCGGTCGTCCGAAGAGTAATCTTCTGATGATGATTGTTTCCTCTTTCTCTTCTTACCCTTCCTTTTTTCAAAGAGGTCGTCATCGGAGTCCGAAGAGGCTCCAATGTCCGAATCTTCTGGCCTCTTTTTGCGTGCCCCTTAAAGTTAACAAATGTGGAAATTAATTAAACTAAATTACAAGTTCTTTATTACTACAGTACAAAAGAAAACTAAAAAAATAGACATGAAACCGAAGCACCACTAAACCGATAAGATGGGGGAGTACTTAAAAAAATCACCCTACCAATGAAATAGTGTGTTAGCCTGACTTCCGTCAGATGGTGGCAGTAGTGCGTAGCGCCCTACTTTACCGTCTGAGTTCTCTCAGTAGAGAGTTGATAACGCTCGTAAAGCCCCGGGCCGGACCAATCAGCGGCAGCTACGGGCGGGCTCTGAGCGGGGCTGAGCCAATAGAGTCTGATTGCAGACCACGTGGAAACCCAGGAGGCGGATTCTGGGTGTAACGTCATGCAGACAAGCCAATATGAGTGGTTGGAGTTGGCACTCCCAGACTGTGATAGACAGACGGCCCCATCCAATCACCTGCTTAACAATTCAAAAAAATGATTTTTTTTCGACACCGAGTCTGCCGGAGCAGTACCAGATGCTAGTAGGCAGAGCGGACGCACTGCTACTATCATCTGGCGCAGTCAGGTTAATAGTGTGTCCCTACCAATGAAATAGTGTGTCTGATTGTCTCCGGGACTACACAATAGAGCAGTGGTTCTCAACACAAACCAACAAAGTATAGAGGGTAACGGCACATTTCTAATGTGACAATTTAAGGACTAAATGTATTAAAGGACTCAATTTAAGGACCCTAAAAGGCCAAATTTAAACATTAAAATATTAAAGACTGATATTGTGTTTTCACAATAGAACCGTTGTTATACAAAATGTAATGCCTCAACTCTAGGGCTCGCCAGCGTGGGGGGTCCCCGAGTTTACATGTTGGAGGCCTTAAAAGGTTGAGAACCACTGAGACCGCATGTTGGTATTGGTAGGAACCATCTAGTTACCAGTACCTTTTGATGTTGTGGGGAGACTCGGGGGAGCCGCAGTGACCGGAGCCTTCTCCTTCAGGTGGTCTCGCTCCTGTTTGAGGAGCCTGGCCTCCTCCTTGAGGAGCCTTATTTCCTCCTTCAGGAGCTTGTTTTCTCCTTTAAGTTGGAATAAATCCAACTTAAATTTCGCCATGGTTCCGCTCATTTGAACCTCTTCAACTGAAAAAGATGCAAAGATTTATTAAATACTTTTTTTTAATCATGTTTATTTAACCATGTTTAATCTCTAATTTGTGGTCCCTTTCAGTTAGACTAAGCATTGCAAGGAAGCCTTGTCGAGGCCATACATAAGGCAGTTGCCAATCTCTTTTTCCCCCTTAGCGTGATGCAGCATGACGTAAAAGTACACCCCCTTGACATGATGCCAATAGGTTTGCAGGTGCACTGAATACCAATGTTGTAAACTAACATTAAATATGTTTCGGGGGGTTTAGCTTGTCTTTAACAATAGGGCCCCTGACAACATGGCGCCTGGCAAAACCACTGCACTGCATTACTACTAAGACACCTCAGGGTGACATGGGTGACACCAATTCTTGGCCATCTGGCCAGTGATGTATATGGGACCAGTTACTCATACTGTATTAATGATAGTGAGCAATGTTATGTCCATATATGGGCATAAAACGCATGTTAATTAGTAAAGCCAAGCAGTGGCCTTGGCGAGTTAGGGCCTGGGTTTGATGCCTGGGGATCTCCATATATGGGCATAAGAAGGTAGCCTATAACAGAGCATCATCTGGGAATGCCCATACTATTATGGGCATTTTACTTATTTTATCCTATATTTCCATATACAACATAATTATATAGCAGGGGTCTTCAACAGGGCGTCCGGGACCCCTAGGGGGTCTCCAGAGTTACAACAGGGGGGCCAACAAAATCTTTGTGTGATAGTGGTATGGCCACCCTGCTCGCTTCTACGCATTTCAAATTTTAAAAGAAATACGTCGTAGCCCCGACCCCCCCAACCTACGACGTGGTAGGGGGTCCCTGTTCCATCTCCCCCATCAGTTTGGGGGTTCCCAGCCTGAAAACGTTGAAGACCCCTGCTACTTGAATGAAAGACTAAAGGACTGACAAGCCATGACATCTTTCATGGTATACTGTGACCTTCGGTCACCAAACATTTTTGAATAATGAAAACCGTACCTTCTGTATCAGACTGGATCTCCTCCATAGGGTCCTCCACTGGCACTGCCACTGCCACGTTGGTCCTGTTTTCCGTCCTGTTTTCCTTCCTCTTCCTTCGTGTAGGTTGTGACATGATTCTATAGGGGGAAAAAGATAGATGTCAGATGTGATTCTGTTGAAACATGGCCCTGTTGGGAGCCAATTATATGGTTTATCAGTCACTTAAAAAAAACAAGTCTTGGATCCCTAGGGGTGTTGTGGGACCACCAAATCTCAGACTTTGTGTTTACATTAACTGCTTGAACTAGCATCCCTATATACTGAGGGGAGAATTAGCCAAAAATAACAGGTCTGCAAGCTCAAGTTTTCTTCAGAAAAGGAGGTTGGGGGGGGGGGGGGGGGGGGGGGGAGGCTATGAACAGGTTGTGGAGGTCCCTGGTTCATTTCTCTCAACTAAGGGGTCCTTGGGCTGAAAATGTTGAAGAGCCCTGTAATTAAATATTAGCTCTGTCGTGACGACCAGTGTATTTCTCAATAAAGCAAATTTAATTGCATAATATAGGACCTATAAAAACAAACGTTTATCATTGCCAAAGCAAGTGTTAAATACCGGTTATAAGAAAACACAACCTTTTTACGTTTGAAAATTTTGTGAGTTTCTGTACAACCAAACTGGTTTTTAAATGTCTACATAATCATGTCTCGCCTCTGTTCTCTGGACTTATACAGAGACGTCCAAGCTCTGGTAGAGCAACACGAGCTTCAACACATGGTGACTGTATTGTTCCCACCTGCAGTAACTCATTTGGACAGTCTGCCTTCTCAGTTAAGGGGGTAGACCTTTGGAACTCCTTGCCTACCGTTTTAAAACTAGAGATGGATGGTAATGTTTTTTACAGAGGACTCAAGTTATGGTTGAAATCAAATCAACTGTGTTCACATGAATAGTTTCTGAATTTCTACCTGCTGTGTGACTTGTTTGATTATGGCTATTTATGATGTTGTATGTCCCACAAGCTGAAGGGTCAGATTGTTCTTATTGGTAACCACATATTATATTTTTTGTACTTGACTGGGTTTTAGATTAGTATTATTGTTTTTGTACTTGATTGGGTTTTAGATTAGTATTAACGTTTACTGTACTTGATTGGGTGTTAGATTTGACTAATGTAAAATAGAAAAGCCTCCTGTGGACAGGTGATGAGAATTAGTACTTGGTGCTAAAATCACTTATATCAATGCATCTGGTTCGTCCAATGTGATTGTGATGTCCATACCAAATAAATAAAACATAACATAACATAATAAAAACAGTTGACATGGGGAACATAGCCTCTAACCCTAACAGCCTAACTCTAACCCTAACCCTAACCCTAACCCATAGGCCAGAGCAATAGAACAGTCCTCTGTCTCCTGAAATACAACCAGTCCATTATAAATCCTAACCCTAACCTTAACCTCAGTAAAACAGACGCTGAGTAGCTAACCTGCCGACGCTGGTGAAAACGAGCGCTCCTTGCCTTAGCTCTCCTAGAATTTAGAAACTCGCAGTAGCGTTGTTAGCTTTAGCCCTTTTAACGTTAGCAACTATGTCGTGTTAAGTTCTGCTAACCACCGCCAGCTAACATTAACTGTAAATGTTACATTTGAGGCTCGGGTAGCATTGTCACTTACCAAGCCACGGTGACTTTCTTCCGCGGTGGACGTTCAGATATAGTTGATGAAGATGTGCTTGTGCTTTGTGCTCACACACACGCAGCTGAAGATGTGCTCACAGTCACACACACTACACGCAGGCTAACGCAGCTGTTTCCAACTTGTAAACTGTTCAGTGTTCAATCCTTGCCGCTTATCCCCCTTGCGTCATTACGTTGGTGACGTTGCACACGTCATTCCGCTCTGGAGACATTCAAGAGCCCATGGTGAAAATCCGACATTCCACAATCCATACTTCATGAACTGCTTGTAACTCAAGCATTTCAAATCAGTTCACAACATTCAACATTTAATGCAGTGCTCCAGCAAACCTGATATTATTCCAAGTCAGTTCATGCTTACTATAGTCACTTTTCTCACTGGTCACGGCTGATGTGTAATGTGTGATGTGTATTTCTTCTCTCCGAGTGTTGTGAACGCAACATCGCCCGCGAAATCGAGACGGGTCTGCGCGCCAGCTAAACTACAGGACCGGTAAACCAGAGCAGGGCTCTGCGGTAAACCATTTGACTCACTGTGCAGTGGAGTGGCAGTGCCAGTGTGCACTTAAAGACATATTCCGAACACAGTGATAAGTGATACCATGACTTTGACAAGAAGATTGCTTCAAAAGACAGCACAAGGAGGTAAAAAGTTGATCATATGGCTTCAGGAGGAGAGGCTATTGGCAAGCAAAAAAAGATGCCCTGTTTGCTACAAAAGAATGGAGTTCAAAAGAACCGACACGACAAAGGATGGATATCGGTGGTAAGTGATGAAGCATTTTCATTGCATCACAGTCAGAGCCACGGATGTTACAATAGTGGACGGCTGAGCTGAAATATCTGTATCTGAAGTATTGTTCAATAAAAAGCATTTTAATCCTATCAGTGGCCATTTCTAAACATAATATATACTGGATCAGTGTGCAATACACATCCCAACCCATAGGGTCTCTTATGTGAAAACAAATGGAGAAAACCCGGAGAAAATGGCCGTGATCAGAATCACTTTTTTAATTTAACTATACTATACAGAAAATACGGGTAATGCAGTACCGTACGATATTGTAACATTTGTGGCCCGGGGATAAGCACTTTATATTTGAAATATGAACGTTTATGTAGATATAAGGGGCAAATGTTGATAGAGTGTGTAAATCTGGTTCAAGCGCACCCATGACTGTCATGATTTGACAGTCACGTTTCAGGCCAGGGTTAAGGCAACATCCTTTCTGTATCCACAGTCACAGATAACATTAAACATCTGATTGGAAATGCTTTTGTTTGGTTATTTAACATTGAAGTAGTTTGCAAGTGGCTTTGGGTTTTCCTCATAAAAAGGAGCAGGAGCATATTGACAATCTGATGTATGTCACTATGTCTAATCATTCTAAGCTGTTACTATTTCAAACACAGTGCTCTAAAGTAAAGTACTTTTAATTAACTAATGTAATTAAGTACAGCTTAGAGGCCTTTGTACTTTAGGGTTAGGGTTAGTGCCACGATGCAACACATTGTGAGCTTGTAGATCTGCTATGTTCAAAATATGTAATACATTTAAAACTTGAAATGGGACATTATACTGTCTATATAATGTCTGCTATTACTTTTTTTAACTTTAACTTTAACTAAGTACTTTTTGATATCAATACTTTTGTACTTACTCAAGTATATTTGGAATTCAAAACTTTTATGTGTAACAGTATTTCTACATTGCAGTATTTTTACTTGAGTACGAAATGTGAGTACTTTTTCCACCACTGCATATATGTTATGTTACAGGATCTGCAGAAATTCAACCCACAGGGGCAGGGCTGTCACAAGGTCCATCAGAGCCGGTTCAATATTCAGCGGGTCGCACATCCCATTAGCATCGTGGATGCAAATTATGCACAGGTTGGATGTTCTCTCTCCCTCTCTTCTACTATGGAGGGTATGCGACTGCTTAAAGTGAATGGCAATCAAGTGGCAAAATGAGGGGCAAATTGAGTTTAACATGGTTTAATGCAATCAGATAGGACTTTTTTATTTGGATGTATGCACTGTAAGGTCCAGAAAGTAGTCTTCTGCCATTCAATAGGTGTTCCTGCATAACTTCGGGGTCTGATGATTATGTCAGTCGCATACCCTCTATTCCAAAGCCCCCCTCACATACATCTTTTGGGGTGGGTAGATCATGCTGAGCTGGGCATTCTAAAAGTAGCTCTCAAATCAAAGAAATTGTGGCCACCCTGCTATTATCAACACAGTGTCTCTTAATATTAATAAACACATGCATTCTGTTTAACAGAGTACACAATCCAAAGAAATACAAGACATCACTCAAGTTCATCCATCCCAACATAATACAACAATGGATATGTCAACCAAATTCTATAACTATTACCCCTCCCTGACAACAAAACTATACCGTCCCAGTTGCTAATATGTTGATCCTTTTTTATTTTTTTGTCTCAGTTTGTCACAGGGATTGAGGAGAAGACAGGTTGACATGCTAGAGGATGGAGTGGCTGGAAGTAGTAGGACACTGACCAAGGTGACTACACTGCTACGACAAATTTGCTGCAAAGCAGTCCAGCGACTGGAGAGAAAACGGGAGATGAGAATGGGAGGAAGAAGGGCTTACGTTGCAATCGACGAGAGCAAGTTCCGACATAAAAGAAAAGTAAGGTTTCATTTTTATTCCTAAAGGGTTGTTGTTGCGACTGTTAGGTTGCAGTTATACTTATACTCTTATACCATCCAAACCTCCACCGGCTGTCAGTCCCTCCGTCCCTCAGTCAGTCAGTGCATGATGCATCTGTCCCAAATGTGTAAAATAGTAAAACAAAAAAAAGGCAAAGAAGTTAAGGCATAAGGCATAAGACCTGCTTCATAATAGGGCCCAGTATCTCTACAGTCATGTCATCAAAATACATCTGTCCCCTCTAGCACCACCATCTGGCTAATTTTTAAAAACACATTTTGGACACTGCTCCTACAAATTTGGCCCTAAAATCACACAAAGGACTGTCAACTCTAGAGTTATGTCATTAACATGGAGCTGTACCATTTAACCCAACCATCAGGCTGAATATTACTTATGACTTGATAGTCGCTTATCTTACTAGTACTATCCAAACCTCTACCAGCTGTCCGTCTGTCCATCCGTCCCCTCATTTCTCACATGGCCCTCTTCTATCGTCACAATGAGGCAGATTCTTGCAAAACACATTTTTGGACACTGCTCCTACAGATTTTGCCCTAAAATCACGCCAACCTGTACACAGTTTGTCTAGAGTCATGTCATCAACAAGGATCTATACCATTTAGCGCCACCATCAGGCCTATTTTTACCTGACGGTCGCTTATCTCCCGATTAAGGAGTCTTACTGGTCGTACAGCTAAAACAGGGACAATAGGTTGTTACACCAATGTAACTACAACACTCTAATTATGCATTTTAGGTGGACTGCTGTTAAGCGTGACATTTTGTTTATTTTCAGTATGGACGTGGACGACGTGGTCGAACCTGGCGGCGGCGCTCCTGGGTGTTCGGCATGATGGAGGTCAAGGGGTCCCGTCGACGGCCTGTGCTGAAGCTGGTGGAGGATCGCACCAGAAGAACCTTGAACCCAATCATAACTACATATGTCAGACCTGGAAGTGAAATCATCAGTGATTGTTGGCGGGCATACGACAATCTGGCCCGTGATGGTTACATTCACTTCCAGGTCAACCATCGGCGATATTTTGTCCACCCTGCAAATGGTGCCCACACCCAACATATAGAGCGGGCATGGAGGAGTTGCAAGGAAGACATCTATAGGTACAGGGGGAACCTCACTGAGAAGGCACTGAAGATGAACCTACGGTTCATCGAGTGGCATTACTGGCTGGGGAGGGAACACAGGGAGGGCATTCTTGGACGATTGTTCAAGGATGTCAGAGCATGTTACCAAGTGTAATGGCCCTTTCCCACTGCGCCCGATAACGATAGCGACATGTCGGCGATGGCGTTCACGTCAATTATGACGGCTATATCGTTGTGTTGTGGACGCTGCCATCCACTTCAATTGAAAACTATCGTTATCGGGCGCAGTGGAAAAGCGCCTATTGGCAAAAAGCAGAGTTTGGCAGAGTTTGCCCAAGTATGCAAGGGCTTTCTGGATGGGAATCAGCCCCTTCAGGTAAAGATAGAGGAGATGAGGGAGGCCACAGACCTGCTCCCAATAACCTACAAATTGCCAAAGCCAAAATGAGGGGAATTCAGGGTGCATCTGTCACTTTAAATGATGATTATATATTTGGCTTGTACTGGATTTCTTAAGTGGATTTTTATTTTTATATAATTTTATTTTAAAGAAAAATACAGAACCTCTTGAGGTAGAATGGCAGTGGACTTTATAAAGGCCTGCCTTAATTTCACATTCTACAAATGCAGCACAAATAGGCCTTTCTAATTAATAGGAATAAGCCAAAGTAGGAAGTATATATTTTGAATAACGCTATTCAGGACTGTTTAATTTTATTGATATGTGTTCTTGTAAATAGTTTTTTTATGTTCATGTGCACTGCAGGTTTTGTAGGAAAAAAAAAGTTCTTGCAGTAGGGAGAAATTTTCTTGCACTGCCACCTAGTGTTACGTTTAAGTGTGTTAACAGATGTGTGTTAACAGATGTGAATGGCATGACAGGAATGTCTAACTTTTTGTTGTTGTGGTGAATGTTGTTAAATTTTGACTGTATTTTTACAGTATTGCACTGCACAAACATGCAAATGTTTTTTTTTGTTTATTGAAAAGCATTTAGAATATTTCCTGTTGGGATTTCAAAAGTTGGCAATAAAAGATCTCTTTGCCAGCTCACCTGTTTTTTGCGTGTTATCTCAAGTGTGGTGGTGTTTGAGGAGGTGTTAATGTAATGAATTTATATTTGTGTTGTATCATGCCTTGGTTATGGTGGGGTTGCTTGCTGGTGCTTGGGGTGGGAACTGGATTTCAGATGCAGTGTGCTGTCCAGGGGAGAAGCAGACTCAGGGACACCGGAGAAGCATGCACTGAACGCAAATGAATGACACTGGTCATTTGAGCCATTTAAAATCTGTGTTTTGAGTATTCACCACTCCTGGTTATTTTATCCACCCATGGCCATGATTGCATTTGGTCCCAACAAAAAGTACTTATTTTTCAGTAGTTGCACTTACACTGGCTAAATGAAAGGCACATAATTATTCTGGTTACAGGGTAAACACTTAGTAATTACCAGGTAAGGTCATGGAATTGATCACGCTTTACTTTACAGTACAAACCCACAGTAAATACTGGGTAATTTCCCTGTAAATACCTTTTGTAGTTATTGGGTTAATACTGAGTAATTACCAGGTAAGTTCATGGAATTGATCACGCTTTACTTTACAGTACAAACCCACAGTAAATACTGGGTAATTTCCCTGTAAATACCTTTTGTAGTTATTGGGTTAATACTGAGTAATTACCAGGTAAGGTCATGGAATTGATCACGCTTTACTTTACAGTACAAACCCACAGTAAATAATGGGTAATTTCCCTGTAAATACTTTTTGGAGTTATTGGGTAAATACCAGGTAAGTACCTTTGTATATGCACAGATTATAATGGGTTACCTATCAAGGTAAGGACCAGGTAAATAACATGATAGTTAACATGAAATTAAACGGTAATTACCTAGTAATTTTTAAGAAAATACATAGGAATTACCTAGACATTAATAGGTATATTACATGGTAGTTACCATGTAATTATATAGTAATTGCATAAGCAACTACTCATAAATTCCTGGTAGTATCAAAGAAAATACCTGGTAAATACCAGGCAATATACCTTGTAATTACTATGTGTATTAACAGGTAGTTACACTATAATTACATGCTAAATACATAATAAAATACTTATAATTACCTAATAATTACCTTGTAGTATACAAGAAAATACCAGGTAACTACCGGATAATAAACCTAGTAATTGCTAAGTGTATTACCAGGTAGTTACACTATAATTACATGCTAAATACATAATAAAATACTTATAATTACCTAATAATTACGTTGTAGTATACAAGAAAACACCAGGTAACTACCGGGTAATAAACCTAGTAATTGCTAAGTGTGTTACCAGGTAGTTACAGTATAATTACATGCTAAATACATAATAAAATACTTATAATTACCTAATAATTACCTTGTAGTATCTAAGAAAATACCAAGGAACTACCGGGTAATAAACTAAGTAATTGCTAAGTGTATTACCAGGTAGTTACTATGGAATTACCAGGTACATGCTTCAAATTACCTAGTAATTACCTGGTAGTTCTCAGGAATGTATCTGGGAATTACCAGGTAACACCAGGTAATTACTATGTAAAATTACTAGGTAATTACCTTGTAATTAAGTGTGCCTGCTATGCAATAGCAAAACACTTATTGTAATCCGCCATACTTAATAATAATAATAACTAGAAAAGAAAATTTCTAAGAAATTTTAAGTGTGCCTGCAGCTCGCTAAGTCTGTGCAACCTTGTGTAGTGGTTGGTGTTAGCATTAGCGTTACATTTTTTAACATTAGCATTTTTTGCATAAGCTTTAACATTATGGTTCTTCATATGACACCACCCACATGTACGACAAACGGTTCACGAGATAAACGGTCACTTCCTGTTTGGAGAGGGGCAGTTCCTGTTCGGCGAAATAGGCCACAATTAAGGTTAAGGACTCTTAATCAAGTCATTTGATGCCACCCACGCGTCTGAACGACAAAAAATTCACGAGATATAGGTTCACTTCCTGTTTGGTGAGGGGCACTTCCTGTTTGGCGAAATAGGCCCCAATTAAGGTTAAGGACTCTTAATCAAGTCATTTGACGCCACCCACGCGTATGTACGACAAACGGTTCACGAGAAAAAGGGTCACTTCCTGTTTGGTGAGGGGCACTTCCTGTTTGGTGAAATAGGTCCCAATTAAGGTTAAGGACTCTTAATCAAGTCATTTCACACCACCCACGCGTCTGCACGACAAACAGTTCACGAGATAAATGGTCACTTCCTGTTTGGTGAGGGGCACTTCCTGTTTGGCGAAATAGGCCCCAATTAAGGTTAAGGACTCTTAATCTTGTCATTTGACGCAACCCGCGCGTCTGTACGACAAACGGTTCACGAGATCAAGGGTCACTTCCTGTTTGTTGAGGGGCACTTCCTGTTTGGCGAAATAGGCCCCAATTAAGGTTAAGGACTCTTAATCTTGTCATTTGACGCAACCGGCGCGTCTGTACGACAAACGGTTCACTAGATCAAGGGTCACTTCCTGTTTGGTGAGGGGCACTTCCTGTTTGGCGAAATAGGCCCCAATTAAGGCTAAGGACTCTTAATCTGGTCATTTGACGCAACCCGCGCATCTGTACGACAAACGGTTCACGAGATCAAGGGTCACTTCCTGGTTGGCGAAATAGGCCCCAATTAACACCTTCCAAGCCCCGGCAGAACCCCCTGAACCCCGGTACTGCCGTGCAATCAGCGTTTTATTTATAAACATATTTTAAAAAACAAACACACCAAATGATAAACAACGCACGCGGGTCGTTCAGTGCAAGCCAGCAGGACGTGCACACACTACGTGTTTGGGCGGCCACTTACTTAGAAGCTGCTGCTGGCTGTATTTCTGCCGTTCATTTGCATGGAGCGAGATGGGGTAATCCGCGAGAAAAAACAGCGTTCGAAAGTACATTACGTCCTCGTCGCACGCACATCGATCTAATTCCATGTATTCCACTCATTCCGAAGCCTTGATTTCGCCTGTCGTCTGGTCGAAAAAGACGAGGGGATGGGCTAAGCCAGGCTGCAGCACAAACAGTGAAGGGGAACGTAATGGCCGCTCGTGGAGCCAGTGGCAGAGCCAGCCGATGACGTCATCACGTTTCTGACGTGATCCGATTGCACAACGTCTCTTAAAGAGACAGAGCACGACCTGCGACTGTATTTTTCAAAAAATTATGATTAATTTCATAAATTACGGGAAAGTACGGGAATAGACGATCGGCTAATTGGTGGTCGAGGCAAGTACGGGCAAGTGCGGACGGCTTTGAAGGTGTTAAGGTTAAGGACTCTTAATCTTGTCATTTGACGCAACCCGCGCGTCTGTACGACAAACGGTTCACGAGATCAAGCGTCACTTCCTGTTTGGTGAGGGGCACTTCCTGTTTGGTGAAATAGGCCCCAATTAAGGTTAAGGACTCTTAATCAAGTCATTTGACGCAACCTGCGCGTCTGTACGACAAACGGGTCACGAGATCAAGGGTCACTTCCTGTTTGGTGAGGGGCACTTCCTGTTTGGCGAAATAGGCCCCAATTAAGGTTAAGGACTCTTAATCAAGTCATTTGATGCCATCTACGCGTCTGTACGACAAACGGTTCACGAGGTAAAGGGTCACTTCCTGTTTGGTGAGGGGCACTTCCTGTTTGGCGAAATAGGCCCCAATTAAGGTTAAGGACTCTTAATCAAGTCATTTGATGCCACCCACGCGTCTGAACGACAAAAAATTCACGAGATATAGGTTCACTTCCTGTTTGGTGAGTGGCACTTCCTGTTTGGCGAAATAGGCCCCAATTAAGGTTAAGGACTCTTAATCAAGTCATTTGACGCCACCCACGCGTCTGTGCGACAAACGGTTCACGAGATCGAGGGTCACTTCCTGTTTGGTGAGGGGCACTTCCTGTTTGGCGAAATAGGCCCCAATTAAGGTTAAGGACTCTTAATCTTGTCATTTGACGCAACCCGCGCGTCTGTACGACAAACGGTTCACTAGATCAAGGGTCACTTCCTGTTTGGTGAGGGGCACTTCCTGTTTGGCGAAATAGGCCCCAATTAAGGCTAAGGACTCTTAATCTGGTCATTTGACGCAACCCGCGCATCTGTACGACAAACGGTTCACGAGATCAAGGGTCACTTCCTGGTTGGCGAAATAGGCCCCAATTAAGGTTAAGGACTCTTAATCTTGTCATTTGACGCAACCCGCGCGTCTGTACGACAAACGGTTCACGAGATCAAGGGTCACTTCCTGTTTGGTGAGGGGCACTTCCTGTTTGGTGAAATAGGCCCCAATTAAGGTTAAGGACTCTTAATCTTGTCATTTGACGCAACCCGCGCGTCTGTACGACAAACGGTTCACGAGATCAAGGGTCACTTCCTGTTTGGTGAGGAGCACTTCCTGTTTGGTGAAATAGGCCCCAATTAAGGTTAAGGACTCTTAATCAAGTCATTTGACGCAACCCGCGCGTCTGTACGACAAACGGGTCACGAGATCAAGGGTCACTTCCTGTTTGGTGAGGGGCACTTCCTGTTTGGCGAAATAGGCCCCAATTAAGGTTAAGGACTCTTAATCAAGTCATTTGATGCCATCTACGCGTCTGTACGACAAACGGTTCACGAGGTAAAGGGTCAGTTCCCGTTTGGTGAGGGGCACTTCCTGTTTGGCGAAATAGGCCCCAATTAAGGTTAAGGACTCTTAATCAAGTCATTTGATGCCACCCACGCGTCTGAACGACAAAAAAATCACGAGACATAGGTTCACTTCCTGTTTGTTGAGTGGCACTTCCTGTTTGGCGAAATAGGCCCCAATTAAGGTTAAGGACTCTTAATCAAGTCATTTGACGCCACCCACGCGTCTGTACGACAAACGGTTCACGAGATCGAGGGTCACTTCCTGTTTGGTGAGGGGCACTTCCTGTTTGGCGAAATAGGCCCCAATTAAGGTTAAGGACTCTTAATCTTGTCATTTGACGCAACCCACGCGTCTGTACGACAAACGGTTCACTAGATCAAGGGTCACTTCCTGTTTGGTGAGGGGCACTTCCTGTTTGGCGAAATAGGCCCCAATTAAGGCTAAGGACTCTTAATCTGGTCATTTGACGCAACCCGCGCATCTGTACGACAAACGGTTCACGAGATCAAGGGTCACTTCCTGGTTGGCGAAATAGGCCCCAATTAAGGTTAAGGACTCTTAATCTTGTCATTTGACGCAACCCGCGCGTCTGTACGACAAACGGTTCACGAGATCAAGGGTCACTTCCTGTTTGGTGAGGGGCACTTCCTGTTTGGTGAAATAGGCCCCAATTAAGGTTAAGGACTCTTAATCAAGTCATTTGACGCAACCCGCGCGTCTGTACGACAAACGGGTCACGAGATCAAGGGTCACTTCCTGTTTGGTGAGGGGCACTTCCTGTTTGGCGAAATAGGCCCCAATTAAGGTTAAGGACTCTTAATCAAGTCATTTTATGCCATCTACGCGTCTGTACGACAAACGGTTCACGAGGTAAAGGGTCACTTCCTGTTTGGTGAGGGGCACTTCCTGTTTGGCGAAATAGGCCCCAATTAAGGTTAAGGACTCTTAATCAAGTCATTTGATGCCACCCACGCGTCTGAACGACAACAAATTCACGAGATATAGGTTCACTTCCTGTTTGGTGAGTGGCACTTCCTGTTTGGCGAAATAGGCCCCAATTAAGGTTAAGGACTCTTAATCAAGTCATTTGACGCCACCCACGCGTATGTACGACAAACGGTTCACGAGAAAAAGGGTCACTTCCTGTTTGGTGAGGGGCACTTCCTGTTTGGTGAAATAGGTCCCAATTAAGGTTAAGGACTCTTAATCAAGTCATTTCACACCACCCACGCGTCTGCACGACAAACGGTTCACGAGATAAAGGGTCACTTCCTGTTTGGTGATGGGCACTTCCTGTTTGGCGAAATAGGCCCCAATTAAGGTTAAGGACTCTTAATCTTGTCATTTGACGCAACCCGCGCGTCTGTACGACAAACGGTTCACAAGATCAAGGGTCACTTCCTGTTTGGTGAGGGGCACTTCCTGTTTGGCGAAATAGGCCCCAATTAAGGTTAAGGACTCTTAATCTTGTCATTTAACGCAACCCGCGCGTCTGTACGACAAACGGTTCACGAGATCAAGGGTCACTTCCTGTTTGGTGAGGGGCACTTCCTGTTTGGCGAAATAGGCCCCAATTAAGGCTAAGGACTCTTAATCTTGTCATTTGACGCAACCCGCGCGTCTGTACGACAAACGGTTCATGAGATCAAGGGTCACTTCCTGGTTGGCGAAATAGGCCCCAATTAAGGTTAAGGACTCTTAATCTTGTCATTTGACGCAACCCGCGCGTCTGTACGACAAACGGTTCACGAGATCAAGGGTCAGTTCCTGTTTGGTGAGGGGCACTTCCTGTTTGGTGAAATAGGCCCCAATTAAGGTTAAGGACTCTTAATCAAGTCATTTGACGCAACCCGCGCGTCTGTACGACAAACGGGTCACGAGATCAAGGGTCACTTCCTGTTTGGTGAGGGGCACTTCCTGTTTGGCGAAATAGGCCCCAATTAAGGTTAAGGACTCTTAATCAAGTCATTTGATGCCATCTACGCGTCTGTACGACAAACGGTTCACGAGGTAAAGGGTCACTTCCTGTTTGGCGAGGGGCACTTCCTGTTTGGCGAAATAGGCCCCAATTAAGGTCAAGGACTCTTAATCAAGTCATATGAAACCATCCACGCATCTGTACGACAAATGGTTCATGAGATGTAGAGGCACTTCCTGTTTGGTGAAGGGCACTTCCTGTTACAGAGGGGGCGGGGCTTAATCAATTACAGCTCATCCCTATTGGCCGGATAAACGAAATCACGTTGCTAGGCAAAAGTATGGCCGTTATGCAGCGCCAAAGTGTCTGGGGTTTTTTCGGAGTTCCCCATTCAAAGTCAATGGGGGTTTTTGAGCGTAGTTTTTTACGAATTACGTTGCCATGGTAACGCGGATCGGAACGCAAAGTAATAGCACACCATTCACGGCCAAGCCGCACATTTTGATGTATATATTGCGGGGGTGGCGTAAATCGTGCGGCAGTTATTACGTGCCGAAATTTTCCCCATTCTAAGTGAATGGGGTTTTTGAGCGTCGTTTTTTGCTAATTACGTCGCAATGGTAACGCGGATCGGAAAGAAAAGTAATAGCAACCTATTCCCGGCCGAGCCGCACGTATTGATGTATATATTGCGTGGGTGGTGTAAATTGTGCGGCAGTTATTACGTGCAGAAATTTGTGGCGAAATAATTACTTACTTACTTAATTAAGTATGGCGGATTACAATAAGTGTTTTGCCATTGCGTTGCATGGCAGGCACACTTAATAAATGCACCCCCATTCGTTCCGGATGGGGACCCGTTTCGAAACGGGTCCCCATCCGGAATCAATGGGGGTAAATTTACTCAAATCAAATTTTTGTCTTAGGAAAAAAAAAATATATATATATACTAGAAGAGAAAATTTCTAAGAAATTTTAAGTGTGCCTGCAGCTCGCTAAGTCTGTGCAACCTTGTGTAGCGGTTGGTGTTAGCATTAGCGTTATTTCATTTGACGCAACCCGCGTGTCTGTATGACAAACGGTTCACGAGATCAAGGGTCACTTCCTGTTTGGTGAGGGGCACTTCCTGTTTGGCGAAATAGGCCCCAATTAAGGTCATGGACGATTAATGAATTAAAGCTGCAAGCAGCGATGACCGGGCCCTCGCAGCTCTACCCACGTCACAAGGCCAGCAGCCAATCAGAAACCAAACAGGAAGTCAGCCATTTCGACTAATTAGTGGCGTTTTGGAGCATTTTTGGCCGTTATGACGGGTCGCACTTTAACGACAGTTTTTTGAGAAAAAATTGTTTTGTGAGAAAAAAAAAATTTGAGAAAAAAACTTTTTTGAGAAAAAGAAATTTTGAAAAAAAAAATGTGAGAAAAAAAATTTTGAGAAAAAAAAATGTGAGAAAAAAAAAATTTGAGAAAAAAAAATTTTGAGAAAAAAAATTTGAGAAAAAAAAAATTGAGAAAAAAAAAAAATTTGAGAAAAAAAAATGTGAGGAAAAAATTTTTTTGAGAAAAAACATTTTTGAGAAAAAAAAATTTGGAGAAAAAAAAAATTGAGAAAAAAAAATTTGAGAAAAAAAAATGTTTGAGAAAAAAAAATTTGAGAAAAAAAAATTTGAGAAAAAAAAAATGTGAGAAAAAAAAAATTTGAGAAAAAAAAAATTTGAGAAAAAAAAAAATTTGAGAAAAAAAAATTGAGAAAAAAAGAAAAGGTATGACACCAGCCGCGAGTCTGTACGACAAACGGTTCATGAGTTATAGAGGCACTTCCTGTTTGGTGAAGGGCACTTCCTGTTAAAGAGGGGGCGGGGCTTAATCAATTACAGCTTATCCCTATTGGTCGGAAAAAGACCAAAGTTGTGTGAGCATTTTACATTTTAAATGACGTTGCTAGGCAAAAGTATGGCAGAGTTATGTGGCGCCAAAGTTTCTGGGAAAAAAAAAATTTGAGAAAAAAAAATTGAGAAAAAAAAAAATTGAGAAAAAAAAAATTTTGAGAAAAAAAATTTGAGAAAAAAAATGTTTTGAGAAAAAAAAATGTGAGCAAAAAATTTTTTTGAGAAAAAAAATTTTTGAGAAAAAAAAATTTGGAGAAAAAAAAATTGAGAAAAAAAAATTGAGAAAAATAAATTTTTGAGAAAAAAAATTTTTGAGAAAAAAAATTTTGAGAAAAAAAAAATTTGAGAAAAAAAAAATTTGAGAAAAAAAAATTGAGAAAAAAAGAAAAGGTATGACACCAGCCGCGAGTCTGTACGACAAACGGTTCATGAGTTATAGAGGCACTTCCTGTTTGGTGAAGGGCACTTCCTGTTAAAGAGGGGGCGGGGCTTAATCAATTACAGCTCATCCCTATTGGTCGGAAAAAGACCAAAGTTTTGTGAGCATTTTACATTTTAAATGACGTTGCTAGGCAAAAGTATGGCAGAGTTATGTGGCGCCAAAGTTTCTGGGTTTTTTTCGGAGTCCCCCATTCAAAGTCAATGGAGTTTTTGGGCGTTGTTTTTTGCGGATTACATCGCGATCGTAAAGCGGATCGGAAAGAAAAGTAATAGCACACCATTCCCGGCCGAGCCGCACATTTTGATGTATATATTGCGGGGGTGGCGTAAATCGTGCGGCAGTTATTACGTGCCGAAGTTTCCCCCATTCTAAGTCAATGGGGTTTTTTGGCGTCGTTTTTTGCGAATTACGTCGCAATGGTAACGCGGATCGGAAAGAAAAGTAATAGCAACCTATTCCCGGCCGAGCCGCACGTTTTGATGTATATATTGCGGCGGTGGCGTAAATTGTGCGGCAGTTATTACGTGCAGAAATTCGTGGCGAAAGACTTAATTAATTAACTAGAAGAGAAAATTTCTACGAAATTTTAAGTGTGCCTGCAGCTCGCTAAGTCTGTGCAACCTTGTGTAGCGGTTGGTGTTAGCATTAGCGTTATTTCATTTGACGCAACCCGCGTGTCTGTATGACAAACGGTTCACGAGATCAAGGGTCACTTCCTGTTTGGTGAGGGGCACTTCCTGTTTGGCGAAATAGGCCCCAATTAAGGTCATGGACGATTAATGAATTAAAGCTGCAAGCAGCGATGACCAGGCCCTCGCAGCTCTACCCACGTCACAAGGCCAGCAGCCAATCAGAAACCAAACAGGAAGTCAGCCATTTCGACTAATTAGTGGCGTTTTGGAGCATTTTTGGCCGTTATCACGGGTCGCACTTTAACGACAGTTTTTTGAGAAAAAATTGTTTTGTGAGAAAAAAAATTTGAGAAAAAAACTTTTTTGAGAAAAAGAAATTTTGAAAAAAAAATTGTGAGAAAAAAAAATCTTGAGAAAAAAAAGTGAGAAAAAATTTTTTTGAGAAAAAAATAATTTTGAGAAAACAATTTTGAGAAAAAAATTTTTTGAGAAAAAAAAAATTGAGAAAAAATGTTTTTGAGAAAAAAAATTAGAGAAAAAAATTGAGAAAAAAATTTTTTGAGAAAAAAAAAATTTTGAGAAAAAAATTGAGAAATTTGAGAAAAAAAAAATTTTTAGAAAAAAATTGAGAAAAAAAAAATTTGAGAAAAAAAATTTGAGAAAAAAAAATTTTTGAGAAAAAAAATTTTTGAGAAAAAAAAAATTTTGAGAAAAAAAAATTGAGAAAAAAAAAATTTGAGAAAAAAAAAATTGAGAAAAAAAAATTTTGAGAAAAAAAAAATTTTGAGAAAAAAAATTTTGAGAAAAAAAAAATTGAGAAAAAAAAATTTTGAGAAAAAAAAATTTGAGAAAAAAAAAATTGAGAAAAAAAGAAAAGGTATGACACCAGCCGCAAGTCTGTACGACAAACGGTTCATGAGTTATAGAGGCACTTCCTGTTTGGTGAAGGGCACTTCCTGTTAAAGAGGGGGCGAGGCTTAATCAATTACAGCTCATCCCTATTGGTCGGAAAAAGACCAAAGTTGTGTGAGCATTTTACATTTTAAATGACGTTGCTAGGCAAAAGTATGGCAGAGTTATGTGGCGCCAAAGTTTCTGGGTTTTTTTCGGAGTCCCCCATTCAAAGTCAATGGAGTTTTTGGGCGTTGTTTTTTGCGAATTACATCGCAATCGTAAAGCGGATCGGAAAGAAAAGTAATAGCACACCATTCCCGGCCGAGCCGCACATTTTGATGTATATATTGCGGGGGTGGCGTAAATCGTGCGGCAGTTATTACGTGCCGAAGTTTCCCCCATTCTAAGTCAATGGGGTTTTTTGGCGTCGTTTTTTGCGAATTACGTCGCAATGGTAACGCGGATCGGAAAGAAAAGTAATAGCAACCTATTCCCGGCCGAGCCGCACGTTTTGATGTATATATTGCGTGGGTGGCGTAAATTGTGCGGCAGTTATTACGTGCAGAAATTTGTGGCGAAACTATGGACTTAATTAAGTATGGCGGATTACAATAAGTGTTTTGCCATTGCGTTGCATGGCAGGCACACTTAACTAGAAGAGAAAATTTCTAAGAAATTTTAAGTGTGCCTGCAGCTCGCTAAGTCTGTGCAACCTTGTGTAGCGGTTGGTGTTAGCATTAGCGTTATTTCATTTGACGCAACCCGCGTGTCTGTATGACAAACGGTTCACGAGATCAAGGGTCACTTCCTGTTTGGTGAGGGGCACTTCCTGTTTGGCGAAATAGGCCCCAATTAAGGTCATGGACGATTAATGAATTAAAGCTGCAAGCAGCGATGACCAGGCCCTCGCAGCTCTACCCACGTCACAAGGCCAGCAGCCAATCAGAAACCAAACAGGAAGTCAGCCATTTCGACTAATTAGTGGCGTTTTGGAGCATTTTTGGCCGTTATCACGGGTCGCACTTTAACGACAGTTTTTTGAGAAAAAATTGTTTTGTGAAAAAAAAAATTTGAGAAAAAAACTTTTTTGAGAAAAAGAAATTTTGAAAAAAAAATTGTGAGAAAAAAAAATCTTGAGAAAAAAAAAATGTGAGAAAAAAATTTTTTGAGAAAAAAATAATTTTGAGAAAACAATTTTGAGAAAAAAATTTTTTGAGAAAAAAAAAATTGAGAAAAATTTTTTTTGAGAAAAAAAAAATTAGAGAAAAAAATTGAGAAAAAAAATTTTTGAGAAAAAAAAAATTTTGAGAAAAAAATTGAGAGAAAAAAAATTTGAGAAAAAAAAATTTTTGAGAAAAAAAATTTGAGAAAAAAATTGAGAAAAAAAAAATTTGAGAGAAAAAAATGTTTGAGAAAAAAAATTTTTGAGAAAAAAAATTTTTTGAGAAAAAAAAATTGAGAAAAAAAAATGAGAAAAAAAAATTTGAGAAAAAAATTTTTTGAGAAAAAAAAATTGAGAAAAAAAATTTGAGAAAAAAAAAATTGAGAAAAAAAAAATTGAGAAAAAAAAATTTGAGAAAAAAAAATTTGAGAAAAAAAGAAAGGTATGACACCAGCCGCAAGTCTGTACGACAAACGGTTCATGAGTTATAGAGGCACTTCCTGTTTGGTGAAGGGCACTTCCTGTTAAAGAGGGGGCGAGGCTTAATCAATTACAGCTCATCCCTATTGGTCGGAAAAAGACCAAAGTTGTGTGAGCATTTTACATTTTAAATGACGTTGCTAGGCAAAAGTATGGCAGAGTTATGTGGCGCCAAAGTTTCTGGGTTTTTTTCGGAGTCCCCCATTCAAAGTCAATGGAGTTTTTGGGCGTTGTTTTTTGCGAATTACATCGCAATCGTAAAGCGGATCGGAAAGAAAAGTAATAGCACACCATTCCCGGCCGAGCCGCACATTTTGATGTATATATTGCGGGGGTGGCGTAAATCGTGCGGCAGTTATTACGTGCCGAAGTTTCCCCCATTCTAAGTCAATGGGGTTTTTTGGCGTCGTTTTTTGCGAATTACGTCGCAATGGTAACGCGGATCGGAAAGAAAAGTAATAGCAACCTATTCCCGGCCGAGCCGCACGTTTTGATGTATATATTGCGTGGGTGGCGTAAATTGTGCGGCAGTTATTACGTGCAGAAATTTGTGGCGAAACTATGGACTTAATTAATTAATTAAGTATGGCGGATTACAATAAGTGTTTTGCCATTGCGTTGCATGGCAGGCACACTTAATTAATGACTTAAGTATGGCGGATTACAATAAGTGTTTTGCCATTGCGTTGCATGGCAGGCACACTTAATAATAATAATAATGATCCCACAAATTTCGGCACGTAATAAGTGCCGCACAATTTACGCCACCGCCGCAATATATACATCAAAACGTGCGGCTCGGCCGGGAATGGTGTGCTATTACTTTTCTTTCCGATCCGCGTTACCATTGCGACGTAATTCGCAAAAAACGACGCCAAAAAACCCCATTCACTTAGAATGGGGGAAATTTCGGCACGTAATAACTGCCGCACGATTTACGCCACCGCCGCAATATATACATCAAAACGTGCGGCTCGGCCGGGAATGGTGTGCTATTACTTTTCTTTCCGATCCGCGTTACCATTGCGACGTAATTCGCAAAAAACGACGCCCAAAAACCCCATTGACTTAGAATGGGGGACTCCGAAAAAAACCCAGAAACTTTGGCGCCACATAACTCTGCCATTCTTTTGCCTAGCAACGTGATTTAAACTTTAAAATGCACACACAACTTTGGTCTTTTTCCAGCCAATAGGGATGATTGATTAAGCCCCGCCCCCTCTGTAACAGGAAGTGTCCTTCGCCAAACAGGAAGTGCCTCTATAACTCATGAACCGTTTGTCGTACAGACTCGCGGCTGGTGTCATTTTTCTCAATTTTTTTTTCTCAAATTTTTTTTTCTCAAAATTTCTTTTTCTCAATTTTTTTTCTCAAATTTTTTTTTTCTCAAATTTTTTTTTCTCAAATTTTTTTTCTCAAATTTTTTTTCTCAATTTTTTTTTCTCAAATTTTTTTTTCTCAAAAAAATTTTTTTTCTCAAATTTTTTTTTCCCAAATTTTTTTTCTCAAATTTTTTTTTCTCAAATTTTTTTTTCTCGATTTTTTTTTCTCAGTTTTTTTTTTCTAAAATTTTTTTTTTCTCAAATTTTTTTTTCTCAAATTTTATTTTTCTCAATTTTTTTTTTCATTTTTTTTTTCTCAATGTTTTTTTCTCACAATATTTCTTTTCTCACAATATTTTTTTTCTCAAAAAATTTTTTTTTCTCAAATTTTTTTTTCTCAAATTTTTTTTTCAGGAAGTGCCCCTCACCAAACAGGAAGTGACCCGTTTTCTCGTGAACCGTTTGTCGTACAGACATGTGGGTGGTGTCATATGAAGAACAATAATGTTAAAGTTTATGCACAAAAATGCTAATGTTAATAACGCTAATGCTAACACCAACCGCTACACAAGGTTGCACAGACTTAGCGAGCTGCAGGCACACTTAAAATTTCTTAGAAATTTTCTTTTCTAGTTACCTAGTTATTACTCAGTAAATACGGGGTGGTTACCAAGTAATTACCTTGTAATTACATGGTAACTACCATGTAATTACTGTACCGGAAAGTAAAGGGTTACCAAAATGCCCACTATTTGATCCGCTTGTCCTGGTATAGACAACCTCTGTATAATCATTTTTTTTGGTTTTCATACGTGTAGAATCCACTTTTGGTCAGTCTCACATGTTAAGGTCAGGTCAAGGTTACTTTTGACCTCTGGGAGAACAACAAATGGAAACAACTTGATGAATTTTCCTTTTTCACTTAATTGTGTGTGTGTAAACTGTCATTATCTTGTCACAGAACTAGTATTCATAATTGCGACCGTCAGATCGCAGCTTACTATGAAAACCTCCACCAGATGTCTGTCACGTCACACCTCAGGTGTCACACTTTTCCCCTGCTCATATCTCCGCAACCGTTGCACCGATCCATTCCAAATTTTGCACACTTACTCCTTGACTGCCAATGTCCAACCTCCACCCCTTCCAGGGACCCCCGGAGCTCCAGGGACCACCCGGGGAGCCCCCAAACAGTGCAATGACCAGTATCGGGACAACATCATTCCATACCAGCTGAGACTGGACTATCCACTTGGCTGAGTCATTCTTGGTGATGTCATGATGATGAGTCAGGGTGGTTAAGTCATTCTTGGTGATGTCATGATGACAAGTCAGTCAGATCCAATCTGGAATCTCCATAAATGGGCATCTCCATACAGACATCTCCACATATGGGCAGGGAGGTCAGTGTGTCCATATGTGGAGATGCCTATATGTGGAGATGCTTATATGTAATAAGGGGGCAAAATGTAGGCCTATCTTTTGCAACTGCATCTGTATTGTCCAACTCATAATCAGGATCAGAAAGTCCACCCACCAAATCCTCCTGGCCCTTACCCTCCTGACTGGCACACAGTAAGGAAGTAAGAGATGGCTGCATCAGGGTCATACAGTAGGAATTTAGGAAATCATGGTGATGTCTACCTCATTGTGACTAAATACAGTATCTATCATCAGCACTGAATGTGTCCACCATGCTCAAAAGCTTCTGCTAAATGTTCTTGCTCTTCAGGATGACATATGTGTGTAAAGGACATTACCATTCACAACATTCACAAAATCATTGAAGAGATAGATGAGGGCAGTGATCTTTTTGTGTGTGTGTGGATACAGCACAATCTTTTACGACCAACACACACCAGTGCTTAGACTCCCTACTACTGTTTCTGCACTGATGCCTTCCCCTTGGCATCAGTCAACTCCACCCACATGCACCATGACAGCATCATTCCTGCTCTTTATGGCAGTCTGCTCCTAGCCTGTGGGGCCAGCCTAGATACTGATGCATCTAGCTAACTAACTGCAACTTTTCCCTTCTTGTTTTAACATGGCTTGGATCATCCCAGTGGGATGTCTAGCTCATCTAGGCTAGTCTGCTCCCCAGACTGGTGAGCAGAGACAGTGATCGAGAATCCAACAAGGTGCTGACACAAAGTCTACCTTAGCAGCTGGTATGGAATACATGCTCGCTGGCATCCTTCAAAACTGCCCTGAAAAGTCACCTTTCAGGAGGCCAGAGAAGGAGGTAATTAGCACTTCTCCGGACAGGCAGACAGCCCCACCACCTAGCTGCACCTATCATGTACATATAATGTTTTTATAACTGCAATATTATTGAATGTTTTCTTTGCTTGGAATTTGTTATGTCCACGAATTAAATACCAAGTACTTCCAACATAAACTAGACAGTACAAGGACTTTGGGGTGTTCATTTTATGCAGGCTGTTTAACTATAGGCTACTTGTACTACATTTCTATTGTATACTGATCTCCATTTTTTTCTAATAAAAGAATAAATCAATTAGTCAATCAATCAGTCAATCAGTCAATCAATCAATCAATCAATCAATCAATCAATCAATCGAACAAACAAACAAACCACAGATATAGTCCACAGCAGCAGAGGCTCTGGTATTTAGCTAGGCCAAAACCTGACGAAACATTTGGAGAGGACGCCACCTGCTGGTCCTTATAAATAGATAGAAATGCGTTGTCTGTAATTTAAATAGATTTTTGATTGACTAAATAGCCTACTTTATACTATAGCAATCCCATAGGAAAGTAGGCCTGCAGATGGTATGGTGGTTGATGTAGGTAGCTAGATTTTATTTATAATCAATGAAGGCTATTAATGTCGACAACATCTAGGTCATCAAGTTCAAAACATATATCCTTTTTTTTTGTGTGAAGACCATTTAAAGATCAATTAAAATTTAGTATAAACAGATATCATTAAGCGAATTTTTGATTCTGTTATGGGGGGAAAATCTAATCTATTCCAGACATAACCAGGACGCGAGTTTCTAAATTCTATGAGAGCTAAGGCAAGGAGCGATCGTTTTCAACAGCGTCGGCAGGTAAGCTACTCAGCGTCGACAGGTTAGTTTTACTGAGGTTAAGGTTAGGGTTAGGGTTAAGGTTAGGGTTAGGGTTAGGTTTAAGGTTAGGGTTTGAGTTGGGGTTAGGGTTAGCGTTAGAGTTAAGGATAGGTTTAGATTTTGGTGCACCTCTGCCGTACAAGTGACTACAATGAAGCGCTCCCTATCTCCGGTTCAGCCAATCACGACTAGGGGCGAGGTTATTCATGTACACGCTACTCATAAGCCACGCCCCTCTTCTGCATATTTCTCAGACTACAGCAAACGCAAGAGTCAACGGACGCACGGACCGCTCGCTCGCATTGATTTTTAAGGTTTTATATTAAATTGTATTACATTTTTGGTTCGGGGGTGAGGGACATACAACACAATGGAAATTGTGACACTATGGCGTGGACCTCGTGAGGTGCAAATGCGGGAGGTAGACGTGAACGTCTCAACCATCTCTATGGTGTTCCAGGTGAGTAAAACATCGAAGTAACCGTGTTTTTGTACAATATTTATACTCAAAGATTGTTTAGGCCATTGCATTATTAATCTGGCTGAAAAAGCCCTAGACTGCTAACCTCTCTATTGGCCAAAACAATCCAGTTACTTTCAATGTTGCTAATGTTGCTTGCTACATGCTAACTCAAGTGACCTGGGCCATAGGCCTATGGCTGACAGCAGCGAGTAGAATAATTTAATGTTATGATTGGAAACGGGATAAATGTTGGACGTATAATTTCATGTAGGGGTTCTCAGACGTTTTAACGTTTTATACCACAACCCCATATTTGGAGGGAAATGAAAACGTGTGAGTGTGTGAGAGGGAGGGAGGCTGGCTCTCTCCATTCCCACATGTCTGTCGCCAATCCGACATTGACTTTAAATTGAGTGGCGACACTCCCATAGTGGTTAGGTTTGGGGTTGGTGTCGGCATGGAGACATGTCGGAAAGGAGACATATCGGATTGGAGAGATGCACTCGAGACTGAGAGGAGTAAAGGCGTCATCAACGGCGTTCCCTCCTTTTGGTTTTCCATCCTTTTGGCGTTCCCTCCAATTTGGCGTTCCCTGCTTTTTTTTTAATGCCGGCCGGAAACCACGACCGGCATAATTAGTAGGGCAGGAGAGAGGGGTCCGAGAGCACCCGAATGACATGTTTTCGAAACCTGTTTTATTAGGGCCCTTCTGATGTCTAGTTCTGATTTCTGCTTGTTGCCGTGGTCAACTAATGCCCCATGGGGTTCATTTTTAACCTTTTCTTACATCTCTCCCCAATCTGAACCATTGGACATAACAGAAAATACCATAACTCTTGAAGTAAACAACCTACAGGGACAAATAAACAATTTTTTCTATATGATTTTGACACAAGGAATTCATTTCCGGCATAATTTTTTACATTTAAGCACATCTTGACCCTATTTCATGACAAAAACAGCGAAAAACGACCAGAAATGTTCAAAACACATCTATATTTATCTTTGTACAAATACATTAACGTGTATTCTTTTTATAACACATGTTTTTTAGGACCCTTATGGTGTCTAGTTGTGATTTTGTCTTGTTGCCGTGGTCAACTATTGTCCCATGGGGTTCATTTTTAACCTTTTTAAATCTATCCCCAATCTGGACCATACAATGGACATAACATAAAATGCCATAACTCTTGAAGTAAACAACCGACAGGCACAAATATACATATTTTCTACATGATTTTGATATGAGGCATTCATTTACATCATTATGTTTAACATTCAAGCACACCTTGAGCCTATTTCAGGACAGAAACGGCAAAAAACTACCAGAAAATGTTCAAACACACACCTCTATATTTCTCTTTGTACAAATAAACTAAGGTGTATTCTTTTTATACCACATGTTTTGGGACCCTAATGGTGTCTAGTCAATATTTCTTCTTGTTGCCGTAGTCAACCCCGGGACCATGACGTGAATGTGTGCTGGGCATCGTGAACACATGCGTGACTAGGGCTTATGTATGTCACTGCTACCTACTTGTGTGGCGTATTTAACTAAATCCATGTCCTTTTGTAATTACAGCTACTTCCATCGACCATATACTTGCTGGCTGAAAATGGCCTTGTGTTGGTTGGGAATGAAATGGGCTACATCCCAAACATGACAGCTGGTCTACGCTACGAAGTGGTAGGGAATGAGGCACGCCCTGTGCAGCCGCCGCCACAACCCATGCCGTTCCTCAACCATCCTGTGGCTGCAGTTGTGCGGCCCAGGCCACCACCACAGCCCAGAACCTTCATAAGGTTTGTTCCTACCTAAACAAAATATTAACTCAATATTGAGCTACCCCCATTGATTCCGGATGGGGGACCCGTTTTCGACACGAGCCCCCATCCGGTACGAATGGGGGTACATTTATTGTTATCACAAGTCTTAGGAATGCATCAAAAAACTAAAAATATTATTGAACTCTAGTCGCCATGGTGTGACTAATCAATAGAAAAAAAAGTCATTTTGGGGGTGAACTACTCCTTAAGTATGACATCCCTCGTAAACATCGTTTTAAATACTTTCAATTAAGGAGCTATATTCGTGTCAATCAGAACCAATCTTTATGTGCCCTCTCTGTGTCCGTGTTGGAGAAAGCTCAGGTTAAAGACCCTTTTTAAAAAGGGAATTATATCAGAATTCTATGATCTCATGGTGTCATTTTCGTTGGAAACTTCAGAATCTAGGCTTTAAGGCAGATTTACAGGAAGATCGGACAAAGGAACAGTGGCGTACGGCTTGTACAGAAGCTCAGTCCCAAACTGGGAACACATGATTAAAACTTCTACAATGTAATTGGCTTATGAGAGTGTACAATGCACCAGAGAAATTGAATACATTTGATAGTAACATTCCCGATGTATGCACCAGATGTGGTGAGGATAAGGGTACACTGTTCCACTGTCTCTGGTCGTGCCCAAGATTGGTGGAGTATTGGAGGGCAGGAAATCCAAAAGATTCTATCATTTAAAATAGTACCTGAACTGATTTTTTTTCCTGCTTGGCCTCTAGAAGGACACAGACTGAAGACGAGTGAAATCAAGTTTATTGACATTTGTCTATTACAGGCTAAAAGAATAATCGCATTATCATGGCAAAATCTGGGCAAACCGAGCATTTGTCATTGGTTCAAAGAATGGTGTCTGTGTTTACCTCTGGAAAAAAATCACATACATTTTGAAGGACAATCAAGAGAGGTTTAAGTAGATATGGGGACGGTTTATTCAGTACATAAAAGAAATTAACTTGGGGCACTTAATGCCAGCACGGGGAGGGGGGCGGCGGAGTAGTGTTGTTTCTGTTTTCGTTGTTTTTCTTTTTTATGTCTTTGCATTTTCTTGTAATTATTTTTTTCTTTTTCATATGTAAAAAAAGACTAACAATAAAAAATCTATGTATTTTCGGTAACAAAAATGTCTAATGAATATATTAAACAAAAGAAAGTTCATAAAGGATTGATGACTCAAACAACTTAATTTACTATGTATATATCTTCTTTGCTCTTTCTAGGAAAATTACTATCGGAACAATTGAGGGAACCGGAATTGTTGATTCTGGGAACCTCTACGTGAGATTCACAGAAATGGAAGCTAATGTCCCCACCATGTCTCGGAAGGTTAGTTATCAATTCTCCCATGGCACCATTTCCCCTATCCTGTACATAGTGTTTTTATAACTGATGTTATGTATTCTTAATTTGCTATTATGTCCATGAATTGAATACAAGGATTTCCAAAGTATAAAAGACAGTGAATGGACTTTTTGGGGATGTTCCTTTTAGGCAGGGTGTATAACTGTACTTGTACTGTACTAGATTTCAATTGTATTGACTATCCTTGTACTGTTCTCCGTTTTTGTCCAATAAAATAATCAATCAAAAGGTGGCGCAGGATCTGGGTGTGGATGACGAAATCATCCTGTGTGACTGCAGGGGCAACAGGATCCTCGAAGGGATAGGTACTACAGGTATGTTATTTCAAAACAATATGACCTTATTAACCTCACTTCAATACTTAAATTTGTTGTACATTGATTCATATTGAACTGAAAAACCATGTAAAATAGAATGGTTTAATCCAGTTCTGCAATTGGATTCCAATGACTCTTTAGAGGGGTTTCAATTGACCCAAACTGGTTTGTGACTCTTGACAGTGTCCGAATGGAACCAAATAAACCTTCAGTCCATTTGTGTCCTTTCTGAGTTGAGTGGAGACCATGCAATTTGTTTGAGAAAGACTGGTGTATTCTGATTGTATCATTAAATTGGTCATTAGCACCAGAAATGGCAAAAATAAACCCTGTGGCCGTGACTTTTCTCTTAACACTTGGGTGACTGAACTGAAAAAACTACCCCTCCGCCTGCATTTACCGTTCATTTAGACCGTTAGATTTTCTCCCTTTTGGCCGAGCTGCGCAACACCTCCTCCCCCTGCTGCCGGCGGGGGTTCTATTGTCTTCCAAATGTGAATTAGCATTTCAATTGACCTCTCAAAATACGACGGGACAACAAGCTCACCATAGCCACACAGTTTGTGAGCTTATATAATTAAACATTTGTTTGGCAAAGCTTTCATATATGTCCCGACTTTATTATTATTATTACCAGAAATTGTTATAAGTTAGTTAATTATAAAGAGAACGTTGATCAGTAGGCTCACTAGAGCGAAGCCGTGGCGAGCGAAGCCGTGGCCCAACACAAAGTTAACAAAGAAATTACATAAACAAGGGAAATAACAAATAAAGAATGGTCTAAACACAACTTATAAAGCAACGAAAATAATAAGCTAAATAAGAGGAAACGAAAAATACAATAACTTAGCCAAACAGAACCTTTCCGAAGCGTTCAGAACTCAACAAAAACTCAACACATCTTAAAAATAAATAAATAAATAAATCCCGTCCTGTCCCACTCCCGTACAAGGACTCCTCATACCTGGAGTTGTTGTCTTATGTCTTTCACTGCTTTACTGTAGCCTACTCACTACTCGGGGATTAGACACAAGTTCATAGGACTACTCTTCTCGGACCCCGAAAACTTTAAAGGTAGAAATGTATTTTATTCACGGCTTTTATGCGCAACTCTATTGTTGCGCTGACGGCGCCTGGTTTGTGCTGCATCAGCCTGCGTGCATCTCTTAGTTTTCACTTGAGTTGAGAAACAAACCACTTCAATATGATGGACGTTATGTAACATTTTGTCAACAATCTCTGCACCTTTGGAGTAATATAAAAGTTCACTTTGAGTCTTTGACACTTATTTATATCCATCGCGCTGTTCAACTCTGCACAACGCGGCACAAAGCGTTGCAGCGTGATGCGATCTATAGGCCTATATAGAGAGAAAGAGAGAGAGAGAGAGATAATTCACATTCTCTTCACTCTGTAAAATGTTCACGTAGTGTTTTTTGCTTAGGCATGTAACAATAAAAAGCAAATGATTATCTATTAGAAATTAAACGTGCAGGACACAAGTGTCGGGTGCTGTTTGATCGCACCCATGTCACCATGACATGCGTGCCGTCTAAAAGCCGTCTCCACTCGGACAGAACAGGCGCAGCGTGTGCGCAGCGTGTGCCGTGTAAGGCATATCTATACAAGATATTCATTTTGGCCGATAGTCACCCAGTTGTTCTTTATATGTATTATTAGCTGAAATGATGCTTAGCTTTTAGAAACACGCTGTGCAGTGGCAGCAGCGTCGCACTTCTCCCGGTCAGCAAGAGCATCATCTCCCCGCAAATGATTGCTCATGCACGGCTAAAATAATAATAGGCCTACATTATATACACCATAGCGATTCTCATAATTAATATTATATTGATACTATTTATGAAATAAAACATTTCCAGGTAGTGGTTTTAATGTCTTTGCTAAGCTGACAGTGAAATGCAAATGATCCATTACCTTGAACAAAGGCGCACAACGGGAGCGCTAAACGTGTGAATTCTCTTAGGAGGGGGAGAATGGGGGAGAGCGGTCTATTCTGCCGATAATTACCGTCAGAGTGGTATAATTGTATTTTATTTCATAATTAGGAAACGTTTCAGAAGGGGAAAAAAAACGAGAACATATATATTGAGTATTTAGGAAAAGTCATGGAAGGGGAAATTTCTGAGACCTTCACAGGGAGAGTTATTGCACTTTGAAATCTCAAAATCGGCCTAAAGGACCGGTTAGTCACCCGTGTGTTAAGGTCTTCGTTTTTGGCGAATGGAGACAAAGATCCTTGCTCTTCGTCAAGGCTCCTTCGAGGAGATTGTGCGCCATAGGAGGAATGGGTAAGAATTGTAGTTATCTCTTTTAGAATCTATGATGGCGACACCCATTCCAAGGACCCAAAATGTGTTATTTGTGCTCCGTAGAAACCAATGGCTTTGCTTTATCCATATATTTTACAGTCTATGCATGAAATGCATGCAGTCAATATTGTGTACATTCAACAAAAGACTCATGACTGATTTGGTTGACCCAGGAATTGAGTGTCTCTACAAATGTGTCTTTTCCTCCAGGAACGCAGACAACCTAGTAGCTGCCAATGTGCAACAGCTATTAGATGCTGCACAAGAACTGCCAGCAATAGACCAGGCCCTGCGTTACGGGAGAGATGGCTTATCTTTGACCACGGATGAAATCACAAACATCCGGTCAACATTCCAATGCCTCATATGCCGAGGTTGGTATCTTATGTCTGTACTGTGATGCCTTTGCAGATAAAACTTTGTCAGGACTTCATGATCACATGGTTTTAAATGCGTTAATCTACACAAGCATGTTAATGTAAAAATGTTAAACTTAAAACTGCTCTTCTGAGTCATTTAGATTGTGTCAAAGGTCATGTTTTACTTCTACAGAAGGTTATGACGTAAACTTTAATGTATTCCCTTAAAAAAACAGGCAGGTTACATTTTTAACTTGAGCAGGAGTGTTGCTTTAACCTGTGTGTACATCCTGGTGTCAGGGAGCCAGCTAGTTAACTGTCAGATCCAATAGATAGACCATTGATCCAATCAATTAAAGTACAGTAATTGGGATGGGCAAATGTTTTCATTACACACCTTAACACTGCTTGCTGCTATTCTAATGATCTAAAATGTATTGGCTTTTCCATTTTTGTTGCAGACATCATCGGGAACCCGGTCGTGTCACGGTGCTGTCGGAGCCTTATTGGGTGCCAGGGCTGTGTGAGCCAGATGGCAGCCACCTCCCGCTGCCCCAAATGCAGACATGAAGATTTTGCGGGCAACAGCCTCAGAATCCCTGTGCTGGGACTGGTGGCCGATCTTCTGAGGAACACCATTATGAACAACAACTAGGATTCTTGGCCGATACCGATCCACCTGTTAACTATTGAAATATAGCAGATATATATATAAAAAAAAAAAAAAAAACTATATAAAAAAAAAAAAAAAAAAAAATACTTAAAAAAAAAAAAAAAAATGTTAGATCTGCAGATCTGCTATTTTTGAGAAATGTTTAATATTTGCTCAAGTTTTGAATCTTTCAATTCCTTTGAAGTTTTTTCTAAAAGCCTATGTTTCTATTTCAGCGGTGCACTAACTTTTTCATGTGAAGGACCACAAAAATGATATGTATTTGGCCAGACCCCCTCTCAAAATGTTTAGTTCCAGGGACCCTTGTAGGCAAATACTTAAAAAAAAAAAAAACAGATAATAAAAGCTCACGGTGGCGCGCTCATCTCAAAATATTTAGTTCCAGGGACCCTGGTAGATGCCTGCCGATTTTAGATATTGGCCGATACTGATGTCCATCCTTACCCCTCCTTTTTTTGTTATCGTTTAATATGTTGTTAAATAAAGATTCCTTCAGGGTGATATGAGTGATGTCTTATCAGTGTTATATTTTCATTATAGAGCTGTCCAACCTACATCAATCATGTGATGTATTTAATTTGTTTATTGTTAGTTGCTTTGGTTCTTGAAGATGTCTTCTAAAACAGTGGTTCTCAACCTTTTGACGCAGAGGACCCCAAAAACACATTTGAACTGGGGACCCCCACCCTGATGAGCACTAACAGTAGAGCCATGGTGTATGTTTTAACCTTTTAAGCAAGGCAAGGGTAAATGTGTTCTGAAGACAAGTGTGTATGTTTGGAACAGAGATGTGAACACCACCAACCAAGCTCACCTTTCATGCAAAGTGTGGTAAAGAAAAAGGTCGCTAGGTGGCAGAACTTCCCTGTTTTTGCTTGCAGCGATCCATCGTGTCCCAGGAGGCAAACATTTTCATATACAGTGTAGTCTGACACTTGTTCAGTAGCCTATGCGTTAGTGTATAGTTGATATTTATTTGTAATTGAGTACTTTATAGCTATAGAAAGGTACAGATGCTATAGTGGTCTTTGGTGGTATATTAGACTACACTACATATATTTCTCAGTAATAATTCAGATACTTATACTTCACGCTAGATTACTCAGACATAAATTGTTAGTAAAGTAGGCAGCATTCACAAAATACGAGAATGCATAGAGTCCTATATTCATTATGGGACAGGACTGTTGATGTCTAATTTGTCACCCTGTGCTATGGTTTTGCAGTATAGGACAGACACCAGCCTAACTCACTCTGACAACAAAGTATACAGCTGTAACATGGACAGCAGATTCTCTGTTACATCAGAGCATGGCACTAGAAAGCATCTGCAGTGAAATGAAGGAGGATTAGCATAGGCCTACTGATGCTCCTCGTGTGTTCTCATTATTTAGTGCCTTCAATTATTAAGTGGCAACATTAGTTTCATTACTGATAAACACATCTGACTGACAGACACACACACACACACACACACACACACACACACACACACACACACACACACACACACACACACACACACACACACACACACACACACACACACATGTAATCTATTATATTGTAGAGCCTTGCATTTTCAGTAGTCATTATGGCAGCCTTATCTTTCTATTGTAAATACCATATATTTTCTGCATATTACTTGCATATTACTGTGTTCTGTCTGTCTTTTATATGATTTTTTTTAAAAGCCTATCAATTGAAAAAATCCATAGGCTGTCTTGTGCATATCCATTTAAATGTCCTTGTAACAGTGAACTGTACTGTCATAGTAGCTTTACCTATGCAAACCTTTTTATAAAATCTTCAATCAATCAATCAATCAATCAATCAATCAATCAATCAATCTAGACTGTTGTGTACTATTGTGATCTAGGGCTATTATCACAATGCTCTGTGTAGGCCTATTGGCTTGTAAACTGACTATTGAAATCTGATTAATTGTTAGAGATGCATTGCAAAATAATTCTGGAGTTACTGGAGATACAGACATGCAGCCGCACAAATATGTCATACAGCCGTCTAATCTTATTATTTTAATCTGTAACATTTTATAGCCCCCACTAAAAATAAAATCTTAAATTCATGTCAACAAAAAGATATAGGTCATTGCAGCTGCAGGTGCTTTACTGGTTCCACTTAAAACAAATCTCCCATGCATTTGATTTTCCCCATAGACATTTACAAAAATATTTATAACAATTATGTTAAGCCGAGAACCAAGCAATGCTGGATTGCAGTGAATCATGACCATACAGCCTTTGATCCTTGGTGAAAACATATTTTAATATTAAATTATTTGATATAGGATAAGTAGGTCTACCCTTTGTTAAGCGATTTTCAAAAAATGTTAATAGAAACAAAGGTTTTGTTATGGTAATGATTCAATGTATTCCTGGGTGGCCTGGTTATAGGCTTAACATAATTGTTTTAAATATTTTCGTGAAAGTCTATGAGGGAAATTAACGGGATATTTTTAGTGGGACACTTCCGCGACAGGCTCACCACCTCGTAGAGCTTGTAGATCTGCTGTTTTCGCTACGTCAGCCGCACACATGCGCACTAGCAGACGTGGGCGGGGTTCACATTCGCGCGCGGTGGTTGCTTTTAAACTGTTGGTAGGTTGGTAGGCTAGCAGTAGCTGTAGCTAGTAACAGAAGAAACCACAATGGAATCGGCTCTTCTCCCCTACTTGTCTACTATCGACTTAATGATTAAAAGTGGCTGTAGTGATGCTGAAATACACAACCACTTGACGTTTGAATGTGGCGTGCAAAGAGGAGCGTCGATACCAAACATCCGACGTTTTTGCACCGACCATGGCTTACAACGGCCTCAGGTAACAGACGACCAGCTCAACGATGCCGTCTGCGATGCGATAAACGAGGTAAGCACCAGTTGTTGTATGTTAACTTATTGTGAACCTAGAATACCATGCCATTTATTATACTTCCTTGACCTGGTAAATACCGAGTACACATGATTAGAATGACAACTACTTCTAACGTTAGGCACCAGATTTAACGTAGGGCCTACATTTGTGTTTGCAGCAGCACAATGTAAACAATGCCACGCAAATCTTGTAGAGCTGCTCTTTTAACACTGTGTTTGCACATTTGAAAACATGTGAGACGGGACATTAATCTGCATAACGACTACTTTCTACTTGTGGTACATTTGGTGCGCGGTCCCGTTCCGGTGGTCCGCGGCCACTCCGGTGGTCCGCGACGAAAAACGGCTAAAAAAAAGCAATACCGCGACTGACCACTAGTTGGGCAACTTACACAGTATAGGTTTAAGTAGTACTTTTACAACCACTGATTAAATCAGAAGTTCACATAGTAAGGTTGACTAGATTCAGGCCCCTCAAACCGGGACACTTGAATCCCCTGATCCTTCTTTTTATTTTCCTGCTGTACATGTTTTTATCTTATGTTTCACCCTTTTTCCTGACTATAGGGCAGGCCTATCTACTGCATAGTACTGTTTTCTATCCGTTTGTCCTTCAATGTTATATGAGATACTTCAATGGTTTCCTATGGAAATAAGCTTAGTTTTTTCTAGGATCTCCTTTTAGTAGACCTTGTACCAGTGAACTGTACCGTCAGTAAACTGTACCTTTTCCTATGCAAACTTCTAATAAAGTCTTCAATCAATCTTCAGTCACTCACACGGTGGTGGTAAAAGTCGCCTACTCAAACTTCAAACTTGAGTAAAAATACTGCAATGCTTAATAATAATAATAATAATAATAATAACAATAAGAAGAAGAAGAAGAAATACAAATGATATTAATGTAATTATTTTGGAGCCCCTGTGGCCTTGTTGTATTTAGGACTGCCATTGTGTAGCTCACATAGCCTGCATTCATGGGTTTATTCATTTATTTCTGGACATACAAGGTTTCCACCTGACATTATATAGCCTATAGTTCTGTATGTTCTGTAAATGGTACCTTGGAGGTGAGTCTGATACAGAAGGTTATGCAGGACCCGAATTAGTTTGTTTTTGGCTTCATAAATGATTAGCCTACCTTGTTTTCCCTATGCAGCGCAGATAATTGTGCCTGTATTTCCCTTCGTTGCCCTTCCATCTCATCCAGGTCACGGAGGAACTTCTCACCAAACTCATTTATTTCTTCTCCAATTTTAGGAAGCATCTTGTTCTTGTCTCGACTACTATACTAAAAACAAAAACAAGATATGAACATAATTATGTTTATACTTCACTATGATTCATGTTTGTGGACAATGTGGAGTCAACTGGACTATGATATCTGATCACCACACAGACGTTTATCATTGGTAATTACAATTGGAATCATAACGTGTTGCTTTATATTACTTACGATAAGCAGGGACAACTCATCACGCAGAGCTTCACCTTCAGGTGAGCCTGCTGGTGGAAGCTTTGTTGGGGACTGGGATTCCTCCATATTTAATTGTCTTTTGTCTTCTCCTGTCTTCCTTCTAGGGATTGTTGGATTCTGGTTGAATGGGTTGGTGGGCGGGTGCTCAGGCTATCTGGGAAATGGGTGGAGTTATTTTGCAGCTGATTTCTCATTGGACTTGCAATACGGAAGTAGGTAATTCATCTTCAAATGATTTCATTTGGCGCGGTTTTTGGTGACTGTGCGCGCTTTTCGTCTTGTATTTTCATTGGTTAAAAATGTAATTGAAGTATTTTGGTCATCAGTATGCAGTGACACTCAAACTGAGGCCCGCGGCCAGAAATTAAAGCTCTATTCAACTTGCCAGGTTGTTTTGTGTGTAATGTGTAAGATATAAGATATTGCATCCTTGAGAGCAAAGGCCTAAGTGAAAACGTTTTTCTTTTTCACATCATGACACCTTATGGTTTTAATAATAATTTGAAAATACATTAGCACGTTGACGTCCGAAATAGAATGGTGGTTGGTAGATTAGCCGTGACATTTCTATTATTGTATTGTGATCTGAGACATAATATTATGTTTATAAACATGACCCCGCAGCCCCTCCATCTTGAACAGCGCCGCTGTTTTTTCTTTTTTTTTTCCCCCAGGCCAGTAACTCACCATGATTTTCTCGATTTCCGTTGGGATAGAATGGGGGTTTTGGCCGATCGTCGATGTCCCCGTGCGTTTCGCGTGCGCGATCCTTTCACGTAAATGTCCCCGCAAATAGTCCATGTGTGACTGAAGAACAGAACTGAAAAGTTTCGCTAGCATAGCCCCAAGCATGGCTGCAGGAGGAGCTCGAGTGTGTAGACAGTAAACGGATGGGTGGAAGGTGCCTTGGAGAAGGAGAGGCGCTGACGTCACCTCTGCTTCATGCACGGTCTGCATGAGCTATCAGTGCACGAGTGGTGACTAGGGAAGGTTAGACGATCGCCGATTTTCGGATCAAAAGCTTTTATTCCGGTTTTAAAGACAAAGTCCGGGAATGTACGACGTGGCTGAGAGTCCCTGGGGGGATGTGCGATATAGTACGGTTTTAACATTAAGGGGCTCCCCTTGGCTTAGAAGGTGTTAATTGAAGCCTGTTTTGCATAAAAGTATAATATGCTTAAACATTGATGTTAAATGACATAATTCCATTCATGGAAAATCACTTGTGAAAGAAATATGTATCATATTACTTAAAGCCATAGTGTTGGTCAAAGAATCGAAATGCTACAATAGTCTGTACATAAGTATACATGCTTTAATCTAGAAATATCATTTCCATGAGGCTAATTTCTGAATTCAAAATGTATATGAATGCATCAGAATAACATTTCCCTAGATTGTGTTAATGAGTTACCTCTTATTTTTCATAGCATCATTGATAAGAAACAACGTCAAATCATAATAGTTTTTTACATTGTTAAACTTTTAGTTTGTAGGCATATTTGGCCAAGAAATTAGTTGAATGTTTAGGTTGTTCATTTATTTGATTTGATATAGTACCTTATAATGTTAATGTCTTCTATCTATACTAGTCAATAGTGAATTAAACTATATTAAGATAAGTGTATTTTAGTTTTCTGTTGTGTGAAATTGCAAGCAAAAAGAATATAACCCTTCTATAGTTGCAATATTATATTATACAACACAAACAGTTTTGGACACACAAGGTTTCCAACAACCAATGATGATATGCTGTAAATGTAAGGTGCTGGGAGTGAAAATTATAATGTAGGGGTGCCTTGGATTAAAACAATATGTATGAGGTGCCCTGAGACAAAAAAGAATTGGGAACCCCTGGTCTATACAACATTTGTAAATCCCCAGAAAAAACAAATAGATAAAAGTTCAGAATTATAAGTTTAAAGCCCTAGGGTGTTTAACTGTACTTGTATTCTACTACATTTTTTAATGTACTAACCATACTTGTCCTGTTCTCCATTTTTGTCTAATAAAATATTTAGACTAACATTATCTATAAAATGTAAAAACAAGTGGCATTTTGAAAGAACGACATGTTTGGATGTTGACATTTTATTTTATTACAGATATTTTTTCAGTTCTTCAATTATTCCACCAATGAAAATGTCGTTCCCCTGGTCAGAAAAATGGACACCGTCATTGCTAAAAAGGCGGTCTTCTTTGTGACTCAGATCATTATGTGGGATGATTCCACCGTTGAGGTGATGCATGTAAGCGGATATTTCCGCATTTATCCAGATTCTTGCACGGTTGATTTTGCCAGGTTGTCTGGCATACCTCCATTTCTGCCTTGGGCAGATGGAGGAGAAGAGCAGCTTTGTATGTGGACACTTGTCCTTCAGCCACGCCAGGTCCTTCTTAATGCGTTGCAGCAGATGACTTGATCCCAAGTCATCCCACCCTTCCCAAACCATGAGACATTTGCCTGGAGTCCCAGATCTGGGCCAACAGTGTGGCGAGCTCTGGGTTGTGCCCGGGCAATCAAACTCGATCCGATCACCCATACTGATGTACCTGTTAAATCAGAGAAGGTAGACATTTGCTTTTTGATACATACATGAATCATTTACATTAGTTCTTGAAATCCTAATTTGATTAGATAAATATTATCTTATTTGTTCAGAGTAGTTTTACATATTATGGACCTTTGTTTGATCAGATTGTTGTTTTGGTATTTGAATGATTTATACCTAAAGAAACTACACAACTTACATGTTTCTGGGTGTCGAGAGACAGCTTGAGTCGCTGCATCTGGTGTTTCTCCCACGTTGGTATCTGTGACAAATAAAATAGAATTTGTTTAATCTGTGCATTCTTAACTGTTCTGCTGCCCTTGACGACGCTCACCGTCAGTGAAAGGGTTAATACCATGGCGCCGTTGACGGCGAGGACTGTAAATCTTACTGTATATACAGTAAAGATATTATTACTTACTGTACGTCGCTCCGGTCCCGCCCGCATCGGTAATGTCCGCGATTTGTTTACAATGCACGTCGGGCGTGCACGCGAAGTTAACGTCCTCCATAATAAATCCATTGAGAGGCCCATAAAGAGACTTCATTTTCTCCAAAAGGGACATTCTTATACAAAGGATGGTCTCCACTCTCCATACTTGTACACAAAAGCTGGGCGCAGCCATGTTCTCTTCTGGGCTCACACTGTCATGTGACTAGATGACGTAATCGTTGCCGTCAAGTGATAATCCAAAAAAACAAAAACAACCCCCTTCCGGCCCTTCAAAATAATAGCGGCGGCCTATGGAGGAAACGACGTGGCACCGAGGCACCAAGCAAACCTTCAGATTAAGAGGCAGTAGTTGTGTTAAGTAGATTGACAGATCTAATGTTGGCCCTGAAAGCAAGTTTTAATATAGGCCTATACATATTACCCTTCTTTGCCTAAAGTTATTCGGTAGTGTAAAACCGTTTGTAATGGGACTTTACAATGATTACCCAATGATGACAATAGTTAATTTGTATAGGCATATTGAATTGAACCTGTCAAATGTAACGTGTTATTCAAAGTTATATTTTTAGTAATCTACTGTCGTTGTAGAAATAGTTCAAAAGAATATTAAGGAGCAATATGGGTGATAGGCCTATTAGGATCTTGCAGATTGAGGAAATTAAGGATAAAAAGGCAGAAAACAAGCTGGGGAATGTCTTTAAAAGACGAGTGTGAATAAACTGGTATAGAGGTCAAATGTGTGAATTCTGGTTAATTAAAATTGGAATAGATAAATATTATCCTATTTGTTCTGAGTAGTTTTACATAATGGCTCTTGTTTGATCAGATTGTTGTTTTGGTATTTGAATGATTTATATCTAAAGAAACTTCACAACTTACATGTTTCTGGGTTCCCAGAGACATCTTCAGTGGCTGCATCTGGTGTGTCTCCCATGTTGGTATCTGTGACAAATAAAATGAATTTGTTTAATCTGTGCATTCTTAAGTACATTGACAGTTCTAATGTTGGCCCCGAAAGCAAGTTTTAATATAGGCCTATAACCCTTCTTTGCCTAAAGTTATTAGGTAGTGTTAAACCGTTTGTAATGGGCCTTTACGATGATTACCCAATGATGACTATAGTTACGTTTTATTGGCATATTGATCTGAACCTGTGTCAAATGTAATGTGTTATTCAAAGTTATATTTATAGTAATCTACTGTCGTTGTAGAAATAGTTCAAAAGAATATTAAGGAGCAATAGGGGTGATATCCTTGCAGATTGAGGAAATTAAGGTAAGGAAGAAAACAAGCTGGGGAATGGCTTTAAAAGACGAGTGTGAATAAACTGTTATAGAGGTCAAATGTGTGAATTCTGGTTAATTAAAAATGCATCTAGAGACATTTAAGCTATGTCATTCATCTATTTCAATTGAAATTCAAAGGGCTTCATCGGAATGCGAAAGTAGCCTACACGTTAACATTGTCAAAACAAACATCTAATGCTAGTCCATTCTATCACGTTGCAAGTAGACTAAATGTGGAGAATTTGTGGGGTATAAATCTATGCAGAATAAAGAACCAAGTCTCCTTAGGTTTTACAAAAAACACGTCCTGTCAATGGGTGATATGTTGGAGTCCGTGGTCTCTGTTGTAGCAGTTCCTTCGTCTTGTCAAAGTTTGCGACTGGGCTGTGAGTGAATGAACTGTATCTGCATTTCTAACCGTTAAAATAGGCGTGTCTCTCTTTTTTCTTTTTTTTTCTTAAAATTTGGCGCAAGATGTAATGTAGGTCAAAGTATTTGAAAGCCATTGGCTTAAATTCAACGATGATGTCATTAATTAGGCGGGTTTTACTTTAGTTTTTTTTGTCCCTAATGTTGTGTTGCCTAGCATCGCAGCGGAAGTGGTTTCCTGGTGGCTGGTGCCACTTAATTTCCCCCATTCATCTTCGCCTTAGACTTTTACAAAAATATTTATAAAAATATGTTAAGCTTCGAACCAAGCCATCCAGGATAGCTAAACAAAGGGTACTTATTAAATGTATATCAAATAATGTAATAATAAATTATGTTTTCACAAAGGTTGTATGGTCATGATTCACTGCAGTCCTGTATGGTTTGGTACGATCAGGCTCAACATTATTGTTACGAATATTTTTGTAATAGTCTCTAGGAGAATTTATTCACAGTTGCCATGGAAATTCGCCATTCTAGGATGTTTTGAAGGAAAGCAATTTGAGTAGGCCTGTGTTCTGTCTACGTTAACGATAGTAATATTTTCTTTGACTCAGGACTGATTTTTTTTACAATCGTAATATTTTCTCCAATACGGCGTTTTAACGTTTTACAAGTATATTGTAATGTTTTGTCATTCTGTGACATTCTGCACCTTCTTTTTCACCTCCTGGGAATTAACACCATGTATTGTTCCTGGTAATAGGCCTATCTCAAGTTATAATAGAGTAAATGTGGAAACAAGATAATAATAATAATAAATAATAACAATAATCATATTCGTGTACACTGTAGGGAGCTACAATGGAAAAAACTATGGCTCGTGGACCAACCGGTGACTTTGTACACGACTTCGTACATTTCCCATAGATTCTATGGGACTTGACCACTTGCTCCTGCCCTTCGTGTACACGGTCTGTGCCGTCTATAGTTTCTTAATGGGGGGCAGCAGAGAGCCATATGTACACAGGCCCTAGGTGGTGTCCACGACCAGTAGTTTTACATGAACCCTCAGAGGGACACTGTGGGCTTAACAAGTGGTCCGTGGTGGTTCTCAAAGTGAGGTCGGGGGACCCTCAGAGGGACACTGTGGGCTTATCAAGTGGTCCATGGTCGGTTCTCAAAGTGAGGTCGGGGGACCCTCAGAGGGACACTGTGGGCTTATCAAGTGGTCCGTGGTCGGTTCTCAAAGTGAGGTCGGGGGACCCTCAGAGGGACACTGTGAGCTTATCAAGTGGTCCGTGGTCGGTTCTCAAAGTGAGGTCAGGGGACCCTCAGAGGGACACTGTGGGCTTATCAAGTGGTCCGTGGTCGGTTCTCAAAGTGAGGTCGGGGGACCCTCAGAGGGACACTGTGGGCTTATCAAGTGGTCCGTGGTGGTTCTCAAAGTGAGGTTGGGGGACCCTCAGAGGGACACTGTGGGTTTATCAAGTGGTCCATGGTCGGTTCTCAAAGTGAGGTCGGGGGACCCTCAGAGGGACACTGTGGGCTTATCCATACCTTGGCTACAGGGGGGAAATAATTAAATGTACTTTTCATCGTGCCTGTTGCTAAGGTATGGCAACATGATTGGTGTCTTGCAAGACACCAGTCATGTTGCCATACCTTAGCCTTTCCTGAACTGACGCCGCTGTGAACATGTGTACACAGCCAGCATATTACTCAATGCCACACTTTGCACACACACTCCTTGCCTGCCAATCCACAACCTCCACCCCTCCAGGGACCCCCAGGGCTTATCTCCCGATTAGGACACTTTCCAGCATAGTGACATGCAGAACAAACTGTCCATATAGTATGGTTTACATAAAAGTCAGTTGTCTTTCACACACACACACACACACACACACACACACACACACACACACACACACACATATATATATATATATATATATATATATATATATATATATATATATATATATATATATATATATTTCATTTATTTATTTCATAAATATTTTTCATCACAATTGGGTTTGTGGGGAGCCATCCCTGCTTCAAGCTGTCACAGCATGGTACCAACACTTCAAACTAATACCCAATACAGCAGATCTACAAGCACCTCACAGATCTACAAGCACCTCGCACATGCCAGGGACAGAGTAGGTTGGCCTGCATAAGCCTTGCTGTCAACACACTATACTACACCACTCAGGCCACCAAGCCAGGTGTGGTCAATTAGTGCCTTCTTTTGATCAGTGGCTTCTGCTTGATGAGTGGCACCAGTCTGTCTTTGTTCCCTGGTCAGTCAAGTTCACTGGGAGAGAATGTTTCAGATCAGTGCAAGTGTATTTGTTTTCCATTTGGACTTACTGTGTTTTGTTGGTACAGTATGCGTGCGACTAACTAATATTTCTGATAATTCCAATTTGTTTGTTGTTTAATTAGCCGGATTGTGAATGCCCTGCATTTTTCTTTCATCTTTAGAACCACACGTGTGTAACAAAACAGAGTGGTGATCATTTGGTGTGGGTGAAGAGAAGAAAAACATTTCATTAAAGGAGTAGTTCACCCCCAAAGTGACTTTTTTTCTATTGAACTCAAGTCTCCATGGCGTGAGTAATACATTGAAAAAATAAGTCATTTTGGGGGTGAACTACTCCTTGAATGTCAGTTTTGTGGTGTTTTGATTGGACACCCTGAGGATATTGACAGATAGACAGACAGACAGACAGACAGACAGACAGACAGACAGACAGACAGACAGACAGAGAATTGTAGGCCTTGCATTTATTTGACTTGGTTCCAACAGATGGCGAAAATAGCTAATCTTCAAGCTCACAATGCCTCACTGTTTGGACAAAGAGTTGAGGCGTTACATTTTGTAAAACACGGCCTTGTGAAAATAGCAGATCTACATGCTCACAACACCTCACAACGCAGGGCGGCGTGAGCATGTAGATCTGATATTTTCACAATTTCTGCCCCTAATATTTAATTTATCATTTTAAAAGTATTAAAAAGTCCTTAAATTGTCTCTTTAGAAATGTGCAGATAGCCTCTGTATACTGTTGAGTGGAAAAACAATGTTTCACATTAAGCTAAACATTTGGGACCACCCAAGATCATTTGGAGACCCCTCTAGGGGTCCCATAGTTGAACCACTGACTTATAAGGGGAGTATGGAGACCCCTCTAGGGGTCCCATAGTTGAACCACTGACTTATAAGGGGAGTATATGAGGCTGGATCCGTCTGGAACACTGCACTAGGCTCTCGCCAGCTCTGTAGCTCTCCACACTTGAACAGTTGTGTCCTTAAATTCAATTATAATAATTAACCCCTGTATATACGGGCAATAGTTTTACATGACTTTGTGTACACAGCCAATAGTTTTACATGAACATGTTCAGGCTTTAGTACTGTACTGTCTCGTGTAGCCCAACAGAGCCCATCACAGCACAACACGGCCCACCAGAGCCCAATACAGCCTACCAGAGCCCAATAGACTCCAGCAAACCTAAGTCCAGCCCAGTCCTGCCCAATAGGAGTATAGACCAGGGAAGGGGGGTAGTTAGATGACTGCACCAGACTCCACCAGGCTGCTCCATGCTCCAGCCAGCTCTGTAGATCCTGTGTACACGGCACTCCTAACTCGAAAGGTCAAGGAAAAGGGTCGTTTTAGGCATCAAAACAGGCCCTTTGTCCTTAAAATGAATAAAAAAATCTAAAAAAATCTGTTTGTTTTACGCAGGAAACACTTTTCATATTTGAAGGATGCCTGATCCGATGGAATGGGTTTCGTGTCTCTCCGACACTTTGAACCCTTTATGATTGCGAAAAAGACACGAAATTTGCACGCCACCAACACGATTACACATTCTTTCGGATAAAAGACACTTATTCTGACTTACTTTTTGACGCTGAATCCAACAAACCCGGTCTCGTGTCTCTACGACACTCCTAACTCGAAAGGTCAAGGAAAAAGCCACTGTGTACACAGGCAATAATTTTACATGACTTTGTGTACACGGCCAATAGTTTTACATGAACATGTCTAGGCTTTAGTACTGTACTGCCTCGTATAGCCCAACAGAGCCCAGCACAGAACAGCACAGCCCACCAGAGCCCAATACAGCCCCCCAGAGCCCAACAGAGTCCAGCAAACCTAAGTCCAGCCCAGTCCTGCCGAGTAGGAGTATAGACCGGGGAAAGGGGGTAGTTAGATGACTCCACCAGGCCATTACTGTCCAGATCTGGCTTGAATAGGCCAGACCAGGGTAGACAGGACTGCACCAGACTCCACCAGGCTGCTCCAGCCAGCTCTGTAGATCCTTGCACATGCGATTAACCACTGTGTACACGGGCATTAGTTTTAAGTTTTACATGAACCCTCAGAGGGACACTGTGGGCTTATCAAGTGGTCCATGGCCGGTTCTCAAAGTGAGGTCGGGGGGCCCACAGTGTCCCTCTGAGGGGACACGGCACAGACCGTGTACACAAAGGGCAGGAGCAAGTGTTCAAGTCCCATAGAATCTATGGGAAATGTACACAGGCGTGTACAAAGTCACCAGTAGTTTTACATGAACCCTCAGAGGGACACTGTGGGCTTATCAAGTGGTCCATGGTCGGTTCTCAAAGTGAGGTCGGGGACCCTCAGAGGGACACTGTGGGCTTATCAAGTGGTCCATGGTCGGTCCTCAAAGTGAGGTCGGGGGACCCTCAGAGGGACACTGTGGGCTTATCAAGTGGTCCATGGTCGGTTCTCAAAGTGAGGTCGGGGGCCCACAGTGTCCCTCTGAGGGGACACGGCACAGACCGTGTACACGAAGGGCAGGAGCAAGTGTTCAAGTCCCATAGAATCTATGGGAAATGTACACAGGCGTGTACAAAGTCACCAGTAGTTTTACATGAACCCTCAGAGGGACACTGTGGGCTTATCAAGTGGTCCATGGTCGGTTCTCAAAGTGAGGTCGGGGGCCCACAGTGTCCCTCTGAGGGGACACGGCACAGACCGTGTACACGAAGGGCAGGAGCAAGTGTTCAAGTCCCATAGAATCTATGGGAAATGTACACAGGCGTGTACAAAGTCACCAGTAGTTTTACATGAACCCTCAGAGGGACACTGTGGGCTTATCAAGTGGTCCATGGTCGGTTCTCAAAGTGAGGTCGGGGGACCCTCAGAGGGACACTGTGGGCTTATCAAGTGGTCCATGGCCGGTTCTCAAAGTGAGGTCGGGGGGCCCACAATGTCCCTCTGAGGGGACACGGCACAGATTGTGTACACGAAGGGCAGGAGCAAGTGTTCAAGTTCCATAGAATCTATGGGAAATGTACACAGGCGTTTACAAAGTCTCTGAGTGTCCCACCAGGCTGGAGCAGCCTGGTGTTGTCTGGTGCAGTCCTGTCTACCCTAGTCTGGCCTATTCAAGCCAGATCTGGACAGTAATGGCCTGGTGGAGTCATCTAACTACCCCCTTTCCCCGGTCTATACTCCTACTCGGCTGGGCTGGACTTAGGTTTGCTGGACTCTGTTGGGCTCTGGGGGGCTGTATTGGGCTCTGGTGGGCTGTGCTGTTCTGTGCTGGGCTCTGTTGGGCTATACGAGGCAGTACAGTACTAAAGCCTAGACATGTTCATGTAAAACTATTGGCTGTGTACACAAAGTCATGTAAAACTATTGCCCGTATATACAGGGGTTAATTATTATAATTGAATTTAAGGACACGACTGTTCAAGTGTGGAGAGCTACAGAGCTGGCGAGAGCCTAGTGCAGTGTTCCAGACGGATCCAGCCTCATATACTCCCCTTATAAGTCAGTGGTTCAACTATGGGACCCCTAGAGGGGTCTCCATACTCCCCTTATAAGTCAGTGGTTCAACTATGGGACCCCTAGAGGGGTCTCCAAATGATCTTGGGTGGTCCCAAATGTTTAGCTTAATGTGAAACATTGTTTTTCCACTCAACAGTATACAGAGGCTATCTGCACATTTCTAAAGAGACAATTTAAGGACTTTTTAATACTTTTAAAATGATAAATTAAATATTAGGGGCAGAAATTGTGAAAATATCAGATCTACATGCTCACGCCGCCCTGCGTTGTGAGGTGTTGTGAGCATGTGGATCTGCTATTTTCACAAGGCCGTGTTTTACAAAATGTAACGCCTCAACTCTTTGTCCAAACAGTGAGGCATTGTGAGCTTGAAGATTAGCTATTTTCGCCATCTGTTGGAACCAAGTCAAATAAATGCAAGGCCTACAATTCTCTGTCTGTCTGTCTGTCTGTCTGTCTGTCTGTCTGTCTATCTGGCAATATCCTCAGGGTGTCCAATCAAAACACCACAAAACTGACATTCAAGGAGTAGTTCACCCCCAAAATGACTTATTTTTTCAATGTATTACTCACGCCATGGAGACTTGAGTTCAATAGAAAAAAAGTCACTTTGGGGGTGAACTACTCCTTTAATGAAATGTTTTTCTTCTCTTCACCCACACCAAATGATCACCACTCTGTTTTGTTACACACGTGTGGTTCTAAAGATGAAAGAAAAATGCAGGGCATTCACAATCCGGCTAATTAAACAACAAACAAATTGGAATTATCAGAAATATTAGTTAGTCGCACGCATACTGTACCAACAAAACACAGTAAGTCCAAATGGAAAACAAATACACTTGCACTGATCTGAAACATTCTCTCCCAGTGAACTTGACTGACCAGGGAACAAAGACAGACTGGTGCCACTCATCAAGCAGAAGCCACTGATCAAAAGAAGGCACTAATTGACCACACCTGGCTTGGTGGCCTGAGTGGTGTAGTATAGTGTGTTGACAGCAAGGCTTATGCAGGCCAACCTACTCTGTCCCTGGCATGTGCGAGGTGCTTGTAGATCTGTGAGGTGCTTGTAGATCTGCTGTATTGGGTTTTTTAACTAGTTTGAAGTGTTGGTGCCGTGCTGTGACAGCTTGAAGCAGGGATGGCTCCCCACAAACCCAATTGTGATGAAAAATATTTATGAAATAAATAAATGAAATATATATATATATATATATATATATATATATATATATGTGTATATATATATATATGTGTGTGTGTGTGTGTGTGTGTGTGTGTGTGTGTGTGTGTGTGTGTGTGTGTGTGTGTGTGTGAAAGACAACTGACTTTTATGTAAACCATACTATATGGACAGTTTGTTCTGCATGTCACTATGCTGGAAAGTGTCCTAATCGGGAGATAAGCCCTGGGGGTCCCTGGAGGGGTGGAGGTTGTGGATTGGCAGGCAAGGAGTGTGTGTGCAAAGTTTGGCATTGAGTAATATGCTGGCTGTGTACACATGTTCACAGCGGCGTCAGTTCAGGAAAGGCTAAGGTATGGCAACATGACTGGTGTCTTGCAAGACACCAATCATGTTGCCATACCTTAGCAACAGGCACGATGAAAAGTACATTTAATTATTTCCCCCCTGTAGCCAAGGTATGGCAGCTGCCATAGCTTGCCATACCCAATTGACGCCCCTGCATGTTCACCTCCAGTAGGTTGGGAAAGTAGCCTGCCACCCTGTGGAAATAGGCTTGAACTGCAAGATAGGACCCTAAAACAAATAAAATGGAATAAAAAAGCATCCGTAAGACGGATGGGCGAACAAGTGGTGTCCATACGTAGATGGGGTCCCAGAGGACATGTAGAGCCCACCCCCTTATTTTTCACGCCCCCAGGGAACACACAGCGGGGTTTGGAAATTTGTCGTGTACACCAGCCCTAGGACCTCGGCTTCGTGGACCGATTTAACGATAGGGGTAATAATAATAATAACAACAATAAAGCAAATAAATCGAAGTTATTACATTCGACCCAATTGTTGCTCCTGTTGTCGGAGCGCCGCTCATACACGCTCCAGACAGCAGGTTGGAATAAGGCCTGCTCCCCCACGTAGGTGTTCTCCATGTAAAGGATGAAATCACCCAACGTGGGGTACAGGCGGAGCAGCCGGCGGGTCGTGCGTTGTCCAGCAAAGACGCGGAAGTTTTGCCTAATCAAGGCATCGGGGAGGTAGGCCGTCGCCATGGCTTTTCTGAGCCACTCCTGGAGCTGCAGGTCCCGCCTGTATGGACCTGCATTAGTTCAGTGAAGAAATAAAAGTTACTAAAATAGTAATATTTTTTTTTTCACAAAAGAACTAAAAAGTGTTTACCCAAAGAATGGAACTATTATTATAAAAAGATGACACAATTGTGTTAATAAAACCATCACTGACCTGCTAGGTTGAGCTCCTGCACCTTGCGCCACAGACTTTGGCACAGGTGAAAAAAGCAGCCCTGCGTCCTAATGTTAGGCAGCTCCGCCTGGCAGGCATTCATCAATGCCATCTCAAAGTCAGATAAGACTTTGGCTGGAGTCCATCTGTTACATGTATAGAATAGAACATAATAGAGGGAGGGAGGGAGGGACGGACGGACGCACGGACAGATGGATGAAGATAAGAGTTTTTTTTAAAGCCAGTGAGATATGCACAGCCAGTGAGATATGCACGCGCGTTGGTCTCTCTCTCTCTCTCTCTCTCTCTCTCTCTCTCTCTCTCTCTCTCTCTCTCTCTCTCTCTCTCTCTCTCTCTCTCTCTCTCTCTCTCTCTCTCTCACTCACACACACACACACACACACACACACACACACACACACACACACACACTTACGGTTGACCGGTGATTCGTTCCACCTTCCGCTTCACATGACGGAGGACAGCGCGGTACATGTCCTCCGTCTTGCCGCTCATAAGGACCATAATGAAGGGCACCACCCTGCCTAAATACAGCCCATGTATGGTAAAGAACTGGTAGAAGGGATTTGGGCATGACCTGAACGTGCCGTCCATGTAGACCTAAAACAAAATGATGATAGATTTTAATTGTATTATAGGCTCAATGATAACTAGGTATTCCTGGGTTTCAAATATAGTCCTACAGGCTACACTAGGCATGTTGAGGACGACACAGGTGATTCAAGTTGTCTGAATAGTTTGACTGTCATAGAACTAATTAATGTGTTTGGAACACCTGTTTGGTCCTGAACATGCAGGATCAAACATCAACATTATTGCGGAAAACCCTTTATTAAAAATATTCTGCCCCAGCACTGTTTGATCAAGCATTGATAATGAATATTTAAACAAATAAGTGGGAACTGTCTATGGTCCTGAACTACCCAGCAAGAGCCGTTGGCCGCCGCGTCCACGTCCATGGACGCGGCCGTGGACGCGTCCATGGACGCGGACGCGAAAAAAACGTCCGTGGACGCGAGGCCGCGTCCACGGACGCAAACGGCCGGCCGTCCCGGCCGTGGACGCGGCCGTGGACGAGGCCGTGGACGCAGACGGCCGGGGACGCGGCCGTGGACGAGGCCGCGGACGTGGACGCAAACGGCCGGCCGTGGACGAGTCCATGGACGAGGCCGCGAAAAAAAGGCAGCGAAAAAAAAAAAAAAAAATGTCTATTGTATGTATTTTTTGATGGAGAATTCAAATATGACCTTCTTTTTTGCATAGGACAACTCTAACCTGCATCAATTGGTATTTTATAATTGCCAATTGTACCCTATCCATCTGAAAAACAAATTGGATGTCTATTGTATGTATTTTTTGATGGAGAATTCAAATATTACCTTCTTTTTGGGATAGGACAACTCTAACCTGCATCAATTGGTATTTTATAATTGCCAATTGTACCCTATCCATCTCAAAAACAAATTGGATGTCTATTGTATGTATTTTTTGATGGGGAATTCAAATGTTACCTTCTTTTTTAGATAGGACAACTCTAACCTGCATCAATTGGTGCATCAACCTACTATCTATCTATCTATCTATCTATCTATCTATCTATCTATCTATCTATCTATCCATCTATCCATCTATCCATCTATCTATCCATCTATTTATTTATACTTCACCTTTAGTCCAGAAGAGAGTTCAGCATCAGGAACTTGCACACATGTAACTGTGTCATGACTGTGTCATGGAGCTAAAACAGGGCTATGTTAAATACTCAAAATGACTCTGATGGACCAATCAGGGTGGTGGTGGGGGGAGGGATCAACAATAGACAGAAACTGGATAATGCTTTGTTAACTGTCCCACCTAAGTCCCTGCTAGTCTGAACAAACATCACCTTCCCTCTCATAACACTACTACTACTACATTTATATAAAGCTGCTCTTGCATTTGAATTCAAGTCTGACACAAGTTAAGGTTAACTTAGGTAGTATTTCATTTTGCTGGCTTTTAGGGTCTGTGTGTGAGTGTGTAGGCTCACAAATTATTATAATTGTCATTAAGTGACTCTATCTATCTATCTATCTATCTATCTATCTATCTATCTATCTATCTATCTATCCATCTATCTATCTATCTATCCATCTATCCATCTATTTATTTATACTTACTGTTTACATTTTCTATAAATATTTATTTCTATATAAAACTCAGTTGTGTGGAGTTATTGTGTGCCTTTTCTTGTAGCTAAAGAGTCCATTTGTTCACTAGACATTAAGTCAAGGTTACTATTTTGAGTTGAAGCTAAGTGTTTTATTGCTTTGTGGTTTAACATGATTTAAAAGGCAAATTCATTGTTATGGTTACTTTAGAAGACTGCTTTTGCATTCATGAGTTAAAAAGAGAGCCAAGCTAATTCAAAGAGTTAAGTTAAAGGAACACAAAACATGACCTAACTCGCTGCCATTGGACAGACAGTTACAACATAGGCCTACTCTTATCTTTCACAGAACAGACAATTATCATTTGTTTTATCTATTTGAGACTATGTAGCTGCTCTATGGGAAATAGAGCATTATATCAGCCTATTCAATTGATAATGACCAATGGGTGCCAGTTTCTAAGTAGTTAACCATATTAACATAACAATATATGTGGCCTAGACATGGATATTGCCCAATCAACTCGTAATCTACAGAAATGTCCACCACATCACACAGTATAAAACTTAGTAGGCTCAGTGGATTCACCTATGTTAAATCATGTCAGGTTAGTTTGGTTCAAGGTTCAAGTATAATAATTTATGAGACAAAAATGTAAACAGCACAAATGTACAATCACATCTCGGCTAGAATGATAACATAAAGTCCTGACTACTCCTTGTTATTGTGGTCCTAAATACTACAATGATTAGTTTGGATGCATTGCTTCTATCATGTCCAATTAAAAATAAATACATTACATACATACAGAAATCTGCCTTCTCCTGTATTGTATTAGTGACATTCATTATAAATAGTAAAATAACAGGACAGAGCAAAAAAGGCCTCTGTTGTGTCTTTATCTGATCACATGCAATCAGACACTCACACTGCACAGCAATATATAAACTTTATTACAGGCTCAAGGCCCACAGGGTAAGAAGACAATACATTACAAAGATAATGATTAAAAAAAACAACAACAGAGAGTACATTCACAAAGCCCCACCGGAGCTAAAGAGGCACTCATGCCAGTGTCCTCTAACGGTAGACGTGTACCTGACAGAGCTTTCCCCACATTGGTTACAGATATAAGGTTTCTCTCCGGTGTGAATTTGTTGGTGTATTTTGATATGTTCCAGTCTAGGAAAGCTCTTTCCACACTGGTCACAGCAATAAGGTTTCTTTCCAGTGTGATTTTTCTGGTGTGCTTTGAGATGATGCATATCACTGAACCTTTTCTCACACTGGACACAGCAGTATATGGCTTCTCACCAGTGTGGATTTTCAGGTGTCTTTTCAGAGCCGTCTTCAGAGTGAACCTTTTCCCACATTGGTGACAGCAGTAAGGTCTCTCTCAAGTGTGAATCTTCTTGTGTTGTACGAGGCTAGATTTTACAGTGAAACGTTTGCCACAGTGTTCACAGCAGTAAGGCTTTTCTTCGGTGTGAAATCTCTGGTGTACTTTCAGAGCAGCCATTAAACTGAACTTTTCCCCACATTGGACACAGCTGTATGGTTTCTCTCCTGTGTGAATTCGTTCATGTATTTTGAGATAAGACAATCGAGTAAAGCTTTTCCCACACTGGTCACAGCAATAGGGCTTCTCTCTAGTGTGAATTCTCTGGTGTTCTTTTAAAATCCCCTTTTGAACAAATCTTTTCCCACACTGGTCACAACAATAAGGTTTCTCTCCAGTATGTGAACGCTTATGATCTTTTAATTGTCCAGACCGAGCAAAATACTTCCCACATTGTTCACAGCTGAATGGCTTCACTCCGGTATGAATTCTCTGGTCTACTTTGAGATAATAAATTGAGCTGAAGGCTTTTTCCACATTGGTCACAACAGCACTGTCTTGGTTTAACTGAGGACAGCACAGGACAGGGAGAGAAAACACACACCTGATAAGAGCCAGATTCACACATTGATCAGCATTTAAGTAACATCATCATTATTATTGTTGAGTCTGAAAAGAACAATACAATGTGATAGATCTTTACACATCTGACCCATAACATTATTAGCAATTCACATGGTTACTATAATAGGTGAGTCTTCTAGCTTTTTAAAAATGTAATATTTCATTAATTCTTTCTCTTACTAAGTGTAACATCCCACTTCTTAATTGTATATTATTTGGAAAGGGTTAGCAAAATGTTTGCCATAAATTCAATGCTGAGTTGCATTTGTTTTCCTACATTTTCCCCTTCAATGTATTATTACAATGTATTTACTATTTCTTACTTAGGTCTACTTAACTTTGTATTTTTACATTATTATATTGATCAACATTAACACATAGTGTGTGTTAGGTTAGGTTAGTTGCAGAGTGTCCACAACTGTCCAGAATACACTGTACATAATAGACTCCAGACTTCAAGTGAAGATGAAATCTCTAGACGGCACCAGCGGCAATTCTGATGAACGGGTGGAACCCAAAGACCATCAAGATCTCTGTAAGTCACAGACTGAGTAAGTCTCCAGATAAACTCACACACATCAAAGTGTTTAAACATTACTTTTATCATTCATGACATAATATCACGTTACTGTTACCTACATGCCTTTATATGGGGAGAACCAAGCAACTTTGACCCAGTTATGATTTTGCTTTTAATAGAAAGGAATCCCTTACATTGTTGTATGTTAAATTACTTTCTGATCTGTTTGTGTTCATTATAACAGCCACAGGAAAGATACATTGTTTCAGATTGTTCCAGAGACTGATGACAGACCCTGGATGTAGCTCTGTCAGGTACACGTCTACCATTAGTGGACACTGGCATGAGTGGCATGAGTGCCTCTTTAGCTCCGGCTTTGTGAATGTACTCTCTGTTGTTGTTTTTTTAAATTATTATCTTTGTAATGTATTGTCTTCTTACCCTGTGGGCCTTGAGCCTGTAATAAAGTTTATATATTGCTGTGCAGTGTGAGTGTCTGATTGCATGTGATCAGATAAAGACACAACAGAGGCCTTTTTTGCTCTGTCCTGTTATTTTACTATTTATAATGAATGTCACTAATACAATACAGGAGAAGGCAGATTTCTGTATGTATGTAATGTATTTATTTTTAATTGGACATGATAGAAGCAATGCATCCAAACTAATCATTGTAGTATTTAGGACCACAATAACAAGGAGTAGTCAGGACTTTATGTTATCATTCTAGCCGAGATGTGATTGTACATTTGTGCTGTTTACATTTTTGTCTCATAAATTATTATACTTGAACCTTGAACCAAACTAACCTGACATGATTTAACATAGGTGAATCCACTGAGCCTACTAAGTTTTATACTGTGTGATGTGGTGGACATTTCTGTAGATTACGAGTTGATTGGGCAATATCCATGTCTAGGCCACATATATTGTTATGTTAATATGGTTAACTACTTAGAAACTGGCACCCATTGGTCATTATCAATTGAATAGGCTGATATAATGCTCTATTTCCCATAGAGCAGCTACATAGTCTCAAATAGATAAAACAAATGATAATTGTCTGTTCTGTGAAAGATAAGAGTAGGCCTATGTTGTAACTGTCTGTCCAATGGCAGCGAGTTAGGTCATGTTTTGTGTTCCTTTAACTTAACTCTTTAAATTAGCTTGGCTCTCTTTTTAACTCATGAATGCAAAAGCAGTCTTCTAAAGTAACCATAACAATGAATTTGCCTTTTAAATCATGTTAAACCACAAAGCAATAAAACACTTAGCTTCAACTCAAAATAGTAACCTTGACTTAATGTCTAGTGAACAAATGGACTCTTTAGCTACAAGAAAAGGCACACAATAACTCCACACAACTGAGTTTTATATAGAAATAAATATTTAGAGAAAATGTAAACAGTAAGTATAAATAAATAGATGGATAGATGGATAGATGGATAGATAGATAGATAGATAGATAGATAGATAGATAGATAGATAGAGTCACTTAATGACAATTATAATAATTTGTGAGCCTACACACTCACACACAGACCCTAAAAGCCAGCAAAATGAAATACTACCTAAGTTAACCTTAACTTGTGTCAGACTTGAATTCAAATGCAAGAGCAGCTTTATATAAATGTAGTAGTAGTAGTGTTATGAGAGGGAAGGTGATGTTTGTTCAGACTAGCAGGGACTTAGGTGGGACAGTTAACAAAGCATTATCCAGTTTCTGTCTATTGTTGATCCCTCCCCCCACCACCACCCTGATTGGTCCATCAGAGTCATTTTGAGTATTTAACATAGCCCTGTTTTAGCTCCATGACACAGTCATGACACAGTTACATGTGTGCAAGTTCCTGATGCTGAACTCTCTTCTGGACTAAAGGTGAAGTATAAATAAATAGATGGATAGATAGATGGATAGATGGATAGATAGATAGATAGATAGATAGATAGATAGATAGATAACAGGTTGATGCACCAATTGATGCAGGTTAGAGTTGTCCTATCTAGAAAAGAAGGTAACGTTTGAATTCCCCATCAAAAAATACATACAATAGACATCCAATTTGTTTTTGAGATGGATAGGGTACAATTGGCAATTATAAAATACCAATTGATGCAGGTTAGAGTTGTCCTATTCCAAAAAGAAGGTAATATTTGAATTCTCCATCAAAAAATACATACAATAGACATCCAATTTGTTTTTGAGATGGATAGGGTACAATTGGCAATTATAAAATACCAATTGATGCAGGTTAGAGTTGTCCTATTCCAAAAAGAAGGTAATATTTGAATTCTCCATCAAAAAATACATACAATAGACATCCAATTTGTTTTTCAGATGGATAGGGTACAATTGGCAATTATAAAATACCAATTGATGCAGGTTAGAGTTGTCCTATGCAAAAAAGAAGGTCATATTTGAATTCTCCATCAAAAAATACATACAATAGACACCTTTTTTTTCTTTTTTCGCTGCCTTTTTTTCGCGGCCTCGTCCATGGACTCGTCCACGGCCGGCCGTTTGCGTCCACGTCCGCGGCCTCGTCCACGGCCGCGTCCCCGGCCGTCTGCGTCCACGGCCGCGTCCACGGCCGCGTCCACGGCCGGGACGGCCGGCCGTTTGCGTCCGTGGACGCGGCCTCGCGTCCACGGACGTTTTTTTCGCGTCCGCGTCCATGGACGCGTCCACGGCCGCGTCCATGGACGTGGACGCGGCGGCCAGCGGCTGTCTCTCGAACTACCAGTCTAGCAGGGAGCTGTCTAGGGTGCTGAAATGCCAAACTAGTGGAGAACTGCTGATTGTCAGAACTAATGTGTTTGCAACACCTGTTTGGTCCTCAACATGAGGAACAAACATCGCACAACATTATTGCAGAAAAATCCTAAAATAAATTGCACCATGCAGCACCATAAGCATTGATAATTAATATTTAAATAAATGATTAGGCTACTCACTCACTGATATGATGTTTTTGGGGAAATGCGTTCTTACCTGGTTGCACTGGCTCAATCGAGTGAAGTTCCTCTCCGTGCCAAAAACCAGGAATCCATCTCTCTGGTGGTGTTTGGAGAGGAACTCCACTCCGTCCCAGGTGAGGGCCCATTCCCCCTGCACATCCACCTCCTCTACGGTGTGGGGAATGGGGGGCATGAGGGCAGCCCGCGCCCTCTCCAGCCGTGAACTGACAGCATTAAAGGGCGGCATGTGCTGCACATTGGCGGCCTGGGCGACCACCTGGTCATATACCCGTCTCACGGGCATGGTTGGGTTGGCCGCCACCTGGTTAAGCATGAGCTCAATAAGAGCGGTGGTGGCGATCAGGTTGTTGTCGGGCGCGTGGACGTGGTCTCCAGGAGGCCTCACCACGACGATAGCTGGATCCGCCGCCGCCACATCCAGCCACCGCCTGTGCAGCCAAACATTGCACCCTTGACGGGCACAACGCCAATAGATAATATTTCGTCCGATGTCTTCTCTGTTACGGAGGTAACGAAAATTATCTAATATTAGGGCTCTCCCTCCTCGCCTGTTAGCCACTTGTAAGTATGCCATGCTTTTTTATTATTTTTTACACTAAATCCCCCGTAACGTGACTACTCTGCATACGCCAAAAGTCTGCAATTTATGCCAAAGAGAAGGGGGAACACAGCTGAAGTTATTAATAATGATAACAGTATTAGTAAATTCAGCTGTGTTCACCCTTCTTGGTTGGCTCAACATGATTGCTGTGAATAAAGCTATATTTCAGCCTCAAACTCATTGGACCTGGCTTAATTAAAAAACTTAATTCATCTCAATTCTATTTAGTGTGTGTGTGTGTGTGTGTGTGTGTGTGTGTGTGTGTGTGTGTGTGTGTGTGTGTGTGTGTCTTTTTATTGTCCTGTAGCTCGATTTCTTTATTTATATATTGGACTGAATGTTAGTCTTTGTTTGATTGAAGAATGTATTGGTAGGTTGCCTAGTAAAAAGTACAGTTTTATGAGAATTAACTGCTACAAGGTCAACTAAAAGGACATAAAGTGGTTCCAGTGTAAATAAGCCGAAAAGCTTACTAGGATCTCCTTTTAGTTGACCTTGTTGCAGTTATTTGTCATACAACTGTACTTTTTACTATGCAACCTTCTTATATATTCTTCAATCAAACAATAACAAACATTAAGTCTGATTTGTAAATAATGAATTCTAAAGGTATTCAGCGGGATTCAATCCCTGGTCTCCGGCTCAGAGAGAGAAAACCACAAATAACCGTATGCTCTACCGACTGAGCTAAACGGGCTGAGAGATGGAGGAAATCTTTGGGATTAAGTGGTGATCAAAATGTAGAGTTGGAACAAAAAAAAAAAGAAATGTTGAGTCTAAACTTAACGGTACAGTAGTGACAGCGACACGGCTGACAGTGACACGGCGGCGACCGCCGTCGGAGACAGGTCGCCGTCGGTAGTGTCGTCGGAAAAGCGGGGGTTCGAAAACGGGGGGTGTCGAAGTGGGGGGGCCGGGGTTCCCGGTAGGAGTAGCGGTGTTTCGAAATCGGGGGGCTTAGAAATGGGGGGGCTTCGAAATCGGGGGGCTTCGAAATGGGGGGGTGTACCCAGGTATTAGAAAGCATTTGGACATCAAAGGCATTAAATTAGGGAACGTGGAATCCAAACTTTCCCTTTACGCGGATGATTTATTCATTTTTATGATGGATCCTTCTTCATCCCTCCCCCCGCTTCTATCCCTAATTAATAATTTTGGTAAACTGTCTGGCTACTCTATTAATTGGCAAAAGAGCGCTTTTATCCCTCTTAGTAACAATCTAGGTTCGTCTTATCTTCAGTCCCTCCCGTTTAAGATATCCACAGATGCGTTTACATATCTGGGCTTATCTATCCCTTTGAACCCACTGTCTTTGTTTAAATATAATTTCACTCCGTTAATAGATAAACTCAAGACAGACATTGACTACTGGAGAACGCTGCCGCTATCTATGATAGGGCGCGTGAACGCTATTAAGATGGTTGCGCTACCCAGGTTCATGTATTTATTTCAAAACATCCCAATTAAGCTGTCAACGTCATTCTTTAACCCTTAAGTGCTCTTCGGGTCATTTTGACCCGTTTTACATTTTCATTTGGAAAAAAAAGGTAGAAGTTAAAAATGTTTCCACCTGAAACTCACTGGCCTTAAAGATTCTTCTGAGATGAACATGTAAAAACAATTTTTTTGCACTACACCCATGCTACACCCCCCTCATATTTTTTGAACCTTAAGTGCTGTTCGGGTCATTTTGACCCGGAAGCACAGAAATACACAGTATTATGCCAAAACACAGACACACAGTCACCCCCACTTCTAACACCCCCCTTCCGAAGCCCCATTCCGAACCCTCCCCCCCTTCCTATAAGCATGAGCAATATTGCCCAGTATTAAATGAAGTAGTTTTTTTTACATGGATTTCAGCTAAATTAGTAAAAACGCCTAGCTCTTTCAGTGTTTAATGTGCTATAGCAAAGCAGAAATGCAAACATTTACCAAATATATCATATGAATGGTTTGGTATTGAGTCAAAGTCAATGTATCATGATGATTTGTTAAGTTAAAAATTATATTAGTGTTGTTTTTTTTAAACCAAATATCCACCGGGTCAAAATGACCCGAACAGAACGAAGGTGTAGTGAATCTGAACAGAACTTAAGGGTTAAAAAAATCGATTCAATAATAATGCCTTTTATTTGGGGGTACAAAACTAACCGTATATCAAAGAGCCATTTACAAAAATCTAAGATACTAGGTGGGTTCTCCCTCCCTGTATTTCAGCATTACTACTGGGCCACCAATCTCAGAGCTTTAATTTATTGGCAAAACCATCCTCTTCAGTCTCCCTCCGACGCTCCTATATGGCTCCAGTTTGAGTCTCAGGCAGTGAAGAATAGCTCTCTTTCAGCTCTTCTGTTTTCCTCCAGGGATTATCCAGCCCACCTATTGGGTGATAATTGGGTTTTGGAAAATTCAATCAAAATATTGAAACAGATAAAAAAAGTGCTTTTAGTTCCCGATATGTCATTATATTCCCCTATTTGTTTCAATCACAACTTTACTCCTTCGCAGTCAGATATAGCTTTTACGAACTGGAAGGACAAGGGTCTGATATCCTTTGCAGATCTTTATATTAACAACCATTTTGCATCTTTTTCTGAGCTGAAAGAAGCATTTTCTCTTTCACAATCCCACTTTTTTCGTTATTTACAGGTTAGGCATTTTGTGCAAAATAATTTTTATAACTTTCAAACCTCTCCCCAGGAACACTGTTTCTATGCGTTAATGAAACACCATCCTAATTCTAAACACCTCATATCCAAATTTGTTTCATTGTTTGCTAAATCATTTATTCCGTCAACAAGCCACATTAAAGCATCCTGGGAGGCTGATATTGGGGTGGATCTGCCCGATGAGATCTGGAGCGAGGGGTTGAAGAGAATCCACTCAGGCACAATCAATGCCAGATTGCAGCTTGTCCAGTTCAAAGTGATCCATAGATTACACTATTCCAAGGTTAAAATGAACAAAATGTATCCAACCGTCTCTGACACTTGTGACAGATGCAACATTTCCAAGGGCACGCTGGGACACACGTTCTGGTCGTGCCCAAGGATTGTTCCTTTCTGGCAAAGTATTTTTGCATGGTACAGCAATGTATATCGCACTCATATCGAACCTGACGCACAGACTGTCCTGTTTGGTTGCTCCGAAGCCTCTCTCGCTCTGCCGTATGCGGTACAGCAGACTCTTATGCTAGGTACACTTATTGCGAAATGAATTATTCTAACCGAGTGGAAGACCGCTGTCATTCCAAGTTTCACTAAATGGCTTAATGAATTTGTATCATTGATACATTTGGAGAGGCTGCGATGCCACGGACAAGACAGTCTTGCAACATATGAATACATCTGGGGTCCTATTACGGGTCATCTTGACTCTTTATGACTGACTGCCCATGACATCAAATAGCGATACTCTGTATGCTGTACATCTCGTATACCTCTGTATGCTATGATATATATTATGAATTACAATATATATATATATATATATATACATATGTATATATATATATTTGGTTATGTATTAGGGATGCGAAGATATACCGGTACGGATCGTAATCGCGATACAAACGTCCGCGATACGGTCGAATCGGTTCATTCAGTGTGTACCGGTACAATAGACGGCCGAAATCGTGATGGATCGTACCGTGAGTGTCTGGATCGGTAAATTCCGCGATTGTATCGGTTCTTCCATTATAGTATTTCATTCTATCCTGTGTTTCCGAGGCGCCATGAATGCACCATCATCAGCCGTTCAACCCCCTCCCCAAAAGCCAGTCTTTAACGCGAGCTGCGACTCGGACAGACGGACAACATCTGCACTCTGCATGCAGGCAACCAGGGAGACAGACAGTGCAGCGAAATACGAGTGAATCAACACAGACGAAGACGAACTAGCAGCCCCACGGGTTAAAAAGATGCAAGATTAGTTGTACAGTACTTAGCTTTATATCATCCAAGTCCGCTGCGCTGATTGTTGTCACAGAGTAGCACAGGCTGATCGAGTGATATGTAATCAACAGCCGTTTCTTAGCGAATCTCTGACGGACAATTGATTGAGATCATCTTCTGCGCAATATTAACTGCACACACACACAACAACAATGTTGCTGGGTGTTGTAGGACTACTGCTTGCGTTTAAAACAAAGTATTTGTCACTGTTCTACAACTTTCCTGTTGATGCAAGCAACTCTCTCACTTGAAAGAAGCCTAATTTATACATCGCAGTACAAGGGTGTCGCACCTAAAATAGCAGACCTACAAGCTCACAATGCGTCGTGGATGCGACGCGCTGTGAGCTTGTAGATCTGTTTTAAAACATTTTGGCTATAAAAATGGCATAATCCTGGATTAAATATAATATAATATAATATAATATAATATAATATAATAATACAAACCAGGGAGGGACTTTATTGTTTTTCAGGTCAAGGACCCCTTAGCTCAGACAGAGATCAAGCAGGGACCTTCGCTGTAGGCTAGGCATTATAGCCTACTGTATCACACAAATATTTGGCAGGCCCCCTGTAATAACCCTGGATTGGGGTCCCTGACTCCCAGTTGAAGACATATAGGCCTACTAATAATGACATAGGCCTTCTATATGATTAGTTATGAAACAATTCTACAATAGCCAGCAGCTTTGTGTTCTCCCAGAATACTATAGGCCTATGTTGGGTTGTTAGACAGAGCCTAGTACTACAGTGAAACAATAAATTGCCTTGAATTTAAATTTCATAAATTTTTAGTCGCTATGTTTTGTAAATTTTGGGATTTGGGCTTGAATCGTGGTGAATCGTGAATCGTATCGCATCGTATCGGGAACAGGGGTGGATCGTGATGTATCGTATCGGCAGGATTTCAATGTATCGCAATTATATCGTATCGCTGGCAGTGTATCGAGGTCCGTATCGTATCGCCTCAGTGGTCGAGATTCGCATCCCTATTATGTATACATTAATATAACTAATATGGTTGTTGTATTTATATATATATATGGTTGTATGTGCATTAATATAACTAGTTGTTGTGTTTCATATATTTATATATTATTGTTCACTACTTCAAGTTGGCCTAGGCCTAAATGTTCCAAGTGTTTTTAAATAAGACTTTTGTATTTTGTTGTATGATAGGTTACCACTCGTTTATATATGCTCTCCAGTCTGGTGTGTGTTGTCTTGTTACGTCTTGTATTGTCTTTTATAAAATCAAATAAAAAATAATATTAAAAAAAATAATAATAATAATTACGGTAGCTTGAGAGGCCGCGTTTTTGTGTGCGCGGCCACACTCACCATTACGGTAGCAGAGGGACGTCACATGATTGGCCCACTAGCTTGTCTGTCAAGTCAATACCTGGGCATACTTGGGCCAGCCCGGCCCAGCAGCGCCAGCGGCCCTATCACAGGCTACAGTGGCCCTGGAGTACCACCCACATGTTGCTACAATCCCTCCTCCCCCAGCCCGTCTTAGAGGCAAAGAGTGGAGAGGAGAGTGGAGGAGAGAGGATTGTGGAGAGAGAGAGAGCGAAACAAACAAACAAAACAACGTACAAATTCAACGAAAACAAACAGAGAAAATGGAGGATAGTCAGGAGACCAAAAAACGTAAAATTAAAGGTGGTCAGGAGAAGGTGAGGGAGAAGAAAAGAAAAGCTTTGGCAGCAGATGCTGCTACAAGTAAAAAGATCACGGAGATGTTTTCTGCTGCAGGAGGGCCGAAGCAACCTGCTGCTGGGGCTGGGCCGAGCACCAGTGGCAGTGATGCTGCTGCATTCCAACAACAGCCTGTGATGTCGAGTTACAGTTTGCCGACTCAGTGCGAGTCAGAGTCAGACTCAGAGAGTGAAGCAGCGCCAGCGGAGGCTGCTAGTACCGAGGACGTTGTAACAGTGCAGGAGGAGGAGGAGGAGGAGGAGGAGGAGGAGGGAATTATACTTGTTGATGAGGAAGGCTTGCCACCACCATTACGTGAAGGAGCAAGTGGTGATGTGGTAAGCATGGTGGGGCTTAGTGTGCCCCCCAGCAAACAAGCATGGTTTGAAAAAAAAAAAAAAAGAAAAAAGCAAAACGCATGGTGTGGTGTGGAAATAAATAAATACATACATATGCTCCTGCTACTCATGTCATGATGACATGGTAAAACAAAAAGTAAAACGGTTATCAAGATCAACAAAATGGTTCAGAAATGGTTGTTTAGCTCTATCTATGAACACAGTTCAGTTGACTCAATCATGAATAAATAATAATTATTAACTAGAAACTGTCTGCAAGTTTGCAACTGCATGTGCATGGTGTGGTCTGACTCTGTGCCTGTGGTGGTGTGTGTAATGTGTTGCACCTATGCAGTTATGTAATGTATTGCCTGGAAAACAATCATATTCATCCTGAGTCATTAAGCCCCATTTTATGTCTCACAGTCACAACTCTCATGTCATGTGTTCCACATTGTTCCAGTGTAAATAAGCAGAAAGGCTTACTTGGATCTCCTTTTAGTTAACCTTGTACCAGTGAACTGTACTGTCATGAAACTGTACCTGTATGACAGTATAAATCACTGATAAGGTCAACTAAAAGGAGCTTTTCGGCTTATTTACACAGTAACCACTTTATGTATCTCATATAACATTGAAAGACAGACGGATAGAGCACAGTACTTTCTTTGCATAGAATAACATCAATTACAAAATAGAAAAGAATAGAAGGAAAATAAAAATAAACAGGTGAACTTGTAGATCTGCTACTTTATGTGTGTGACCTTAAAAGACAACAAACAAAAATAAATGACAGTGTCACTGGCACTGTCAGTACACATATTGTTTCAATCATGGTGTATTTTTGTTTATTGGTCTTAAGTTTCAGCATTATCATAGGTAATACAATTACTATTAAAACACTGCATTATCTTGCAGTTACAATAAAATAGCACAATCATTTACTTTTATGTCATGCTCTATATAACCTATACAGTATGCTGCACATTAAGCAATTAAATACAACACTCTAAAATATAATATAACCCAAGTTTGTGTCCAACTCTCAGATCAATATGCTTGTTTTCCATTCTAACTAGCCAAAGTTCTGATTTCATGCAGAGTGCAGACACATTTTTGCATGTAATCATCATGTCCATACTTCACCCATTCATAACAGTCCTCTACTTCTCATTAATCACATGTCTAGGTTTGTGATAGACCCAGTACATCATCTCAAGTGGAGATGATATCCCCAGAATCCACAACTCACATCATTCCAAGCAGCCCAGAGCCAGGCCCAGCTATAAATTATTTCACCCGACCCAACCCAAACACCATTCAGCTGTTTTTTAACTATCACCCTCAACAAAAGGCAAAAAACCCAGTGGTGCAGAGAGCTTTCTCGTACCAAGATGGCACCAACAGAAAGTGGTTAACCTACGATGAGGAAGGTGATAAAGCCTTTTGCTTTGTTTGCATGGCTTTTGCAAAATCCACTGACCCCAGCATCTTCATTAGTGGCATGAATGATTGGAGGCACGTACACCAGCGTGTAAAGGAGCATGAGCAGAGCATTGCTCATAGAAATTGTGCAGATGCATATTTCTTGCAGGCGTCCAATGATGATGATGATGATGATGATGATGATGATGATGATGATGATTATTATTATTAGTAGTACTAGTAGTAGTAGTAGTATTCATACAACTATTTCTGATTGAAAATAATGTGATGCCACCCACTAACTCATGCTCTCTCTCTCTCTCTCTCTCTCTCTCTCTCTCTCTCTCTCTTTTTTTTCTCTCATTGTCTCACAGGACTTCATTTGTTTGAGGAGTTGTTCTCCTCCTTGTCCTCTTGACAGGCAGTCAAGTGCCTTGGTGGCAGTATTTCTGGATTCAGTGAGTATTAAAATTGTCAAAGTACTGTATGTTCTTTGGGTGGTGTTCCCATATAGATTACAGCAACTAATATTTACAAAACAGTTAAAATCACCAGTCTCTCTCTCTCTCTCTCTCTTTCTCTCTCTCTCTCTCACACACACACACACACACACACACACACACACACACACACACACACAGGCTGCCTATTTGAGGAGATGGTCCCCCTACGGCCCTACGGTTTATGAATCCGAGTTTAAAGCAGCCAGTTCATCAACGGCCAGGCAGCATTTTTTATTAATATTTTTTACTCAGTGAGTATTGTAGACTGTAGTGAGTTAGTATCCTAACTCTGTACATGTTTTGTTGTCTGTCTTTCACAGGGCCCTCTGTTGGTCCAGTGTGGCAGTGTGTGATTTTGAGTGACAAGCAGTATCCTGATCGGATGTGTTTTGCCAGCAGTAAGGGAAATAAATTCTCCTCCTGGGCTAACTAGTAACTACTGTATTATACATTTTTGTCAAGACTCCAGAATGAAGATGAATGGATGTTGTTTAGTGATTATTTAAATAATGTATATGTTTTTGTTTTGTTTTTCACAGGGCTTTATTTTGGATTCAGTGTGCTTTTCCAGTGACCTACAGTACCTTGCTGAAGTTGCTGCCAGAGTCCAGATTGTTTTAGCCAGAATCATCCTCTTGTAAGAGTAAGAGCAATACACTATTCTATTCTATTCTATTCTATTCTATTCTATTCTATTCTATGAAGCTTTATTGGAAATGAGAAAACATGTATGTTTACCAAATGAGCAATACACTCTCCTCTTTGGCTATAGAGTGACCTGCAGTAGGCCTATACTGATCTGATGTGTTTTAGCCAGCATTCTCCTTGTAAGCGATACATTCCCCTCCTGGGCTAACTACTGTATTATACATTTTATTTTAGAACATGAATATGAACATGGGCATTGTCCAATAATCAGTTGAATAATGTCTATGTTTTTCTTTTGGTTTGTTTTTTGTCTTTCTCACAGGGCCGTTTGTTTCCTCTGTGTGTTCATCGAATCGGGAAAAAGTGAATCGTCACAGGCCTACCAAATACCCAAATTACACACCTCATACGCTCATATTGGCAATTCTTTATTTTTCCCACTTTAATCCCAGGCCCTCGGGATACCCCCAGCTTTGATTGGCTCCCACAAAGTTTCCAAAGGTAGTTCAGAGGTGATAGTAGACACCTTTATGAACACATTTGTGAAGAAATATATTGATTTAGATTTAGTTCCCAGATTGGTCTAACACTCGACTAACTTTCCCTTACTAAGAGCTTAAATACAGATTCTGGACATTCCTTTGGTCTGACAAAAAGATGTGTTCTCTCAGCACTTGAGTATGAAAGGTCCATTCTGCCTGGCTATGAAATGTGCTGCTCAACGCTCATCTACTGACAGCAGTGACCAACTACTGCAGCAACATGTGTTCCATTCTTATCAACTGAGAATGGAAGAATTCTGACGCTTGAAATGAGAAACATTCTCCTTTCTTTCATAACAGCTTATAACTTGTCGTCTTGCTGTCTGGGTCTGCCGCTTACCTACAGTGGAATAGCTAGTGTACTTGACAATGCTATCATGGGGGTGTTGTCACAGTTGTAGGCTCTCCAGTGACTGTAGCATAGGCATTTAAAATCAATACATCTTCAGTTGGTAACTGTTGCCTATTGTTCTAGTGAGAGAACATTAGCCAAGTGTTGGACTTGGACCAATCTGTGAACAAAATGCTTTACAATAGCTTTCTTCACAAATATGTTCATAAAGGTGTCTGCTATCAACTCTGAACTTTGTCAAACACAACTCCCTTGACAAACGTTGTGAGAGCCAATGCAAGTTGGGGTTATCCTGAGGGCCTGGGATTAAACGGGAGGAAAATAGAAAATTGCCAATATGAGTGTATATGAGGTGTGACATTGGGGTATATTTGGGCTGCTAAATCCATTCCAACCATTAGTTTTCAGTTACAATGAGTCCTTGGTCATAAAAACCCTGTATTTGAGTGTTCCATGTTATCCTGTGTGTCATGACCTGATCTTGATTAGTTTTCATGAATTCAAACTCTTCCCCACCAAACCATTTTGATATTGCCAATATTATGTCTGGGCTATTTTTGGCCAAGATGCAATTTTAACCGAAAATTAAAGTAAAGGTTGAAACAGATTCAGCAGCCCAAAAATACCCTAATTACACACCTCATATGCTCATATTGGCCGCTTAGTATTTTTCCTCCTTTAATCCCTCTGGATACCTCCAACAGTAATTGGCTCCCACAAAGTTTGTCAAGGGAGTTGGGTTTGACAAAGTTCAAAGTTGATAGCAGACTCCTTTATGAACACATTTGTGAAGAAAGCTATTGTAAAGCATTTCGTTTCCAGATTGGTCCAACACTTGCCTAACGTTCCCTCACTATTCTGCCTGTTTGTGGCCATTGAGGAGCAGATCCACTGGGAACAAGCAGCACCTGCACAGACTGTTCTTGATTTCCATTCCTATTGTATTGTTTTAGCTCTTTGAGTGCCAGCGCCCTCTAGGGGCCAAAGAATGCCAGCACATCTCTCATAGGCGAGCGCTTTAGCTTCCAGGACTTCAGCTTCCAGGACCTGACGTGCTCACGTTCATGCACGGCATGGAAATGTCCCGGATGAAGATGCTAACAGAATGGCTATTCCCATTTTGTCATCTAAAAGATCATTTTTGGGCGATTTCGCCGTAAATAAACCTCGCGCCGCTTTCCTAAAACACAAAAAAGAGATATAAGCCTTTAAAGATGCGGCCTTTCATTGGATTAGGTGGAGATTGGCGATTGCGTTCGCAAATTACGGCCGGCCGGGACGTTGTTAGCTTTCGGCTAGTAGCTACAAAAATCAAGCCAGGCTTCAGAAGGCCTCTTATCATTTTATTCATTTAATTAAATAAAGCCGAACTACTTCGGGATCGGCACACTCGTGTACTCATCGGAAGCGGCGCCGAACATCGGGTGAACATTGGGGAGCTCAAAAATGTATTTTAAACCATTTTTAATGGAATATATCGTCGGACAGAGTAGAACGGCTAGCTGGCTAGCGGCTAGCGAGCCAGGACCACCCACGACTCTACAAGCAGCTCGGGGTAAGTGAATTAATAAAAAAAAGATTGTATTGGATTGAAATAAAGCCGAACTAGTTCGGGATCGGCACCAGATGAGTTAATTGATTTGATTGTTATATTGTTTTGGTTTAATTAAGTTGTTCATTCTACAAATGCTAATTCACTTTCTAACACTTATTGCATTTTAAATGCAAGTGGCTATTCTCTAATATTTAATTTTGGACCATGTCCATAGATCCTGTCTCATATTATTAGCATATTATCCTGTCTTATAGTATTATGATGTTGGATAAGAGTTTGTCCACAATTCAATGTTGTATTGATGTGGTTCCACAGGAGATTATCAGTCAACTCGGAGAAGGCCATCTTATAAAATTATGTTTGAACAGAGCTGATGCAAATAACGATGTCCTCTAGGCCAAGGGTTCCCCAACTTTTTAAGCTGTGACCCCCAAAATAATAGTTGAACTTCCAAATAAACCCATTTTCATCATGGCGGTATGTAGAGCATGGTATAATTCTCGCGTACAACATGTGGTTCAACACCAGCACCCAGGAAGACCAGTTTGTCCATTCCTACTGGGATTATGTCAGTTTTCCCATCTGGATTACAGCACTGAGACAGGTGCTTGAAAATATTTGGTGATATATTGCTGGTTTTGTTTCCATTGACATATAGCATCTTGACACAGAGGACAATATGTAATGTGTGTACAAATGAAATGCCTTTACAGACAATGACCTGAGAAGTGCCAAAGAGGACACACATCTAAAGCTAGCAAGCTGTAGGCCTACATCCCGCTCCCTCCTTACACCCTACAAGCAAAGTGGTTTGAAGTGGGTGGCATTGCCTAAATTACAATCCCAAGCTTTCACTTTTCTAGCAAAGAAAGTCAAGTTTATTTATACATTTCAGAATTGTGACTTATATTGGATAATCACTGAACACTGTTATAGAGTGAAGGCAAAGGTCACAGAAGTTAGAGAGGTCATTATTCAATCTGCCCATTAGATTATTAAATGTCTGCATCAGATGTGTGCAAAGTAGACATTTTGGGCTGAGGGTGGTGCTAGAGGAAATGTCATGGGTCACTCAAATGGTTAGTGTTCATCCTCTGGGGAGCATGACTGTGCTCAGTAATCTTTATGGCAAGTCCCTACCCTCCCCTGCCCATTCTTTGTATATACTTTCTGTTTGTTTAGACTTACTGTTTTTTGTTCTTTCATTTTCTTTTCTTTTCTAGGATCTCCTTTTAGTAGACCTTGTACCACTGAACTGTAACGTCATGAAACTGTACCTTTTCCTATGCAAACTTCTATTAAAGTCTTCAATCAATCAAAGCCTTAACTATTGCCTTAAGCTAGATGCAGAATAGACTATAATCAAATATTTGCTTCTGGGGGTCCCTGGAACAAAATGTTGTGTGATGGGGGTCCGTGGCCAAATACATATCATTCTGGGGGTCCTTCACATGACAAAGTTTGAGAAACACTGATGGCAACATAAGTTCTTTTCAGAAAATTGTTATGATTTAGAAGACATTTGTAGAATGTGCATATCAGTGGTTAAGGACCCCCAAAATGTGTTTTTGGCTGTGGCCCCCCATCTCAAAATATTTTGTTCCACGGATGGACCTCTATCGCAAACTTTTTTGTTCCAGGGACCCCCAGAAGCACAGATTTGATTTTAGTCTAATCTGCATCTAGCTTAAGGCCACAGACCCGTTGGTAAACGAGTTTGGGTCGAGTTTGTTTTAGGGAGAGTGTTTTCTGCTGGTGTTTTTTTTGTTTTAGGGGGAGTTTTCTGGTATTCAAATGGATGGGGAAACGGCTCTTCCGGGTCCAGATTGAAAACAGGCGGGGCTTAAACTGCGAGGCCAAATACGTCACCATTAATGATCGCTTGGCGCCATTTTTCTTTTGATCTTTGCCGACACAAACTACATCGCAGGCTTTTTGGGGGAGTGGTCAGGCGCTCAGGGCGTGCCTTCTGCTTCCTCTGCTTTCTAAAGTGCACTGGTAGCATTGAACTGTAGCCGCCGCTTATGGTGAAAACCGAGTCAGTCGCTAAAATGGAGCAGAACAATGAGCCAACGGAGAACGACAGCACTCCAATGGAGACTGATGGTGTGCAAACTTTCCATAGATTATTTAGTGCGACAGCCCGTGCTAGACAATGGCTGGCTTCGTCAAATTCGACCAGTTCTCTTCTGGCGGGGACAAGGAGACTGTTTCGCAGACGTCGTGTACAAGGTACAAAATATCAGTGGTGGAAAAAGTACTCACATGGTATACTTAGGTAAACGTATCAATACTGCAATCTAGATATACTCTGTTACAAGTTAAAAAACAGAATTCAAAATGTACTTGAGTAAAAGTATGAAAGTATTGGCGTAAAAATGTACTTAATGTACCAAAAGTAAAAGTACAAATGTTTGGAAATAGCCACGGTATAGAATAAGGCTAAAGTGATTAACATATGTTTTATCATAATTATAATTTATATCTGCAAACTAACTCCGAGATGTAGTGTAGTAGAAGTAAGACTTGGAAATATTCAATTATTACATGAAAACTGTACTTAAGTACAGTACTTTTGTTTTTGCTACTTGTGTAGCAGGTAGGCCTAGGGTGCCAGGTTAGCCAATATGTAGTTCTAGAGCGCTATTTCTTGGGAAAACACAGCCTTAGGTGTTCTGCTTGGAGTAAAGCATTAGTTCTATGCAATCAAACAATTGAAACACCTGGGTTTTTCCCAAAAGATGGCCGCTAAGGACTACAATTGCGTCACCGCTGGCACACACTATAGGTTAAGATATATTAATGCATTCCACCAAGAATCCCCCAAGTCTTATTTCATTTTCCATTATTATTCATTCCTTTCAAAGAGCCGTTCAAAAGACTGGCTCATTTTAGTTACTATGTACTGTGTAGATTTTGATTATAATTACAAATTCACTTCAACCCTATACACTTCAGCCCTATATATATGTATGTATATATATATATATATACAGTGTAGATCTGCTATTTTCAAATTATTTTTCTACATTGGAAAAACTCATGAAATGGGACATTCTGCATAATGACTATTTCCTACTATAGGTATTTTAAGTGCATTTTGATAACGATACTTTTGTACTTTTACTCAAGTACATTTTAATTCCAAACTTCTAATTGTGGCAGAGTATTTCCACGTTGCAGTATTGATACTTTTACATAAAAAGTAAAGAAATTAAGTACTTTTCTCATCACTGTTCATTAGAAAAGAGTACGGCTCCCTACTGCGAAACGGATCCCATCGTTCATTTCAAAGAGCCGTTCAAAAGACTCGATTCGTTCGCGAACGTCCCATCTCTAGAGGCGAGTTTGTTTTTAGGGATGTTCCTAGCGACTAATTTCACTGACATGTACACGACAATTTTGTAAACGAATACTCGACTAGTCGAAAATTAATTGTTATTATTTTTTTAATTGTAATTTCACACAGAAAATAGCCAAAACTGAGCACTTCGATCTATTAGGGCAAACCTCGTTTGAAAAAAGTATCAAGAGTATATAAAAGCCTTTTAAAATGTTATATAATATTGAAATCTTGCTCAAATTGATCAATTACGTCATTGCGTGAATCTGGGTCAGATCAATAATTAAGGGTTCAAGGGTTCAAGGGTTCAAGGGTTTTTATTGTCACATACAGCATCGAAATGAGCAGTGAAATTAGGGCCGCAGCCACTCCAAGACTTTGCACATAAAAACATAAAACCAACAACATAAAAACAACAATAACAGTGACAGTAGAAGCATAGCAGTCCATAAGTTAAAGTTAAAAGTGCGATCCAGTAAAATTCATACCCTAATACTAGTTAAAAGTTTTAAGATCATAATAAATAGCAGCAATTAATTGTACACTGTACATACACCATCTAATTGGCATTTCCAAGTGCCCTGATGGCCTGAGGAAAGAAACTATTCTTCATCCTCTCTGTTTTTGCGGCTAAGTGTCTCAATCTCCTCCCAGACGGCAGCCACTTGATCAAGTGGTGGCCTGGGTGAGAGCTGTCCTTCATTATTTTTGTTGCCTTCGCTCTGCAGCGTCTGGGGTAGATGTCCTCCAGGCGGGGCAGGGTGGTGCGGGAGGTCCGCTCCGCGGCCTTTATGACCCGCGTCAGTCTCTTTCTGTCTGTGATGCTGCAGTTGCCATACCAGGCCGTTATACTGCCCGTCAGCACTGACTCCACTGTTAGCGCATCAGTCTCAGCTTGGTCGCTACAACAGCTGATGTCTGTCTGACTGGAGTCGCTATAGTAACTGAGCAACAGCTCTGTTCTCTTCAAAGTTAGCTACATAATGGTATTCCATACTCAGCCAATGTATGATTAAGCATTCTCCTTGGCTTGTTCTCATCTCAAAATATGGATTAATTCATGGACCGGATCACAGATGCAGCGTGCAGGCGAGTGATTCACATCCAGTATCTTTAAGATACACGTCGCTTAATTGCCATTAATTTACTTGCGCAGCGGACAGCCTGCCTGGTGTGGCTGCGTGCAGCAGCCATGCACACTCACTGCAGGTTAGGGAGAAAGCCTGGTAGGCGAGGTTACTGCAGGTCAGTGCGACCACTGCAGCGCGCAACAGTCAGTCAGACTGTGACACAGACAGTCATGCTCCGCAAATCAACCAAGGGATTGCTTAATTTGCTTGTTAAAAAGTAACATTTTATTAAGACAAGACAGTAATATGGGCGCAGAGTTTAAATGTTTAATAAAGTTAATATCTCAATAATTAAAAATATATTTAATAGAATAATCGAATTGTATTTTCAAAACGAATAGTGGTTTACAAACCGTGTACACGGATAACCGAATACACGCGCACATCCCTATTTGTTTTGGCCACTGTGCTCTACAGATTTTGTTGAATTGGTTCTAAAGTTCTTTTAAGGTGATATATCAACGAGTGTATACTGTACTTAGGATGTAGGACGTGTTACTGTGTGTTTGCTTGGCAAGAGTTTGTGTTTTGACGAACTTTTGGATAGTAACCTGTTAGCAGTATCGTGCAGCATGTTTCATTTTAGCTTTTCACTCCATTACACAGTGTGTGCGCAGACCAGTGGGTCATGTTATTTATTATGACTTAAGGCTAGGCCACATTTACTCGACAATGGTGTGTACTCTGTAGAAAACGATGTAGTGTGCACAGTCACACCAGGTCGCCAGGTGGCAGGCTGTATTAGTTTTTTGGGCTCTTTATGTGACATCATGTCCGCTTCCTCCTACAGCAGTTGTTTACATACCATGGCAGCGTACAGCTTTCCAGTCTTTGTAGCCATTCATTTCATGACTAAATGAGTGTGCAAAACCATACCTATATTATTTAGAGGGTCGCTACATTATTTAGAGGGTCGCTATAATTCAATGAATATCTGATAACCCCACGTGAGTACCTTTTCATATTTGGCACACATTTTGCTATTTGAAAATGTGTTTACTTAAAGGGGTATTTCACTTTCAAAAAAACCTTTGGTAATTTTATCATCTAATCAGGCTTTTATGAACACCCTGAACAGTTTTTAATTAGCTTGATTGAATATTTAGATATTTGATGTAAATGTTACCAGGCCCTCCAGGCCCAGGGCCTCTCCCCACACACACCCATTGTAACTTCAAACTTCATTTTAACCATGATAGATTCATTAAAAACACATTATTTTTTCTGGTGACTCATACTACCCTCCTAATATGTGATCAGGCCGTGTTTTTTCGATAACATTTTTCTTTTATTTTTAATAATTATTTTTTTGTATTTCATTTTTTCCATTTTTCCAAATACTTATTAAAAATAAATGAAAAAAGTTATCGAAAAAACACTGCCTGCTCACGTATTAGGAAGGTAAAACTAGAAAAGAAAATTTCTAAGAAATTTTAAGTGTGCCTGCAGCTCGCTAAGTGTGTGCAAACTTGTGTAGCGGTTGGTGTTAGCATTAGCGTTAGATTTTTTTTGGTGTTAGCATTAGCGTTGGCTCTTTTAACATTAGCATTTTTGGTCCCATCCTCTTTTACAGTACACTTTAAGACATAATAAGACATAATAAGACAGAATAAAGCCATAATAAGAAATAATGTGTTGGTAATTAGAGCTAATATATTTTATTAGACAGAAACAAAGACAGAATAGTAGAAAGAGCGAATACATTCTCTGGCACCGTCACCTGCCGCGGATTCTGTCTCAGCCACCACCGCACAGACAGGCAGTTTACCGCTACGGGACCTGCCGGTCCATGCGGCGGCCGCCGGTCCTACTGGCGGGACTGCTGGTCCTATCGCCGGCGATGCAGTGCGACTGCTGGTCGAACTAGCGGTCGTGCGGCAGTGTCTGCCGCTGCAGTTCCGCGGCAGGTGACGGTGCCAGAGAATGTATTCGCTCTTTCTACTATTCTGTCTTTGTTTCTGTCTAATAAAATATATTAGCTCTAATTACCAACACATTATTTCTTATTATGGCTTTATTCTGTCTTATTATGTCTTATTATGTCTTAAAGTGTACTGTAAAAGAGGATGGGACCGCATTTTTTGCATTAGCTTTAACATTATCGACTGTACGACAAACGGTTCATGAGATATAGAGGCACTTCCTGTTTGGCGAAGGGCACTTCCTGTTTGGCGAAGGAAGCACCAATTAAAGTTAAGGACTCTTGATCAAGTCATGTGACACCACCCACGCGTCTGTACGACAAACGGTTGATGAGATATAGGGTCACTTCCTGTTTGGTGAGGGGCACTTCCTGTTTGGCCAAATAGGCCCCAATTAAGGTTAAGGACTCTTTAGTCTCGCGTGGCCAGACTGTTGCCTTCGCGATTTGGTCAAATGCTCCCAGCATACAGTCTGGCAAACCGGGGAAGAAACGATGAGTGCGAGATGAAGCGGAAGTGAAGCCCCCTCGTCACTTCCGTTTCAGTCTCACATCGCACACATTTATCATTATATAAATAAAAATCATATAAGCATGTTTAGTTTGCTGCTTAGCAGAAATGACATTTTAAAATATATTTTCTTGAACGGTAATGCCCGTTTCCATTACTCGCCGTTAGGGAGCTGCTGTTCCAGACTCTATATAGCATTCAGAGATTGTGGAATAGTTGTCTGGCTACGCGAGACTAAGGACTCTTAATCAAGTAATTTGACGCCACCCACGTGTGTGTACGACAAACGGTTGATGAGATATAGGGTCACTTCCTGTTTGGTGAGGGGCACTTCCTGTTTGGTCAAATAGGCCCCAATTAAGGTTAAGGACTCTTAATCAAGTCATTTGACGCCACCCACGAGTCTGTACGACAAACGGTTGATGAGATAAAGGGTCACTTCCTGTTTGGTGAGGGGCACTTCCTGTTTGGCAAAATAGGCCCCAATTAAGGTTAAGGACTCTTAATCAAGTCATTTGACGCCACCCACGAGTCTGTACGACAAATGGTTCATGAGATAAAGGGTCACTTCCTGTTTGGTGAGGGGCACTTCCTGTTTGGCGAAATAGGCCCCAATTAAGGTTAAGGAATCTTAATCAAGTCATTTGACGCCACCCACGCGTCTGTACGACAAACGGTTCATGAGATGTAGAGGCACTTCCTGTTTGGCGAAGGGCACTTCCTGTTACAGAGGGGGCGGGGCTTAATCAATTACAGCTCATCCCTATTGGCCGGAAAAAGACCAAAGTTGTGTCTGCATTTTAAAGTTTAAGTGACGTTGCTAGGCAAAAGTATGTCAGAGTAATGTGGGGCCAAAGTTTCTGGGTTTTTTTCAGAGTCCCCCATTCAAAGTCAATGGGGGTTTTTGAGCGTAGTTTTTTACGAATTACGTTGCCATGGTAACGCGGATCGGAAAGAAAAGTAATAGCAGACCATTCCCGGCCGAGCCGCACATTTTGATGTATATATTGCGGGGGTGGCGTAAATCGTGCGGCAGTTATTTCGTGCCGAAATTTTCCCCATTCAAAGTCAATGAGGTTTTTGGGCGTCGTTTTTTGCGAATTACGTCGCCATGGTAACGCGGATCGGAAAGAAAAGTAATAGCACCCCATTCCCGGACGAGCCGCACGTTTTGATGTATACATTGCGGGGTAGCGTAAATTGTGCGGCAGTTATTACGTGCCGAAATTTGTGGCAATATTACTTACTTATATATATTTCTAAAACGGCTAGTTCCATTCCTTGATTTTGATTGGCTGGTTGCCATGGTATACCTGAGACTGTAACCCACACCTTGAAACAGTTTATCAAAGCCAGGTGCGTTATTTCTTTCCACTGTGCCTTGAGGCTGAACTAGAGAAGCGAGCGTTTGATGTCCTCTCAAATCCTGCCGTGCGGGTGCTTCTAAGCACCGCCCACATGCATAGGACAGTGACTGAATGGCTCCGGGCGGGGCTTGTAAAGGCAACTAGAAAAGAAAATTTCGAAGAAATTTTAAGTGTGCCTGCAGCTCGCTAAGTCTGTGCAACCTTGTGTAGCGGTTGATGTTAGTGTTTCGTTTTGAGAGAGTCGTTCCCCCTGAAAAACACGTTTTGGCATGAAACGGTTACGTTTTGCGCGTTTTTGGTGCCCCCTATGGGTCGAAGTGGAAATGCTTTTGGGTATATGTTCAGTATAGCGCCCCCCACTTGTGGTTAAAATTTGGTGTTGACTGGATGTTTCGTTTGCGATTTATGGCTACTTCTTACAAAACGGGCTCCTCCCGCTAACTTTGGAACCCTGTTACGGAAGAACGGTATGGACTATCAAAATATCGTTTAAATATGTTTATCGCATGAGTCCATAGATCGTGTGTATAGATTTTTGTGACATTTGGAGAAAATATGTAGGAAAAGGAGCAAAAAGTGTGTTTTGAAGAAAATTCAAAATGGCGGAAAATCTATCCTGACGCAAATGGGCGTGGCCTATATGAGGAGATGCGTCATGACCCAAGGAATCCAGGGAAAAAGGAATTTTAATTTTCCGACCCACGGTTCAAGAGTTACAGGCCGAAAGGTAAAGTGGACTGTTATAGCGCCACCATGAGGCCAACTGACGAAATATTTTTTTATTTAATCCTTGATATCATTATAAATCTCCTCTCCAAGTTTTGAAACTGTAGCCCCTATGGTTTGCGAGAAAAAAAATATTGAATGTGAGTTTTTGCGATTCCCATTATAAGTCAATGGGTAAAATTAATTCACTAATAAATTAATATCAATTAAACGATACAACTTTTCTCTTAGAAAAGTAATAGCACCCCATTCCCGGCCGAGCCGCACGTTTTGATGTATATATTGCGGCGGTGGCGTAAATCGTGCGGCAGTTATTACGTGCCGAAATTTTGTGAAGTGATTATTATTATTATTATTATATAAGTATGGCGGATTACAATAAGTGTTTTGCCATTGCATGGCAGGCACACTTAACTAGAAAAGAAAATTTCTAAGAAATTTTAAGTGTGCCTGCAGCTCGCTAAGTCTGTGCAACCTTGTGTAGCGGTTGGTGTTAGTGTTTCGTTTTGAGAGGGTCGTTCCCCCTGAAAAACACGTTTTGGCATGAAACGGTTACGTTTTGCGCGTTTGTGGTGCCCCCTATGGGTCGAAGTGGAAATGCTTTTGGGTATATGTTCAGTATAGCGCCCCCCACTTGTGGTTAAAATTTGGTGTTGACTGGATGTTTCGTTTGTGATTTATGTTTACTTCTTACAAAACGGGCTCCTCCCGCTAACTTTGGAACCCTGTTACGGAAGATCGGTATGGACTATCAAAATATAGTTTAAATATGTTTATCGCATGAGTCCATAGATCGTGTGTATCGATTTTTGTGACATTTGGAGAAAATATGTAGGAAAAGGAGCAAAAAGTGTGTTTTGAAGAAAATTCAAAATGGCGGAAAATCTATCCTGACGCAAATGGGCGTGGCCTATATGGGGAGATGCGTGATGACCCAAGGAATCCAGGGAAAAAATAATTTTAATTTTCCGACCCACGGTTCAAGAGTTATAGGCCAAAACGTAAAGTGGACTGTTATAGCGCCACCATGTGGCCAACTGACGAAATTATTTTTTATTTAATCCTTGATATCATTATAAATCTCCTCTCCAAGTTTTGATACTGTAGCCCCTATGGTTTGCGAGAAAAAAAATATTGAATGTGAGTTTTTGCGATTCCCATTATAAGTCAATGGGTAAAATTAATTCACTAATAAATTAATATCAATTAAACGATACAACTTTTCTCTTAGAAAAGTAATAGCACACCATTCCCGGCCGAGCCGCACGTTTTGATGTATATATTGCGGCGGTGGCATAAATCGTGCGGCAGTTATTACGGCTCCAAATTTGCAAGAACGTTACTTAGGGACGGTCCGTTTAAAATGAATAATTGGTATAGTCCATAAGAGGGGGGGGGGGGGGTCATCAAATATTTATCTGAGCAGTTGGGGGGGCCATGTTTTTTTTATTTTGTCTGTAGGGGGGGTCATGCAACTTTAATTGGTCGAATTTTGTAATTAAAAATGCTTAGCTTTGTTGTTTATCTAAACAACATTAAGTTAGTATATCAAAGTTTCACCCCTACATAGTTGACTCAACTTGGTACATTCCAGTCCTACACGTCCCTCGGCCCCGCCCCCTCCTCTGCTCTCCACTGTTCAATGCGTTGTTGTGGACATTCACTGTGTGCTGTGCTCACACAGGAGTTTCCTGGTAGCAGCTGGATACATAGGCTAACAAACACCTTATTTGTTGTCACAACTCGAAATGTTCACTTACCAAGAGAGGAATATAAGCATACCTCCAGTTCCCCCCCCCCCCCCAAAAAAAAAGAAAAGCATGTAGAAAAAAAGGTGTGTAATTCTCTCTCTCACTCTCACTCTCACACACACACACACAGCTGCAGTGGGAAGGAGTCAAGGAGAGAGAAAAGACTCATGCATACTTTGTTTACTTTGCTTGGTTTTCATATCATGGAAAATGGATCACAGTTGCTCAATCTTTCTTTAGTTTGGAGTGTTGTTGTAACCCCACCTATGGAACCAAATGGACCCCCAACATCAAATAGTGTGTTATAAAATTTGCCTCTAGGTATTGATAAACCTATAGGCTATAGCAGCAATTATTAAGTGTGCCTGCCATGCAATGCAATGGCAAAACACTTATTGTAATCCGCCATACTTAAGTCAGTAAGTCATGTTCTGGCAAATTTCGGCGCGTAATAACTGCCGCACGATTTACACCACCCCCGCAATATATACATCAAAACGTGCGGCTCGGCCGGGAATGGGGTGCTATTACTTTTCTTTCCGATCCGCGTTACCATTGCGACGTAATTCGCAAAAAACGACGCCAAAAAACCCCATTCACTTAGAATGGGGGAAATTTCGGCACGTAATAACTGCCGCACGATTTACGCCACCCCCGCAATATACACATCAAAACGTGCGGCTCGGCCGGGAATGGTGTGCTATTACTTTTCTTTCCGATCCGCGATACGATTGCGATGTAATTCGCAAAAAACGACGCCCAAAAACCCCATTGACTTAGAATGGGGGACTCCGAAAAAAAACCAGAAACTTTGGCGCCACATAACTCTGCCATACTTTTGCCTAGCAACGTGATTTAAACTTTAAAATGCACACACAACTTTGGTCTTTTTCCGGCCAATAGGGATGAGCTGTACCGCCCCCTCTGTAACAGGAAGTGCCTCTATAACTCATGAACCGTTTGTCGTACAGACTCGCGGCTGGTGTCATAATTTTTTTTTTTCTCAAAATTTTTTTTTCTCAAAATTTTTTTTTTCTCAAAATTTTTTTTTTCTCAAATTTTTTTTTTCTCAAATTTTTTTTTCTCAAATTTTTTTTCTCAAATTTTTTTTCTCAAAATTTTTTTTTCTCAACATTTTTTTTTTCTCAAATTTTTTTTCTCAAAATTTTTTTTTCTCAATTTTTTTTTCTCAAATTTTTTTTTTCTCAAATTTTTTTTTTCTCAAAATTTTTTTTTCTCAAAAATTTTTTTTCTCAATTTTTTTTTTCTCAAATTTTTTTTCTCAAAATTTTTTTTTCCTCAAAAAAATGTTTTTTTCCTCAAAAAACTTTTTTTTTTCTCAAAAAACTTTTTTTTTCTCAATTTTTTTTTCTCAAAATTTTTTTTTTCTCAATTTTTTTTTCTAAAATTTTTTTTTCTCAAATTTTTTTTCTCAAATTTTTTTTCCTCAAAAAATCAAAAAACTTTTTTTTTCTCACAAAACTGTCGTTAAAGTGCGACCCGTGATAACGGCCAAAAATGCGCCAAAACGCCACTAATTAGTCGAAATGGCTGACTTCCTGTTTGGTTTCTGATTGGCTGCTGGCCTTGTGACGTGGGTAGAGCTGCGAGGGCCCGGTCATCGCTGCTTGCAGCTTTAATTCATTAATCGTCCATGACCTTAATTGGGGCCTATTTCGCCAAACAGGAAGTGCCCCTCACCAAACAGGAAGTGACCCTTGATCTCGTGAACCGTTTGTCATACAGACACGCGGGTTGCGTCAAATGACAAGATTAAGAGTCCTTAAACTTAATTGGGGCCTATTTCGCCAAACAGGAAGTGCCCCTCACCAAACAGGAAGTGACCCGTTTTCTCGTGAACCGTTTGTCGTACAGACATGTGGGTGGTGTCATATGAAGAACAATAATGTTAACGTTTATGCAAAAAAATGCTAATGTTAATAACGCTAATGCTAACACCAACCGCTACACAAGGTTGCACAGACTTAGCGAGCTGCAGGCACACTTAAAATTTCTTAGAAATTTTCTTTTCTAGTCTTAAACTAGTATCTAGTAAAATAACGGGTGGCTCTTAATAGCTGCTTTGTGAGTTTCTGTAACCCAGAGAAGGGATAATATGGACCCTCAAGGCTGTCATGGGTCCAGTGGTGGAAAAGGTAGTCCAATTATTTAAGTAAAAGTATCAATACAATAATGAAGAAATACCCAGATACAAGTAAAAGTCTGGAATTCAAAATGTACTTGAGTAAATGTACAGAAGTATTGGCGTCAAAATGTACTGAAAGTACCAAAAGTAAAAGTACTCTGTTCTGCACATTGCAGGCTGTGTTCAAAGTAACCTGTTCTTTTCTGATCTTTTGAAAATAGCAGATCTACAAGCTCACAATGCGTTGCGTCTATTTTCAAATGGCCAAAAATGTATAGGCTATAGGGCTGAAGTGGTTGATGTATGTAATCCAAATATACAAAGTAACTAAAGTTTTCAAATAATTGTAGAGGAGCAAAAGTACAATATTTGTCTCTGAGATGTAGTGGAGTAAAAGTATTACAGTATTGGAAATTGGAAATACTCAAGTAAAGAACAAATACCTCAAAATTAAAAAGTACAGGACTTAAGTAAATGTACTTAGTTATTTTACATCACTGCATGGGTTTCTCCTGTTGTCTTGAATACAAAAAAACATTGTTTATAGTGGGGGGGGGGGGGGGGGGGGGGGTCATGCATTTTCCTCAAGTCTCTCAGGGGGGGTCACCCAAAAATATTTGAAGGGTGTGGGGGGGCCAAGGAAAAATATAAAAATGATATCACATGTGAACCAGCACCCCCTAGTGGAAAAAAAACGAATGGTCCCTTACTTACTTACTGACTTAAGTATGGCGGATTACAATAAGTGTTTTGCCATTGCATGGCAGGCACACTTAACAAGCGCCCTCTATTCTCCAGGCACCACTCGGCTGTTTAGCTTAGGTTGCTATGCTAGCGTTTTTGATGTTTTGTTCACCCACATAGCAGCTAAATCTGGATGAAAATAAACATGTGTATGGATCGAATATGGTTCTCATTGACTGCCACCATTAAAAGTGAACTATCAAGCTAGGTTGCCAAGCATTTCTTGATTTCTTACCATGTTTACCATTTTTTTTTTTTATTCTGTCTAATGATGACTATGTCATGCCATGGCCCAGATGAAAGAGGATAACTTCTAGTTTCCACAGAAAAAATAATTATGTTTTTATCATGTACACTTCTTTAGTTATAGCCATTTGAAAACCCTTGTTTCACCAAAACCAAGCCCTCTCAGAATAACAACTGGAGAAAAATACGTTTTTGTGAATGGTCTCTTTTCAAGCAAACAACTAATTTTTTTTACTCACAGCTCTTTATTTATTACATGAGATGCTTACTTTATGATCTGAAACAAAACAATATTTTCTTACAGTGTAATGGGCACATTGTCTGTCCGTCCGTCACACGTCACACTTTTGCACGTCACATCGTATCTCCGCAACCGTTGCCCAGATCCATGCCAAATTTTGCACACACACTCCTTGCCTGCCAAACTACAACCTCCACCCATCAATTCTCACATGCCCCTCTTCTAGCGCCACCTTGAGGCCGATTCTTGCAAAACACATTTTTGGACACTGCTCCTACAAATTTTGCCCTAAAATCACGCAAATCGGTACATACTTGCTCTACACTGATGTCATCAACATGGAGCTCTCATTTAGCGCCACCTTCAGGCCAATTTTTCAAAACACATTTTTGGACACTACTCCTACAGATTTTGCCCTAAAATCACGCAAATCGCTACACAGTATGTCTACACTCATGTCATCAAAATGGATCTGTCCCATATAGCGCCACCATCAGGCCGATTTTTTCAAACACATTTTTGGACACTGCTCCTACAGAATTTGCCCTAAAATCACGCAAATCGGTACACAGTATGTCTACACTCATGTCATCAAAATGTGTCTGTCTATCATCGACGTCGAGCACCGCTTGCATGCTCATAGTCAATCTCTGCGTGGTACCGTTCGAAACAAAGCCTCCTGTGCAAAGGCACAAGACACAGATGGCAGTAGAATGAGGTCTCACTCCTTTTCTTGTGTATTTTGCTGCAGATGTAGCAGACCCTTGTAGGGTTTCTCCTTCGTGGTCTGGGCGGTATCTTTTCAGGGACATGGGCTGACCTCCTCACAGTCCGAGAATCGGGCCAGAGGGGTTGGGTGGGTCGCGGGGTGCACCAGGCTTCGACAATGGCTTCGGTGAAGCTCAAGCCAACACAAACACATCAACAACACAGCAACACCTCCCAGATGAAAGCATTGACAAATCAACACTCAAAATGTTATAAAAGTTTCAACATGAACTTACCTCAGTGTGATGAGGAGAGCGTTGGTGTAACACACACACAGAGAGAGAGAGACAGATAATTCCAGTGCCGTTTAGTGTCAGTAGATCAGTAATCCTATAGTTTCATTCGTGTAGTTTTCTTTTTCTTTTTTCGTTGTTTGTGAGCGGGTTTCATGCCCTCACCGCGGAAGCCTAAGGCCCCGGCCGGGCACAGCAAGCGCCCGACGGCTAGCCATGGTTCACCGGTCGCCTCTAGTTCTGGTTCCCGTCGCGAACCAGCCCGATCCTGCCCTGGACGCGGGCGAGGTAGAGGGGCTAGAGGGCCTCCATCGAACCCCGGTCCTGGTCAGACCACCATGGATGCCTTTCTAATCGCCAATTTGCCCCGTCCGGAGACGGATACGGAGTACGAGACGGAGGAAGAAGAGGCGGCACCAAAATCAAATGATGTGTACAGGTCCGTGTCCGAGGACTTCTCCGATGCAGATGATGTCATCGGCAGCACTGGTGATGGAAGTGCTTCCATCACCAGTGCTTCTCTGTCAGGCACTGGGACACAGAGACCTTCAAGCAAAGGAACAGGCAAAGGTAAGATAAAAATAATGATATTTTATATATATGTGTATATATATATATATATATATATATATATATATATATATATATATATATATATGTATGTGTGTGTGTATATATATATATATATATATATATATATATATATATATATATATATATATATACATATATATATATATATATATATATATATATATATACATATACACACATATATATATATATACACACATATATATATATATAAAATATCATTATTTTTATCTTACCTTTGCCTGTTCCTTTGCTTGAAGGTCTCTGTGTCCCAGTGCCTGACAGAGAAGCACTTCCTTGATCAGCTTCTGAAAACGCATACCAAAATAAAATAAATGATTTACTCCTCAAATTGAATGAAAAGTTCTGTTTCCATGTGTGTGTGTGTGTGTGTGTGTGTGTGTGTGTGTGTGTGTGTGTGTGTGTGTGTGTGTGTGTGTGTGTGTGCACGCGCGCAATGTGTGCTGCATGTGCACAACTTACGCGCAAAGAAAGAGTCAACTTTGCTCTCCGGGGGGTGCCACTCAAAATCACCAGTGCTGCCGATGACATCATCTGCATCGGAGAGGAGAAGTCCTCGGACACGGACCTGTACACATCATTTGATTGAGTGAATAATTTAGCGAAAGTTAACTCAGGAAAGTAGGTTACAAAGTGATGCGCTGTGAACTTGCACTGACTGCTATCTGCTGTTTTTGAATGGATCAATGATATGGATTAGGATAATACATACATCTCACTCTGGGACTGGGAGAGATGCGTCTCGATATTATCTCTCGGCGACATGGGCATGGCAGAGCGTTCTTCGCGTGGCCTCAATCCGGGACGGCGAGCCACCGATTCCGGCGTGAGGAGTGCGGGCAGTGGAGCCGTGTCTGCCCGCGGTGTGTGTTGTTGGGACGGCGGTGCCGCCTCTTCTTCCTCCGTCTCGTACTCCGTATCCGTCTCCGGACGGGGAAAATTGGCGATTAGAAAGGAATCCATGGTGGTCTGACCAGGACCGGGGTTCGATGGAGGCCCTCTAGCCCCTCTACCTCGCCCGCGTCCAGTGCAGGATCGGGCTGGTTCGCGACGGGAACCAGAACCAGAGGCGACCGGCGAACCATGGCTAGCCGTCGGGCGCTTGCTGCGCCCGGCCGGGGCCTTAGGCTTCCGCGGTGTGGGCATGAAACCCGCTCACAAACAACGAAAAAAGAAAACTACACGAATGAAACTATAGGATTACTGATCTACTGGACACTAAACGGCACTGGAATTATCTGTCTGTCTGTCTCTCTCTCTGTATGTGTGTGTTACACCAACGCTCTCCTCCTCACACTGAGGTAAGTTCATGTTGAAACTTTTATAACATTTTGAGTGTTGATTTGTGAATGCTTTCATCGGGGAGGTGTTGCTGTGTTGTTGATGTGTTTGTGTTGGCTTGTTTTGGTATAGAGAGGCCTGAGAGGCCGGGCGGTTGCTACGAGGCTCTGATGTAGCCATTGTTGTCTTGCTGTTTTGGTAAACTTTTGTTGTAGAGACTTTGAACTTTTTTGTGTGTATATGGAGCTGTGTGTGGGTTAGGGTGACTCAGTGCAGCAGGTCACAGCTTTTCAAGTGAAAATGTTTTTGATTCATGCAGAATGGTCTGCTTGAAGATCTGCTTGTTTTGTTTTCATTGTCTGACACCACCACTGCTGCGGCCGCGCCGCACTGTGTCGGCGGAGCCGTGTCCTGATAAATGAGTTCACTTTGGGTTCATGGGGAGGTCGATTTCTCCTTTGTTTTCAAACAAGCTGACTTTGATGTGTGATTTTTAACCACCCTTTTATCATAGCAACATGACATTTTGTCACAGGCTAGGGGAAAGTGTACTTTTGCATAAACCTTGAAAACAGCCCCAACTCGTGAAACTCGGGCGTCGCAGCCTCAGACAATGGGAATAACTCGGGGAACTCGTGGCGGCGCAGTCAATGAGTTAACATGAGACTGATCTAACACAAGTGTTGTTTCCCTATTTTTTTGGCAAAAAGAATGACGTGACTTTGTAAACACACACTGCCTTCCGTAAGTTCCATTCCTGGATGTGACTGGTAAACGCAAGGAAATGTCTCTTCCTGGTGGCGGAGAAGTGTACTTTTTTCTTTAAATAATGCAATGCTATGATTTTCATGTTGCAATTATTGTGACCGTTTTAGAAAAGCAATAAGCCACGCGAGGCTTGTGGTTACTGGGGGAGTATACACCGGCTGAGAGGGTCGGAAACACTCGGCTGCGCCTCGTGTTTCCCAACGCCTCTCAGCCGGTGTATACTCCCCCGGTAAACACTCGCCTCTTGTGGCTTATTGCTTTAGTATATAAGTATGGCGGATTACAATAAGTGTTTTGCCATTGCGTTGCATGGCAGGCACACTTAATGATTCTCCAGAAAAAATAATGGGTGTTTTTAATGAATCTATCATGGTTAAAATGGAGTATGAAGTTACAATGGGTTTGTATGTTGAGAGAAGCCCTACCACTGCTCCCTGTTGAAAGTGGAATATCCCTTTAACCTTCTCCACTTGATTACTTGGTATAAGAAAATGAGAAAAGAGAGCTGAACTTGTATATTTAAAAGCCAAGCCAATTCAGTCTCCACGTTCACGTTCTCATTCACAGAATCTAACTCACTCATACCTATAATGTTTAACTCATCTGTTCCCTGCCCTGAGTCTTGGAGCTCAACAGTCAGAACTGACTTTCAGCGTCAGCCACCTCCCTGTTGCATTTCGGGGTGGATTTTTTCCCCCCCTGTCAACTCTGGATTTTATATGATATGTGCCACTTTAATTCATGCATTCAAGGTAGTGTTCTGTTAATGTAATTGTTGTATTTAAGCTCCAATCCTGGGTGTTTGTGATATGATATGTTGGTCAGTCAGGTAATCTGCTATATCACAGAGCAGACTTGCATGGCCAAACTAAATGCAATCAAAAAAAAAGGCAAATGCTTATCAGTAGGCAAAAAAATAAGTCGCCAGCACACAGGGAAGTCCATTTCACAGGATTTATTCACCTAGTATCTGGACAGAGACCACGTATGGTGTCTCTGTCCAGAGAGGTGAATAAATCATGTGAAAATGATTTCCTTGTCTGCTGGTGACTTATTCTTTGCCTCTTATTATTGAGCCGTGCACCAAAATACTTTATTTAATTAGGAGTGTTGCAGGCTTTCTGCTCATTTGCAGTTTTTCTCTAAATACCTAAAATTGCAATAAAGTATAATTTGGTAATCCTGCGCCGCAATTAACTGAACCGCATTTACAAGACATGCATTATGTGTTTCTTAGGAGCTGCAGAGTCTGGGAGGCCATCAAATGCCCTTTGGCGGGCAAGACCGTACCTACTTCAAAATCCAAATTATGAACGACTGCCGTCCACAGAACATCTGCAAAGATGTTCATCCCCCAACTTGACACTAGTAGTCAATGGACACCCTTACATGACAGGGACCTCCATAAGAGAAGGTTTATGGCTCTAGCAGTTCCCAACCATTTTAATTTCCCCCAAAGGACCCAGAGTTTGACATACATAGCCTACACCCATGTTATTTCTATCTCTGAGAATGTAATATTGTAAAATTACAAATTTGCTGTGGACCCCCTGGAACTCCCTGAAGGACAACTTGGGGTCCCCGGACCCCACTTCGAGAACCAATTGTATATAATCATTTTGTAAATGTGGAGTTTTGTCTCCGTCCTTTATAATTGTTTGTTATATTTAGGTGGTCAATTATGGTTGTTTGAAATATTTATTTGTTAACTCTGAACATCATTGCATAAGTGTGCATAATTCCCCTTTGTCAAGTCCCGCCCATTGTCCCATCCCTCTTCACACCCATCCATCCACTACCATTCTAATTCAGTTGCTTCGTATTGTTATTCTGTGTGTTCAATTCTAATTTAAAACTTAGTTTCAGTCAAATGGAGCTGCTCAGTGGCAGCATAGTGACTCAGCATGTTTTTATTTCTCCAAAAATTATGTTTTAGCAAATTCAACATCAAAAAGGCGGAACCAGGGCGGGACAAGGCAGATTGAGCCTGCTGGTTGGTCAGTCAGGGACCAACCAGAAGGCTGACAAAGGGTGAATTGCATTAAACAAACTTTGGTCCCCATAACAAGGATCTTTTTTTTTTTTTCATTGTCGTGTTATAGGCTTGATATGTACACATTTAAATATAAATTACAGGCATTAACACTAAGACTTGCCCACCTGCTCACATAGACATAATTAATCATAGCTACAGTATGTAGGTATTTGGATTTGGAGGTATTGAGGTGTGACATTTTGTATCGCACAGGCCCAGAAAGTAAAGAAATAAGTGTTAAATTGAGCAGTTATTAAAATCTTTACCTATCATTTTATAATGGACGATTTACTTTTCGGGCAAGTAGGCTTGACCTTTGGGCAAGTAGAACATGACCTGTACTTGCCGGAAGGGCAAGTGCATCTGAGACCTTAGTGTCAACCCCTGTACATTCACAAAAAAAGAAGTGAGTTGTCAAGCTGTCAAAGCTTTTGTATGAATTTTCTTGTCTAAATGTTTCATCATTTTATATTTAAAATGTCTTATATTCTCCAGGCAAACCGGCAGTTGGAGAACGTACCGACATCGATCTAGATTGGACACTTCAAGAGTTGGAACGACACATCTGCCAGCTGTACCCAACCCAGAGCCTAAACCTTATAGGTTTCGAGCTGGCGAGGGTTGGAAAGCACCGGGTTTTGACTAAAGTCCAAGTAGGCTCCGTTGCAGATTTGAAGTGTGCGGTGGGCAAAAGCAGACTATATATTTTGCCACGAGTGCAGGTACTTTATGAATGCCTTAATTTCAAAGCACTGTCACTGTCCTGATTTCTGAAGTTGGAATTAAAAAGTCTTCATTTTTATTTACAGATTGTGTTGACCACTAGCACAGTCTCGACTCCTCCTACTCCCAGTAGCACTGCCTCGGCTCCGACTCCTCCTACTCCCAGTAGCACTGCCTCGGCTCCTCCTCCTCCTCCTACTCAGGTAATATTCATGAAGCACACAGTTTGGAGGAATATGAAACCCTAGTCTGAATTTACCACTAATCTTTTCAGGCTCTTGTTAAAACTACATTTTACTAGTCAAACTACATGCACTCTATAGTGTTGCTGTGAAAAAGTGCCAACATAATAATAAACCTAAAACCGTGAGACCTCTGAAACAGACTTTAAAAAAGTCAAGACCATTTTGGACATGTTTATAGCCCCTGCAGACGGTCAAAGCTCATCATTGTTAAACAAACACGCTTGCTATATTATGGTTTATAATGCTCAGGTAAAGTAATTCCGTACGATACCGTTCGATTGATTGAATGCTGGATTGGTTTAGGACATACATACAAAAAGGATAGGATTTTTTTTTTACAGAAATGGAGACAGTTTTCGGATGGCCTGTAGGAAAAGGGTCATTGAAGCAGTTTTTCTTTCTGTGTTGGACTATGGAGATGTCATCTATGGAAAAGCTGCTCCTTCTGTCCTCAAGCCCCTTGATACCGTTTATCACTCTGCACTGCGTTTTATATCTGGTGAACATTATAGGACTCATCACTGCATCCTGTATGATAGAGTAGGTTGGCCTTCTTTGGCCGACAGGCGAAACAAACATTGGTACCTGTTTATTTTTAAGGTAATTGATGTGACTTTACCATTGTATCTTAAATCGCTGCTGGATTTGAATCCTGTGACATATAGGACACATTCTAGTGACTGGCTCACACTAAAGGTCACCAAAACAAACACTGAATTAGGGAAAACAGCCTTTTGCTTTAATGCTCCAACCACTTGGAATGAGTTACAACTTAATTTCAAGATATGTACTCCCATAACTTACGGTCATTTTAAATCTTTGATAGTAGACCTACCGACAAGTGTCTGCAACTGTTTCTAAACTTGTTTTGTGAATATTGATGACATCTCGATAACACTGCAAATGAGGGCATCCTCAATTTTTCGAGAATAAATAAAGGTTTGAATGAATGAAGGACATGGGCAACTGGCGGCCCTCAGGTTAATATCCGAATACTAATATTATATATTCTTGATTTCAGTTATAACGAAAGATGAAAACATGACCCTTAATAACTAGTAGCCTATTAGAATTGTGTTGTCTTTATGTCCAATGTATTTGTGTTTTAAGTTCATAAAGTTAAAACATAAGTATATTAACTAAATGCATTTGAAAAAAAATAACAGGATTATAATTGAAAAATAAAATGATTCAGGATTCCAATTCAAACTTGGCAAAAGTAGCAGATCTACAAGCTCAAAACGCGTCGCAGTGCGACATGTTTTGAGCTTGTAGATCTTTTATTTTTGCTACTATTATGGGGAATATAAAATGATGAATTAGGGCATTTATTTCAACAAAGTTGACTTTTTACATGGGTCATTTTTATTTGGCGTCATCTGCAAGGGTTATTTTAAATTGACTTTAAAAGGAGGGTAAGGATTTTCACTCCAAGGCCACATCTTAACTTATAAATGTGATATTCAATCAGACATGGCAAACAGGTCTCTGAAAAGAAGCAAATTTGCGCGCCAGTGGTTCTCAAGCTTTTTCCCATCAAAGCTTTCATCATTTGTTCATCTTTGTTAAAACCTCACCCAACAAGATGCTCACAATGCTAGCACTGCTGCCAGGACTGAATCAAACTATTAATGACCTCCTAAGGTGACAATTTATGTGCCTATCAACTCTGCCAACTGTTGTCATTTTGTAGTTATTAGGGTATCATGTGTTGGCCCATTAACGGTAAACACACCCATAAAAGATTTGCTTGTGCTGTTAGCTGATATTTAATGCAACATGTCTCAGCAATGATTAATTTGATCTCTAATACCTTAGGAATTGCCTGATGGAGAGAATGATGAAGCTGGTGCAAGGCCCAGAGTTACGACTGCTGAGGTGACACAATTTCTTATATACACTAACTTTCAAATGTGATACTATATTACTATATTTGTATGTACTAAAACAAACTTCATAAACATGTCTGTAGGACCTAGTGGAAATGCGAGCTTTAATAGCTCTGCAAGATGAGGAGTTCCGCCTGAGTCTGCTGGCCGACCAGGAGAAGGTAATTGCTACTTGCTTTAACTTACAGTACATGGGTTTGACATTGAAAAGAAAACGGCCTCTCTGATATTGTCGGGGAGGTGGCTCTGTATGGTTTATGATAGTCAGTCGCTTTAATATTCGATACAGTCTGTTTCTGGTGAAAATATTACTAATTTGGCAACAGTAACATTGGCGTTTTCTCAACCATCAGTTTATTCTTATTCATATGAGTCAAACCACTGAGATCAGTTGATGCAAATTAGTATGAAGACTGGGCACATCTTGGTCCATATCTCTGTACGTCACGCCTGACACTGCTTCCCTCGACACATCACTGTGACCACACATGTGATATTACAGGTGACATCAACTACAGTATGTAAAAGTCAATATAATGTTGTTACCCTGAATCCTTTTTATGCCCATATACGAAGATCCCATATCTAACAAGACTTCATATGGGAATGCTCATTATGGAGGAAGACGGGCCCATATCTGTGTGGCTGGTTCAGACAGGGATCTCCATGTATGGGAATAAAAGGGATGTACAGTACATGGATCTCCATATGGGTACCAGGGGTCTCCATATATGGGTAACTGGTCTGCTATGATCACTGGCCAGATGGCAGGGCGAGGTCATCCTGAGGCGTCTTTACTAGTTTGTTGGGAACACAGTTCTTATGACGCAATAATGAAAAATATCTATGGGAATTCAGAACTGGGGGGGGGGGGGGGGGGGGGACCCAGGTAGTAGTTGTAAATGACGTCAAAGTTAGCTTAACAGTTTTCCTGTTTGTTTTTATTTGACAATTGTTTTGTTAACCCCTTAGCTTTGTTTTAATGGATCCTTCATTAGGTTTCCAGATCAGAATGTAAGCCATGGTAAAATCATCAGGAACAGGAAACCTTATGCATTAAATAAGCACATAGCTCATTGGTTCGACTCTGGCCGTGTGTGTTGTATTTATTTTTTCTGAGGTTGAAACATTGTTAAAGTCTTATTTTAATTTTATTCATTTCAATACAGGAAAGAATAAAGCGGGCAGAGGAGAGTCGTAAAATGGCCCTGGAGCTGTACGAGGCAAGGCGTCAAATGGTAAGTTATTAATTATTATCTACAAGAGCCTTTTTCTTCACTTCTCCCTATTGGTAATGTAACAGTGTCATCTTTGTGTATGGCCATTAAGGAACGAACACAGCGAATGGACGAACGGGCAGAGCCAGTTGCTGGAATGGCGCTGAAAATCCACTATTCTGATGCCACTGAAAGGAAGGGCAAATTTGAACCATCAGAGCCTATTCAGGTAATAGCATACTTGTATGTTTTTGCGACCGTCAGGTAGCAGTTACTATCAAAACCTTCACCGGCAGTCAGTCAGGTCACACTTTTGCCCTACCTTATTTCCGACACCGTTGCCCCTATGCCAAACTTTGCTCACAAACTCCTTGGCTGACAAACCACAACCCCCATCCCCTCATTTCTCACATGGCCCTCCTCTAGCGACACCATCAGGACGATTATTGTAAAACACATTTTTGAACACTGCTCCTACACATTTTGGCATAAAATCACGCAAAGTGGTACACAGTATCTCTAAAGTCTTGTCATCAACATGGATCAGTCACATTTGCCATGTTCCCTCCTGATTGGCTACGATTGCCTTTTTAAAGTTAGTGGGTGAGTAGCTAACCTGCCGACTCCCTTAGTCGAAATGATGGGACATAGAAATGGCGATTTCACGCAATTTGACACAATCATATCACTGAACCTTCAAGGTTGCGACAGTGTTAAAAGCATGGCTTAAGAACGGCATTGTCAACCAACAGTTACATTGGACACGGCTAGGCTAAATGCTCCATTAAAACTAGCTACAGATGGCTCAGAGAAATAAAAAGACAGAGGAATGATTGATTGAATCTAATTCTCTAAATATATTGCAGGTTCTGTTTAACTTTGCAGGCCAGGAAAAGGCTGCCAGCCTAGCCTTTCAGCTGAAGTTAGTGGGCAAAGCACCCATTCCCAGCAACTCGGTGGGTTCCATTTCTGAGAATGGAATAATCCACAACTCTACTCTGCTTGTCTTCTGGGCTGATGAGGAGGTTGAGGTAGGTATAAATAAAAATGTTAAGCGATTGTGAACTTAACACTTCAAAAAACTCCAATGCACATTTGTTCTTTATGCATTTTTTTAGGAATTTATTTCAGCAGCAGCAGAGCCGGTCTCAGCAGAGAACTCCACTCCAGTGGTCTCACAGTCCTCCACTGAACCCTTCACCACTGCAGCACAGCTCCAACGCTCAGCCAACGATGAAATCTCGGATGAAGAGGCCATAGTTGTCGATGATGAGGACGACTTCCGCCCTGTCTCTCCTGACATTGCCTCCCTGTCGTCCATGGAGTATGAGGATGAGGACGAGTAAGTGGGAAAACCTTTTTATTCTTTTTCTTTCTTTTGTTTCAGTCAGTACATCAACAACAACACAACAAATGCATAGGAATATCAATCTAGATAAATAAGAACATGTGTAGACCATGCACCTAATCAGTAAAACAACGTGATAAACTGCTATCTAGCTTCATGTGTGGTTATCGAAGGAAGGAGTGTTACAGTAGTGGTATGGGTTTAGGTGGAGTCTGAAGAGGTGAGTCTTCAGTCCAGTAGGAAGGAAGTGAGTGAGTCACAGTTTTGGGGCCTGGAGGGCAAATTGTCTAGGACAAGTGATTTTAACTTTATTTCTTTATCTTTCATTCATCCTTCCATTCTATGCTATTTTTAGTTTACTTTGATTATATCACACACTCATACACAGGTCTCAGTGGGAAATGTTTGCAGCTCTCAACACAATGGGTTTAGTCAACAAACCGATTAATATGAAATGAGTCACATAATTAGGGACTTGGAACAATTAAAATGGCTTAACTGCATTTAAACCTGGTATACCTGTGGGATGTCAGTGGGTTGTCAGGCATTGTGTTGCCTGATTGAGCTTAGTATGATGGCTAAAAAAATTAAGGGAACATCTTATAGAGAAGAGCCACTAATGAAAGGTTGAACTGTAGTCTATACATATTACAATAAATGGTTAAATTAACTTTGACGTGAGTGTTCCTGACTGAAATTAAGTTTAAATTGATCTTGTGCATATTTTCCTCTTTTCCAGAGATCTGAAAATCATCTTGACCAAATTATTCAGCAAAGTGGACCAGTACACATGTCCGTCCAGCAACCAGATTAATGTGTGCAGAGGGAACGTCTTGCAGTGCAGTCTCCAAGCTTTTAAGAGGCGACACTTCAACCCAGAACAAAAACTGGACATCGTCTTTGTTGATCTGGAGGGCAGTGGTGCAGAGGGAGCTGTGGACGAAGGAGGGCCATCCAGGGAATTCTTCCGCTTGCTTATGAGGGAAATCCATCATTGTAATATCTTTGAGGGACACGAAAAGGCTCGCCGACTGACGTTAAACCTTGAAGGTTAGAAAATTATGAAGTCATAATCTTTATCATTTGGCATGAATGGGTTTTCTATACTTATGAATTGAACATACCGGTAGATTGAAGTATTAATTAGAAGTTTGCATAGGAAAAGGTAAAGTTCACTGGTACAAGGTCAACTAAAAGAATGTGCTAGAAAGCATAATCTTTAGATTGGGAACCTTTTTTAACTCGTATAACATTGAAGGACATCAAAAACGACTAGAAATAAAAAGTAAAAACAATATATTTACTGATTGTGCGCACCGCACGTGGACGATGCCTGGTGGGTTTTAGATACAGGCTGCTGAAGCCTGGTGGATTTGGCGGCACGCCTTTGTTCTAGGTCGCTCTGACCCAGGAAGCCCGCCCACCCACTATAAAAGCACCCTCCTCCCTCACTCCCCCGTGGGTAGTAAGTTGGACTGATGAGTAGACGAATCAAGTAGTTGAAAGCAGGGTTTTGAGCATTGAGCGATATATTGATTGATAGTGAGTGATAGTGAGTTTATAGTAGCCTATAGTTAGATTAGATTAGATTTCGGTGCTGTGAGAGTGAGAGAGAGAGAGAGAGAGAGAGAGAGAGAGAGAGAGAGGGTGAGTGTGTGTGTGTGTGTGTGTGTGTGTGTGTGTGTGTGTGTGTGTGTGTGTGTGTTTGGAGATCGAGAGAGAGAGTTTAGTTTTTGTCTAGGTAGGAGTTAGGTATAGTTTTATTTCAGTTCTTGTGTTTAGTGTCTTGTCTTAGTTCAGTGTTTAGTGTAGTGTTAGTGCTTGTCTTCGTCTACTGTTCAGTCCGTCTTTCTACTGTGTGTTTGTCACGTGCGTCATGTCTGCTCGGCACGGCCGGGCGCCTTCCCGTGCTGGGAAGTCTTCCCGGGGACAGAGCCGTTCTGCGGGGCGGCCGGGGCCGTCTCGTGGGGGTCAAAGCGGCCGATCGGCGGGCCCCTCTCGTGGGGGACAGAGCGCCTCTGCGGGGGATGGACATGTTCGCCAGACACTGGTGTCGGACTTTTTTGCTTTCCGTGACCCGAGCGAAGAGACAGACTCTGAGTTTGACTCAGACACAGACAGTGAGCAGGCTCAGCAGCCATCCCAGGCGCCGCCTGCATCACCAGCTGCCCCGCGGCCCCCGCCGCCTGAACAGCCCGTGGAACACGATCCATCTGAGCCTCGCAGAAGCTCCAGGAACCGGACTACACGTCTTTCGGGACCCATCCTGGAAGAGGAGGACGAGGACGAGGACGAGGCGGGCGGCGGTGGTGATCCGTCCTGGGAGCCTTCACGCGACGAGCTGCAGCGAGCTCGACATGGTAACTACACACTTTATTTGTTCATGTTTGAAATGAATTCAATTGAATAAATAATCGTTGGGTGCGTGTTTGTATCCACGCATCGCGTCTGAGATGAAATCAACTAAACTAATGTGTTGTCTAAGGCTGTACAGCAAGCATTGTAGCAAGCCTCGTAAACCAGGGTATTGTGTGCGAGTGATTTGAAACTTTGTTACAATTTCAAGTGGTTTTATATGAACGTTTTCGTAGCCCTGCACGCTACTATATCAACATGCCGCTTTGAAAACTGTTACTGATTTTCACTTTATTTGTTCATGTTTGAAATGAATTCAATTGAATAAATAATCGTCGTGTGCGTGTTTGTATCCACGCATCGCGTCTGAGATGAAATCAAACTAGACTAATGTGTTGTCTAAGGCTGTACATCGAGCATTGTAGCAAGCATCGTAAACCAGGGTATTGTGTGCGAGTGATTTGAAACTTTGTTACAATTTGTTACAAGTGGATTTATATGAATAAGAACGTTTTCCTAGCCATGCACGCTACTATATCAACGTGCCGCTTTGAAAAGGGTTACTGATTTTCTCGCTTGGGATAAATAAAGGTTTCTATCTATCCACATACAAAATATTCATCGCATCTTTTTCTTTGTACTATTTTTAGACGACGATGAAGATGAGGATGATGATGCTGCTGTGCGCATTCCCCGAACCCATCGTCGTGGCCGTACAGGTAAATAATACATATTCACTCTATTCAAATGGGCTTTTTTGGCTTTATGTGAGCTAAAACAAAGTCATGTTTACATGGCTTCAAAGCGGAACCTGTGAATGACCCAAAACAATCCGTTGTCTAAAAAAGATTCAAAGAATGAACGACAGATTTGACCTGAAAGTGACAACAATTGTAAAATGTCACATAAACAAAGCATTTCAACCGAACAGATGTGATGTGTACATGTGACTGCTAGGTGGCAGCATTGCCTCACACGGCATGTCACGATTAGCATTAGTGTTCAAATAAAAAGCCATTTACATATTGTGATAATAAAAATGTCCCCAACACCCTGGGGCTGAACGTTTACCCCAAAAAAATAAATTCCATGTTTGACTTATGAGCAGTGCTGCTCTGAGAACATCTCAAAGCTGAGAGTTGAATTGAAATGGAATTGATAGAAAGATATATAACATCCTGCAAATTGTTAGCAGATTTACAGGTTCACAGCATGTAGGCCTAATGCTGTACATTTTATAATTTGTGCTGCTGAAATCATCAATTGTGCTTTTATATATATATATAAATATTTATATGGTTATGAATTAGCAGATTTAGCAGTAGTATATTGATTGCCCTACAGAGGGCGGTGTATAGCAGCAGTGTTTCATTGTAGAAGATAGGAGCAGAACAGTGGTGTGTTGTAGAATATCTCAATAATGATAGCAGCACAAATTCAGCTCTAAAGAATGACACCATTTTTATGTATGTTTTCATCATATGGGATGCCAAACTTCAAAGGTGTCAAACCTGCCCCTATATTGTCTAGCAGCTAAACATCTCTCTATTGTCTTGCAGAAGTGGTTTGCTTGCCATGTGAAGCAAACCCATTTGTGAAGGGTCAGAGAAGCCCCTTTGTTGTCTGACAGAAGTTAGTCATTACGATGCCATCAAAGCCTAGCATGACTAAAACTAAATGACATTTTATTTTATTATGTAGCGGATCTACAAGCTCACAATGTGTTGCTGGGCGACGCATTGCGAGCTTGTAGATGCTATTTTCTATATTATATTTTTACCCCAAAAAAATCAAACCCATGTTTGACTCTGTGAGCTTCTTGTTAGCAGATTTACAAGTTCACAGCATGTAATGCTGTACATTTTATAATTTGTGCTGCTATACCGTTATTGAGATATTCTAAGTTATAGTTTTGCTGTGAAGGGTCAGAGAAGCCCATTTATTGTCTGGCAGAAGTTAGTCATTACGATGCCATCAAAGCCTAGCATGACTAAAACTAAATGAATTTTATTATGTAGCGGATCTACAAGCTCATAATGTGTTGCTGCGCGACACATTGTGAGCTTGTAGAGCTATTTTCTATATTATATTTTATAAAATCAAGTCATTACGATGCCATGCTGGCATGACTAAAACTAAATGACATTTTATTCACAAGACTATGACTAAAACTAAATCAAACATTTCTGTCAAAAACAACACTGCTACAGGGTATAACGCAAGGTGAAGAGCTTGTATATCTGCTATTTTCACAGGATGAAAATATATATTCTTCGATTTTGCTCATTTCAGGCAGGTCAACAACACCAGCTGCCAGAGACGTCTTTCCAGCTCCAAGTGACATCACTCAGGGTGCCAGTGCCAGGGGCTCTCCGGGTCCTGACCAGGTCTCCGCCAGCGACGCTGGGCCTTCCTCCAGCAGGAACACAGGTAAGAATGTTTTGCACGCAACAGAAACATTTTTATTGTCAGAGGTCTAAAACAGAGTGTCAGTCAACTCATTCATCCGTGACACCCACTAGAAAAGAGTCATTTTATGTTTGGTTGCTCTCAGGTGTTGCTAAAGCTCGTGTGAGCATCACAACATCCCAGAATAGAATACATCCCACACCTTTGACTTAGGCATGTCTGGTCAGTCAACTCATTCATCCGTGACACCCACTAGCAGACAAAGGCCTGCCTGATTCACTGATCGTTGTAAATACAGTATGTATATATTCTCCCACTTCTGCCAGACACACATTTCTACAAAAACTACACTAAAACATTAGGGAGGGACTAGTTGAGATTTTGGAGAAAAGAGTCATTTTATGTTTGGTTGCTCTCAGGTGTTGCATGCTGAAAATAGCTTATCTACAAGCTCACAATGTGAGCTTGTTTATCTCCCGATTTGGCAGTCTTAGTGGTAGTAAGTGTGTATTTCTATAATTTATAGGTCTGCCCCTATATATATTGTAATGTAATGCTGAATTGGCCGCTAATTTGCAGCTAACAGATGGTTAAACCAAATTACATCAATACCTTGACCTTACAACTGTTATTGATTAGAAAGCAATGTTTAATTGCCTTAATGCCAATTTATTTTGAACCTAATTGGTATTGGAACTGACATTTTGATGTACAATTTATAAGCACAATACTATTGTCAAGCAGGGAAATGGGGTACTGCCAGCAAAAGGTTTTGAAATTCAATTAGAAATTACATTGAATCATGTTAATTTTAGGTACTAATAATTACAACCAACATTACCTTAACAGATAAATCTATTTGGATTGTTGGATCCAGCTTGATCGCCAGAGCAGAACCAAGGGCCCTAACTACATTGGGAAAAAACCTATCTCTTCAAGCAGAGATCTCCTGGCTAGGGAAAGGTGGGTGAGATACTTGTTTATATATATATATATATATATACAGTGTGTATATATATATATATATATATATATATATATATATATATATATATATATATATATATATATATATGTATGTATGTATATATATATATACAATATATTCCCTTTATTGATGTACCTTGCTCTTTACTGTACTCTGTTCTTTATTTATTACTTCTCTGTAACTTTGTAAATAACCGTAAACTGCTGGGCAACTGATTTTCCACCTTGATATAATAAAGGTATCTATCTATCTATCTATCTATCTATCTTGATATGATCTGGTCTCAAGTCGTGCCAAAAATGAGAGAGAGACTTGCCACCCATTCTGCCCCTGACATCCTCGTTATCCACGCCGGTGGCAATGATTTGGGAAAAATCCAACAGTGGACACTGGTGAAAAAAATGAAGATAGATCTTTCCTGGCTGCACCAGACCCTCCCAGAAACAAAGCTCGTCTTCTCTGCCATTGTGGGAAGAAAGAAGTGGCGCTATGCGAGGAAACCTACCAAACTCAACAAATCCAGGACCTGGATCAACATGCAACTGACAACATTCATGGGGCACGTAAAGGGTACAATCATCCAACACGACAACATTCATTGCCAGGATGAAACGCATCTGTGTGCTGATGGAGTACATTTCACAAACATTGGAAATTACCTGTTCATCAATAACATAAGGAAAGGACTGGAAACATGTTTGTAAATATTTAATAAAGAAATGTCAACAACAATAATTGTCATTCCTAAACACATATTGTAACTTTAAGGACTGTACTTTAATTCTGCATTACAATACAATAAGCTGCAAACAAAACAGAATCTACATACTGTTTCTATAGGAATGTATCCCATGAGCCATTTGCAGGAAATAGCAGATCTACAAGCACATTGCACTGTAAGCTTGTAGATTGGCTATTTTTTGCATTTTTGCAAAGAGGTTTATTTGTAGAGGGAGAAAAACATCAGTACAGTAAGAACAGAGTCAACGATCAAGTGTTTGAGTTTTAATTAGTTTAGAGTTTGAAAATACATGTCAATATGAATCCAAAATACTGATGTGGTTATAAGTTGAAACAACATAACATGAATCCATATCAAATGAAGGAAAATGTACCATCAATAATAGTCCTCAATGAGAGGTGGTTGACATCAAGGAGACTTTCCTGCACACCATTCAATAATATGCCTGACATGCTGAGCAATATCTATCATACAACATACAAAAGTTATGGCTTCAACCCAGCTGCTAAACTCTTCAACATGTTTCAACAATGGCTCCACTAAGGTGAGATGTTCCCAAGTGCAATACAGGGTATTTTATATCTATTCTCAGCCCAGGAAAAAAAAGGTGCTGAATCTCATACTCATAATTGGACATGAATTAATACAAGTGTGGGGAAAGCATATCCCTATATTGGACAAGTTTCATCAACCTTTTGGAAATGGTCAGTCAGTGTGCCATGTCTAGATATTTTAATGTTGCCATCAAACATTTTGAAATATTTTGAGTTGAATTGAATAAATGTTGAGTTATATGCAGATTATGTACCCCTGAACTACAAAATAGAAACAAGGTACTTAATTTCAAAAACATGCTGACTTCTGCTCTATACAAAATATTTACAACTTCACACAATATCAAGTCATATTGTGCAGATCTCACAAGAATAAGACTCAGATAGTTGCTTTAAGAAAAATGTATTTTGATATCTAAAAACATCTGTTCCACTGAGCTACTGCACAGGATAAAGCATTTTACTGAAAATAATGTCTGGTAGTCTTATTGGTACTCAAACATTTACAAGAAAAACACTTATGTTTTGGTATTTACTATCGACAATGAGAATGGTTCTTCACCACTTATGCTTAACCAGTTAAAGTTAAACTTTGGAATAAATGTAACTTATTATGGACAAGCCCATAAACATACCCTATATTAATATAACACAATAAAGTTGTTTATCTGCCTGTATTTATTGACTATCAACAATGTGTGTTTCATTTATTTATCCACACAACAGTTTGATCCTTGCAAGAATCAAAGCTTGTATTTGACATTGTTCTTTGTGACCAATCCCTGCCTGCCGGATGGAATGGACTTCAATCCCTGTACTTTGTGGAAGATGGTGAAGCAAACAACATAATTACATCACTCCTGTCTGGTGATGTCAAATCTGGCACAATATCGGCTGTCACAATGTCTGCTGAACAATCACTTTTCATTGGGATATTGACTAACGTGACTCCGCCACATGGTTGCAGCATTGCGTATGCATTGCATACGCAATGCTTCCACCATCTGGCAATGTCAGGTTAGGACACCACCACCTTTACTGTGTTATAATGTGAGATATTGCCGAAAAAAATACATAGATTTTAATATATTCTCAGGTAGTGAAAAAAAGGTTGTCTTTCTTTCAAAAACTGACTTGTTTTTACATTTTATAGATATTGATTCTTTTCAATGAGTGATTTATTCAATAAAAAGGAAAACAGTAGGCCTACACGTATAGTCAATACAATAAAAAATGTACATTACAAGTACATTTATACACCCTGCATCTTTAATTGTGTCTAAACTTAGAATAACTGTTTTATCTGTTGTTTTTCAGGATTTCAAGGGAAGTTCTATAAACAAATGTATTAACACAAGACATAGGTTAATGTTTTCCACAACACAATATATATAGGCAAGTTTAATTCATTATTGACTAATACAAATACGAGACATTAACACTATAAGGTATTCTATCAATATACATGTGTGTGTGTGTGTGTGTGTGTGTATAGATAAAGAAGATATACGGTAATGTTTTACTCAAAACAGTGTTTTGATTTACTCACGTATTACCAGTATTTGAGTATTTTATTAGACAAAAATGGAGAACAGTACAAGTATGTCAATACAATAAAAAATGTAGTAGGCCTACAGCACAAATACAGTCAAACACCCTGGGTATTTATCTGTTATTTTAGGGATTTGCAAGGAAGTGTATAAACAAATGTATTAACACAAGACATTGGATACTGTTATCCACAATAGGCCTACAATATTTAATGTGTTACACGTGTATTATGCTATTGTAATGTAACATCGTGTCTCACAAATCAGACATACTCCAGCAAGTCCTGTGCTTTATTCAATTCATGGACAAAATATTGCACATTTAAATTATTATTTTTGCTTGACAGAATGCTGCCATTTCACACAGCAGAAAACTAAAATACACACTGACCCTAATATATGCAAGTTTAATTCACAATTCACTAATATAGATAGAAGACATTAACATTATAAGGTATTATAATGTTATATTAATATAAATTAATATCAATGAACAACCTAACACTGAAAATCATAGCCTATACCAACTAATTTCTTGAACAATGCCACGAAATAAATATTTAACATTGGAAAATATGTGTTGTAAATTGACTTTATTGTCACTTGGTGGCAGCAAAGAGCCACGTTGATGTCAATTTTCAGACACGCCCTCGGCCTTCGCTTTATAACCACAATGCACCTTGGCGAGTCAGCCTGACCTTCATTCCTTCCCAGACAGCAAGCGTCTCAACTCGCATCCGGAGAAGATCCCAGAATGGCAAATATCCCCCAAGGAAACACTACGGAATCGAAGAGATTGAGCGCAAAGCTCCGACTTCTCGTTGTAAGTTTAAACATTAAACCTGTAAACGTTAATTCCAAAATTGTTCTTCATTAAGACACCAATGCCGAAGTTTATTCCATCTCTGCAATGCATGTTGATAATATTATCGACTGTGTGTGCTGTGTGGTGTGTGTGTGTGTGTGTGTGTGTGTGTGTGTGTGTGTGTGTGTGTGTGTGTGTGTGTGTGTGTGTGTGTGTGTGTGTGTGTGTGTGTGTATTTTATCATTCTTTTAACAGTACTCCTGTGGTGATGACAAATGTGTCACACGCGCTGAGGTATCTCAAAACATGCTTGCAGTAGCTACTGCAAGCATGAAATACTTCACTAGCCTGGAGAGAATGAAGAGGCGACTGGCTGACCAGGCGGAGCAGTTGGCCACGACCAATGCCGCCATTAAGCAGCACATATGGTTCCTAGAGAAACACCCGCCCAAACCCAGGACAAGCTGTCCTAATTGTTCATCATATTTGGATGAAAGTAAGACTCCGGGCCGACTTCTACCATAGTAAAGTAGTTTAAAAGTACACTGCAATGAAGTGATAGCTCAGCTCTTCACCCTTAACTGTTAGAGCCTTTAGAATTCCTTTGATATCTTACATCTGTTGCTGTTTAATGTATAGTACAGGGGTCTTCAACGTTTTCAGGCCAAGGACCCCTTAGTTGAGCAAGAGATGAAGCAGGGACCCCCACAACCTTTTTAATAGATTCCATATCGTTTCATAAACACAAATCAATTAAGGTTAAAGAGTTAAAGCAATATTTACTCAAGAGAAGCCTTTTTTGAGGATCAGTACTTTTAAAATACTTTTAAATGGTTTACTCTTACCTTTGAATTTAAAAAGTATTACTTGTACTCTTTACCTTTTATTTGGACTTTGAGTAAGAATATTTTGACTGGGAGAAAATGGATGAATCTGAATCTCACAATGATTCATTGGATAGTGTCTAAATTCCTGACAATGCTAGCAAAAAAAAAAAAAAAGCTAGCAAATTATTACTTTCAATGTTATATATTATATTTCATTATCATTTTAAGTCCTTTGTTTCCAACATTTGCAATACCTGATATGTGTCTATTGTTTATACACAGTTTGTATAAATAATTTCTTAAACATATTAAAAGGGGGTTTCTGAATAGTGTTCATCTCCTCCTGGTTAACTCTTATACTGCTTTGAACGTTCCTGTTCGCCCCAATCCTCAAGAGACCTCTGCGCCAATACGGGCGTTCGTTCGTTTTTTATGGATTATGATAAAACAGGTCCTTGCGCAACTTGTGAATCTATAATTGGTCGTCGGGGTCTTTTGAGGACAGCCGGAAACCGCGTCATAAAAAAAAAAGTAAACACTGTCCTGGCTCCGCCTGCCCAGAGCGACTCTGCGACTGCCTAGCTGCTAGCCTCGAGGGACTATATTGTTTTATGCATCGGACTGAGAGAGAGAGAGAAACGTTGGTAAAAGCAATCATTTTGACTGAGAGAGAGAGAGAAACGTTGGTAAAAGCAATCATTTTGTCGGAAATCAGAAGTATTAGTAGTATTGTAATTGTAGTAGGTAGTAATTAGTATTTAGCAGTACTAGTAGGCCCTGCTGGCCTGCTCAGCCTCGGCTTGTTTGTAAAATGCCACCGAAACGCAAGCGACCCATCCCCCAACAGCCCACGGCCCGGGGCCGTGGTCGCAGATCGAGCAGCAGCAGACCTGTGGAAGGAAAGTTTCGACAAAAAACTTTGTTCGAATTCGGATTACAACCTACCCGCCTTGGTGGTGACCCAGGACCAGCTCACACGAATGATGATGGTGGTGGTCGTCGTGATGGTGATGATGATGATGAAGAAGAAGAAGAGAAAAAGATTCCTGTAGCTGTGAAGAAAGAGAAAAATATTCCATTGCCTGGTGCCGTTGGTCTTGATGAAAACAAAAATATCCCTGCTGTTGGTATTGACGTGAAAAATATCCCTGTAGCCGTTGCTATTGAAGATAAAAAGATACAATTTCCTGGCACCGTTGCTCGTGATGAAGATGATGCCAGTGGTCGCGAAGAACCCGATCCACAAATGGATGAAGAGCCTCCAGATGTTGTGGAAACCGATCCCGAAACTGACTCGGAGCTGGACTCGGACGAGGAGGCCAGCGCCGTTCCTGACGCGCCCGCCGTTAGTGAGAGTGAAAGCCCCATGCTGGATTTATCCCCGCCCGGCACAGGGGCTCACCGCCCGGCACAGTGCTCCGCCGAAGCGGGAGAGATCACCGCCGCCACCGCGACCAAGTTGATGAGAGCCCATTCAGCAGCCAAATGTCCGAATCCGAGCATACATCGACAGATTCACTGGACGATATGGTCGACGGAGAATGGCTTCCCGCGAGAGACCCCTCGGAGAACAGAGGCCATGGTTCTACAACTGTACAAAGTGGTAAGACTTAGATCCAGTGCATTTGTGTTTAGTGTCTGTGATAACTTCGCTTCAGGCTTTCCACTGCATCCGTGAGGAAGCCTAGTTTGATTGACAAGCCTAAAGGTCTGAGTGATCTCTATTGCGAATAAACCAGTGGGATCCGGTCTAGAGCCCGCCTACTGCATCCGGCTATTTACAAGCACACATATATGCAAGAAACGTTTCCGTATCCGGACCGGATCAGCATGCATGCATTTGTTTTTGTCGCTACACAGGACGCATCTAGATTTCCTATTACGCCCGTGCACGTACCGCATGTCGTGTACTGTGCACTGCACATGTTCGCATTTAGCCAGCTACTATAATTATTTGATGGGATTTTAGGATTTAGTGGCTTAGTTTGTGTGTGCGTGCGTATATATTGCGTGCGTGCGTGTATGTGCGTATATACTATATTTTCTCATGAATTGAATTGAATTGAATTGAAAGGCTAGGCCTTTCAATTCAATTCAATTCAAAGGAGCTTTATTGGCATGAGAAAATATAGTTTACATTGTCAAAGCAAGTGTTATAAATAAAAACAGTTGAAATTGGGGAAGATAGCCTATATAACAGTTGGAGGAAGTACAGCTTTGTGTAAACAGAGCTATGTTGCATTGTGACATTTTATATATACATACAGGGTATAAAGGGCATTTCACTGTGACAGTAAATGCATGGTAACTATTTACTATATCTGCATTTTATATATTCCATATGAACTTATTGTAAGTCACTCATATTTGCTAATGTCAAAATTGTAAATTGATTTGTTTACATATAAACTATTTGATATTTTCCTGGCTATGATTTTAGATGATGAATCGGATGGAGAGGTGCCGGGGACTCCTTGTGTTCTTAGGTCTACAACGTTTGGAGATAATAGAGGTAAGGAGAAAAAAAACTGATGCATTTTGTATAATTCTATAGCATTTTAGAGTAGATACAGCTATCTGTTTGTTCAATGCTTTTATCATTTACATCATAATGTCATGGACCTGTCTGAGACATGCTGGGTGTGTAAATAATTGATTTCATTTTGTGCACATCATACTAGTTTATATTTTACTACTGTGATTTCAGAAGAGTCAAGTGCGGCACAGCCTACTTCTTCATTGCCACATCGTGGTCGTCCAAGGACAAGGATAGGTAAAGTACAAAAACTTTTTTCTGTAAATCAGACTTAGCACCAGGCACATGCTCACATAGACATCAAATGGGGCTTGAGCCCATGCCCTTTACAGTATGTAGGCTTTGTCAGCTCAACAGAGTGTGGAGCGAGACACGCTACTATTGCCCGGTCTGTAGGATGCCCTTAGACCGTGACTGTTTCCCAGTTTATCACACAGAGCTGATCTTACCTGGTATGACTGCAGAGTAGGTACTAAATGGCCTTACAATGTGTTTTTTCCACCCCTGGAACACACACGCACGCACGCACGCACACACATATACACTCTGTAGACATGTAGTGGTTGAGGCCTGTGTAAGGTCAGGTAGGCCATGACCTTTCCATTTGCAGTACTAAATATCCTTACAATGTGTTTTTTCCACCCCTGACACGCATGCACGCGTGCAACACACACGTGCGCGCGCACGCACACACACACACACACACACACACACACACACACACACACACACTCTGTGGACATGTAGTGGTTGAGGACAGGTAGGCCATGACCTTTTAGAGTAGATACAGCTATCTGTTTGTTCAATGCTTTTATCATTTACATCATAATGTCATGGACCTGTCTGAGACATGCTGGGTGTGTAAATAATTGATTTCATTTTGTGCACATCATGTTTACTAGTTTATATTTTACTACTGTGATTTCAGAAGAGTCGAGTGCGGCACAGCCTACTTCTTCATTGCCACATCGTGGTCGTCCAAGGACAAGGATAGGTAAAGTACAAAAACCTTTTTTCTGTAAATCAGACTTGGCACCAGGCACATGCTCACATAGACATCAAAGGGGGCTTAAGCCCATGCCCTTTATCCATCTGTAAAAAGTGCCCTCTCCAGACCATAAATTCTGTTTTTACATAATTACTATATATGTATAGAATGTTAGAGAGGCAGGGGCTGAAATGTCTAAAACAGCCTTTTGATGAAAATAGTAGGCCCCCAACCTCCACGCATTCTGCTGTGACGCGTTGTGAGCTTGGAGGTGTACTATTTTTCATGTATTTTATTGCGACCGCTAGGTCGCAGTTACTTACACTTATACTATCCAAACCTCCATGGCTGTCAGTCCGTCAGTCCCTCCGTCACGTCACTCGTCACACGTCACACTTTCCCCCTACTCATATCTCCGCCACCGTTGCCCCGATCCTTGCCAAACTTTGTACACACACTCCTTTGCTGCCAAAGCACAACCCCCACCCCTCATTTCTCACATGTCCCACTTCTAGCGCCACCATGAGACCGATTCTTGCAAGACACATTTTTGGACACTGCTCCTACAGATTTTGCCCTAAAATCACACAAACCGGTACACAGTATCTCTACAGTCATGTCATCAAAATGCATCTGTCCCATCTAGCGGAACCATCTGTTTGCTCCAGTGTTGCTTGCTGAAAATAGCAGATCTACAAGCTCACAACGCGTTGCGAGCTTGTAGATCGGCTATTTTCAGCACACAACCAAGTGTAAAATCAGTCATTACGATGCCATCAAGGCCTGCCAAAATAGATTTTAGTCGACTAAATCAACTGTAGATTTAGTTACCTAAAATCTTATGATGATCAGTCAACTAAAACTAGACTAAAACTAAAAGACATTTTATTCAAAAGACTACGACTGAAACAAAATCAAAATTTGCTGTCAAAAACAACACTGCTTACTCGTAGTAATTATGTATTTGTATAATTTACAGATCGACCATGGGCTCGTGTACGTGGTAGGGGTAGGGGTGCAGAGTTCAGCAGACCCGGTGGAGCCCTTCCGGAGGAGCCTGGCTGGAGTGGAGCCCCAGAGACATTGAATTCACTGCAGTCCCTGGACCTGCTGGTGCCGCAGCTGCCCTCGAGTCCCAAGATCCAGTGGACTACCTGGAACTGTTCCTCACACGTGAGCTAATGGAGCTGATCGTTGAGCAGACTAATTTGTATGCTGAACAGTGCATACAAGGGAGTGAGCGTACACCACATGGTAGGGCAAATGCATGGGTACCGACCCATGTCACAGAGCTGCAAGCCTATCTCGGGCTCCACTTTCTCACTGGCATAGTACATAAACCAGAAATAGAAATGTACTGGTCAACAGACGATATGATTGAGACCCCTTATTTCAATAAAACCATGGCCAGAAACCGTTTTCAATTGATTTGGAGGTATCTTCATTTCGCAGATAACACAGGTCCAGATGCAAAGAGTGGTGATAGGATGTTCAAAATACGCCCAGTTCTAGATTATCTTGTCTCCAAATTCCGTGAACTGTACAAACCAAACCAAGATATTTCCATTGATGAAGGTACACTTTTATTCAAAGGGCGCCTAAATTTCAAGGTTTACAATCCACAGAAACCAGTGAAATATGGGATAAAATCTTATATTCTCTGTGATTCAGGTACAGGTTACTGTTTCAATATGAAACCCTACTGTGGAGAATCTGTTTCCCTGCTTGTGACGGTTGAATTCCTCCTTGATGGGCTAGCAGGTTTTGGATATCGGTTATTTATGGATAACTTTTACAACTCGGTAAAGATGTGTAACTGTATGCTTGAGCTGAATACACATGTATGTGGAACGCTGAGAAAGAACAGGGGGGAACCAGCATCCATTCGACACCTTACCAACGCTGACCTGGAAGTTGGGGATACGATTTTGAGGCACAATGACACAGTCATGGTGTTAGCATGGAGGGATAAAACCGTTGTCCGTATGGTGTCGACATTCCACCAGGGAAACATGGGAGAAGTGCAGGTATGGCAACGAGGTCAGAGTCAAAAAGTGAATAAAAAGAAGCCTGTCTGCATTGTAGAGTACAATCAGAAAATGAACGGTGTCGACAGATTGGACCAACGAATTTGTTATTACCCCTGGGTGAGGAGGTCCAACAAGTGGACAAACAAATGTGTGGCCTACTTGTTTCAAATTTGCATGTTCAATGGTTTTGTCATTTACGTGGCCAAAAATCCCAAGGGCAAGTATAGAGTTTTTCTCGACTTCGTGATGTCGGTCATACGGTCTTGGACCGGCCCAGAACGTGCTAGGCGTGCGGCTGGGAGAGTGAGGAGAAGGGTTGCGGATGGGGGGAGTGGGGATACTGAAGGGGAGAGCGATGCCCCTCCACCTGAACCAGATCCAAAGGCACCACGCGGTCAGGCCCTGTGCAGGCTGAATGAAAAGCTGGGTCATTCACTTGCGACCTTACAGCCCACCCCCCGTAAAACTAGACCAACCAAGAAATGTAGGCTTTGTCAGCTCAACAAAGTGCGGAGCGAGACACGCTACTTTTGCCCGATCTGTAGGATGCCCTTACACCGTGACTGTTTCACAGTTTATCACACAGAGCTGATCTTACCTGGTATGACTGCAGAGTAGGTACCAGTAAGACTCCCTAATCGGGAGATAAGCGACCGTCAGGTCACAGCGTGAATTTAGGCCAAAATAAGTAGGAGCAGTGTCCAAAAATGTGTTTGAAAAAATCGGCCTGACAGTAGCGCTATATGGGACAGATCCATGTTGATGAGATGAGTGTAGACATACTGTGTACCGATTTGCGTGATTTTAGGGCAAAATCTATAGGAGCGGTGTCCAAAAATGTGTTTGAAATAATCGGCCTGACGGTGGCACTATATGGGACAGATCCATGTTGATGACATGAGTGTAGACATACTGTGTATCGATTTGCGTGATTTTAGGGCAAATTCTGTAGGAGTAGTGTCCAAAATGTGTTTTAAAAAATCGGCCTGAAGGTGGCGCTAAATGGGACAGATCCATGTTGATGAGATGAGTGTACACATACTGTGTACCGATTTGCGTGATTTTAGGGCAAAAATTGTAGGAGCAGTGTCCAAAAATGTGTTTTGCAAGAATAGGCCTCATGGTGGCGCTAGAAGAGGGCCATGTGAGAATTGATGGGCACACACACACACACACACACGCACGCACGCACGCACGCACGCACACATATACACTCTGTAGACATGTAGTGGTTGAGGCCTGTGTAAGTGCAGGTAGGCCACAACCAAGAGTTCTAGTGTCTAAAATGTTGTTTTATATTTTATTTTCATTTTCATCAATCATTTGTACTGTACTTCAACCTAAAAAGTGTGAAATAAAGAGAACCCTGAAAGCAGAAGCAGGATTCAGGCTGAATCTCATGTCACTGTGTCAATGTTCTGCTGCACTGCTCCTTACTACTGCTCTTACTTCTCTTACACACTAAAAGTGTGTAAAAAGCACTTGTTTTTATTTGTTTTAATTTGTTTGTAAACAACCACTGAGCACAGGTGTGATGTTACTGTGTGATTTTACTGCCAACAGTAAAGGATAAAGAGAGATTTCTGCCTGAAAATGTTTCCTTCACAAAAATGCATTTTTCTCAGCTTTATGTTCTCAAAGAGCTGTTTTTAGGCCATATTCAGCAGCTTCTAGCTAATGAATAGAACATGATAAAAACACGAAATCTTTTTCTGTTGCAAAGTAGACATTCTATTCTTCGTTGCCATATAATTGTTTCTTTATAGTCAAAGCCAATTTTCTCCAGTAGGCCTTCAAAGATGAGCGACAATTCTCAAATTTAGCTGGCAGTGGATGGAGCTTTTTGTTAAATTCTGTGGCAGTAAGAGAGTTAATGACATTGCATTGAGACAGCTTGGGTAACGGTAATGTAAAAAAAACTCAGTAGTTTTTAAATAGGCTTACTCAGTAGTTAATAAATAGGCTATTTTTTACTCTTTACGATACCAAAATACCTATGAGTGGAATCTGCGTTCTGCCAATGCATTTCAATGAGACGGGGGCGTTTTCATGCCAATAAAGGATTTCTGCAAAATCCACTCTATTTTCATTGAAATGCATTGTCAAAATGCAGATTCCACTCTCAGATATTTGGGTGTGGCTGCAGCAGCACTACTCGTGAGTAATTTCCTGGACAAGTACTTTACTCCTTTACTAAAAAAGTAACAGTGCTCTTACTTTGAGTAAGATTATTCTTTTTTCTTTTTAACTTAGTTGTTTTTATTTTCAGTTTGTTTCATGTATTAAACATGTATTAAACATGACAATGTCCACATTATTACATTCTCTTTCCTTTCTTTTTTTTCATACATGTCCTTTTGTTTCATGTATTGAACATGACAATGTCCACATCATTATATTCTCTTTCATTTCTGTTTTCTTTTTCATACATGAGACAACAAAACAAAAACATTTTTTCTTTTTTCATAAACAATACAAACAAACATTACAACAAAACATTTCACAATATACAAACATAAACCCACACACATACAGGTACCTCTGCCTTGAGGATAGGGTTGGGGAGCTCTTTAGCCCCCTCTACCGGTGATCTTTTTACATTTCTTTTAATTCTGAGAGATCCCGTTTTCGGCTTCCATATACTCGGACACTATAACCCATTTTTTCTTAAATATATCAAGCTTTAACTGTAGCTGGGCTGTCATATGTTCCATCTTGTATATCTGCTTAACCTTTAATTTCCATTGTTCTACTGTAGGTGGGTTTGTCTGTCTCCAGTTTATTGTTATGATTTTTCTTGCTACCGTCAACAGAATATGTATTATGTAACACTGGTCATTATTCAACCTTTGTTCATATGAAGTGTCAAGAATTGCCGACAGTGGGTTCATGGATATGTTTACTTTGAAGATTTTGTCCAGTTCTTTTTTTATATTATTCCAATATTCCTTTATTTTCGGGCACCCCCAAAATAAATGAGTATGATCTCCAATCATATCACAATTTCTCCAACATGTGTTATTTGCATTTTCGCTATAGTGAGATGTCACCATGGGAGATCTAAAGAATCTAATTTTAGTCTTCCAGTCAAATTCTTTCCATAGTTGGCTTTCATGGCATTTAGAACATATATTTTCCCAGACATCATCTTCTAGCGTTGTATTCAACTCCATTTCCCACTGTCTCTTTATGTGAAGGGTATTATCAGACATATCTAATCTTAACTTTTTATATATGTGCGACAATTGTTTTTTGGTTGGCGTAGGGCGTTCAGAGATTTCGATAAGATGGGCATCTATATTATTTGGTTCTTTTTTAATTGCTTCCCAGTCTTTATGTTTCGTAATGTAATCTCTAATTTGCATGTATCTATACAGATCTGTTGATGGCAGATCAAACTGTTGCTGGAGTTGTAAAAAAGATTTAAATATATTCCCATGCATTAACTGGTTGATCGTTTTTAATCCTTTCTCCGCCCATCATTTATAGGCTCTGTCCCACATGGTTGGAATGAATTGGCATGGCTCTTGATAGAGCCACGGCTCTCTTTAATTGTTTTTGAATAGAATCCCAAATTTTCAATGTATTTTGAATCCATATATTGTTTATTTTTATTTTTTTGCGTGACTCTAAACTAAGGAATGGGAGAGTGGATAGTGCTATACCTGGTAATGCATTTTGTTCAATCGATACCCATCCTGTCTCTACGTCTCCGGACGCCCACGCCACCAGGGCACGCAAATGTGCTGCCCAGTAATACATTTTCATATTCGGCAAACTTAACCCTCCTTTCTCTTTTCCAGACATAAGTATTTTCAGCCTTATTCTCGGTCTCTTGTTTTGCCAAATAAAATGTGAAATTAATTTTTCTAATAGTTTAAATAATGGTTGTGGAACTAAGATAGGGATAGATTGAAATAGAAACAGTAATCTTGGCAGAATATTCATTCTGATTGTCTCTATCCTTCCAAAGAGGGACAAAGGCAGCAGGTCCCATCTATTCAAGTCCTTTTTTATTTCTTTAACTAATTTATCATAATTTGCCTGATATAACTGTGTAGGTTTGGGTGTAAGGAATAGGATCACCCCCAAGTATCTAAATCCCTGATTAGTTCTCTTAACCCTTAAGTTCTGTTCAGATTCACTACACCTTCGTTCTGTTCGGGTCATTTTGACCCGGTGGATATTTGGTTTAAAAAAAACAACACTAATATAAATTTTAACTTAACAAATCATCATGATACATTGACTTTGACTCAATACCAAACAATTCATATGATATATTTGGTAAATGTTTGCATTTCTGCTTTGCTATATCACATTAAACACTGAAAGAGCTAGGCGTTTTTACTGATTTAGCTGAAATCCATGTAAAAAAACCGACTTCATTTAATACTGGGCAATATTGCTCATGCTTATAGGAAGGGGGGGAGGGTTCGGAATGGGGCTTCGGAAGGGGGGTGTTAGAAGTGGGGGTGACTGTGTGTCTGTGTTTTGGCATAATACTGTGTATTTCTGTGCTTCCGGGTCAAAATGACCCGAACAGCACTTAAGGTTCAAAAAATATGAGGGGGGTGTAGCATGGGTGTAGTGCAAAAATATTTTTTTTACATGTTCATCTCAGAAGAATCTTTAAGGCCAGTGAGTTTCAGGTGGAAACATTTTTAACTTCTACCTTTTTTTTTCAAATGAAAATGTAAAACGGGTCAAAATGACCCGAACAGCACTTAAGGGTTAAATGACACCAGGTCATCTAATTGAGATGGCCAATCACCTGCTATCATCATCACCTCAGATTTAGTTGTATTGATCTTGTAACCTGATACTTCGCTGTATTCATTGAGGCTTTGTAGAAGAGCTGGGACCGACGTCAGGGGTTTTTCCAAAAATAATAATATATCATCTGCGAAAAGGGACAGCTTATGTTGTTCATTTCCTCCATCAGATATTCCCTGTATAAGAGGATTAGTTCTAATTAATTCTGCCAAACTTTCAATACTTAAAACGAACAGCGAAGGCGAAAGGCTGTCGCCCTGCCTCGATCCTCTCTCTAAAGGAAAAAAATCTGAACTCTGAACAACATCCATTTACTCTCACCCTGGATTTGGGCTTTTTATAAAATGTATTAAACCAGCTAATAAACGTATCGTTAAATCCCATATGACTCAGGGTCTGCTTTAGGAAGGCGTGGTCTAAGTGATCGAACGCTTTTTCGGCGTCCAGACTGAGTATCATTGATGACACATCTCTTTTCGCAGCTATTGATTGTAAATTAAGGGCTCTCCTGATGTTGTCCGTCCCCTGGCGCATATTTATGAACCCCGTTTGATCTGGTTTTACCAGTTTTTTTATATGTTTTTGTATCCTATTCGCTACAATTGAGGTTAAGATTTTAAGATCTACACACAGGAGACTTATAGGGCGGTAGGACGAACATTGTGTGGGGTCTTTGTTCTCTTTATATATAACACTGATTATAGCGTCTGCCCAGGACCCTGGTGGGTCTCCCTCTGTCAGGGCATAATTATATACTCTGCAGAGAAGTGGTGTTAGTTCTTCCACAAATGTTTTATAATATTCCCCCGCATATCCGTCCACTCCGGGCGATTTATTATTTTTTAATTTAAGAATATTCTCTCTAACTTCTTCCACCGTAATGGGCGTCGTCATACTGTCCGCTTCTTCAGCTGTAAGTTTTGTCAGGTTGATAGAGTTTAGGAATGCTTCAATCTTTTCCTTTTTCCCCGGTTCATTTTGTTCTTTATATAATTTTCTGTAATAATTAGCAAAAGCCTCACTAATTTCTTTGGGTTGTGTTACTGTCTGGTTACTATTTGGGCATGTTATCTTATGAACCATTTTATTTGCTTGTGCCTTGCGTAACTGGAAAGCTAACAGTTTACTTGCTCTGTTCCCCCATTCATATTGTTCCTTTTTTGCAAAACGTAATGCTCCCTCGGCTTTGTAAGTTAACAGGTCATCTAGTTTTTGTCTATTTTCTTTTAATTTACGCAGTATTTCAGGATTTCTTCGTGTTTGGTGCTCTAACTCTAGTTTCTTAATTATACTCTCTAGTTCTATTTGTTGCGCTTGCCTTTTCTTTTTTTCTCTTGAGGATATAGCGATGATATTACCTCGCATCACAACTTTGGCTGTAAGATTATTCAATACTCTTTTATCCTCTAACAGCATTCTGCGAAGACATGGACAGTCACACAGTCGAGGAGCCAGGACCCAGCTGCCCAACAGGGTTGCCAATCGCCCAGGAGAAAGAGAAGGATGGGGAGGAGATGGAGAAAGATGTGGAGGAGATGGAGATGGAAGACAAAGAACTGGAGGAGCAGAATTAAAATAATAAAATGTTTGCAAATCAAAGTCTTTGTCCAGCTCATAATGGCCAAAACCCTAAATCTCACATGAAGCATAGATGGTTAAATGTTATGTTCTTCAGTAATGTTATATTTGTCAGTATCAACACTGTAGTCTATATATTTATGCCTTATAACCTCTATTGCCAACTGAACCGAATGTATAATTCCTCAGGGTTAGAAATGGTCCTTTTTAAAAAAGAAAAATCAATGCTGCAATGGAAAATAAGAGGTACCTTAAAGATCATTAACACAATGTACCTTTACCTTTTGATAGCGAAAAATTGGCCTAATGGCAACGATATTACTAACCTATATTGCAGCAGCATTGATAATCTATACAGTATAAGCAACTGTAGCATTTCAGTACTTTACCCAACACTATGGCTTTAAGTGTTCTGGGCAGTCTACCATCCAGTAACAAGTTTATCAATGGGGCACATAACGTTCTTGAAATGCAAAAATGTCAGAATTTGTTTCTATTTGCCTTACCATAAACGAATATAGAGTATGCATGTATAAAACGACTGCCTTTGTGAAAAATGATAATGTCAAGATAAACTCTATAGGCTACATGTAAATGGTCTAATAGTATGTTAATTTATTGTGTTATCAAATGGTGAATTAGAGTTATTACCACAATATAGCGACCTAGTCGAGGATTAGGACTGGTTTCTAACATTGAAATGATTGCAGCTATTGAACATGGACCTAACAGCGAATTGACACCATTAAGCAATAGTTATGTGCGAGAGGAATAGGCCTAACTATGATACAATGGGTCTATAGAAAATGCATGGCTTCATCTTGTTTCCACATTTACTCTATTATAACTTGAGATAGGCCTATTACCAGGAACAATACATGGTGTTAATTCCCAGGAGGTGAAAAAGAAGGTGCAGAATGTCACAGAATGACAAAACATTACAATATACTTGTAAAACGTTAAAACGCCGTATTGGAGAAAATATTACGATTGTAAAAAAAATCAGTCCTGAGTCAAAGAAAATATTACTATCGTTAACGTAGACAGAACACAGGCCTACTCAAATTGCTTTCCTTCAAAACCTAGAATGGCGAATTTCCATGGCAACTGTGAATAAATTCTCCTAGAGACTATTACAAAAATATTCGTAACAATAATGTTGAGCCTGATCGTACCAAACCATACAGGACTGCAGTGAATCATGACCATACAACCTTTGTGAAAACATAATTTATTATTACATTATTTGATATACATTTAATAAGTACCCTTTGTTTAGCTATCCTGGATGGCTTGGTTCGAAGCTTAACATATTTTTATAAATATTTTTGTAAAAGTCTAAGGCGAAGATGAATGGGGGAAATTAAGTGGCACCAGCCACCAGGAAACCACTTCCGCTGCGATGCTAGGCAACACAACATTAGGGACAAAAAAAACTAAAGTAAAACCCGCCTAATTAATGACATCATCGTTGAATTTAAGCCAATGGCTTTCAAATACTTTGACCTACATTACATCTTGCGCCAAATTTTAAGAAAAAAAAAGAAAAAAGAGAGACACGCCTATTTTAACGGTTAGAAATGCAGATACAGTTCATTCACTCAAGCAACAGCAACAGCCCAGTCGCAAACTTTGACAAGACGAAGGAACTGCTACAACAGAGACCACGGACTCCAACATATCACCCATTGACAGGACGTGTTTTTTGTAAAACGTAAGGAGACTTGGTTCTTTATTCTGCATAGATTTATACCCCACAAATGCTCCACATTTAGTCTACTTGCAACGTGATAGAATGGACTAGCATTAGATGTTTGTTTTGACAATGTTAACGTGTAGGCTACTTTCGCATTCCGATGAAGCCCTTTGAATTTCAATTGAAATAGATGAATGACATAGCTTAAATGTCTCTAGATGCATTTTTAATTAACCAGAATTCACACATTTGACCTCTATAACAGTTTATTCACACTCGTCTTTTAAAGCCATTCCCCAGCTTGTTTTCTTCCTTACCTTAATTTCCTCAATCTGCAAGGATATCACCCCTATTGCTCCTTAATATTCTTTTGAACTATTTCTACAACGACAGTAGATTACTATAAATATAACTTTGAATAACACATTACATTTGACACAGGTTCAGATCAATATGCCAATAAAACGTAACTATAGTCATCATTGGGTAATCATCGTAAAGGCCCATTACAAACGGTTTAACACTACCTAATAACTTTAGGCAAAGAAGGGTTATAGGCCTATATTAAAACTTGCTTTCGGGGCCAACATTAGAACTGTCAATGTACTTAAGAATGCACAGATTAAACAAATTCATTTTATTTGTCACAGATACCAACATGGGAGACACACCAGATGCAGCCACTGAAGATGTCTCTGGGAACCCAGAAACATGTAAGTTGTGAAGTTTCTTTAGATATAAATCATTCAAATACCAAAACAACAATCTGATCAAACAAGAGCCATTATGTAAAACTACTCAGAACAAATAGGATAATATTTATCTATTCCAATTTTAATTAACCAGAATTCACACATTTGACCTCTATACCAGTTTATTCACACTCGTCTTTTAAAGACATTCCCCAGCTTGTTTTCTGCCTTTTTATCCTTAATTTCCTCAATCTGCAAGATCCTAATAGGCCTATCACCCATATTGCTCCTTAATATTCTTTTGAACTATTTCTACAACGACAGTAGATTACTAAAAATATAACTTTGAATAACACGTTACATTTGACAGGTTCAATTCAATATGCCTATACAAATTAACTATTGTCATCATTGGGTAATCATTGTAAAGTCCCATTACAAACGGTTTTACACTACCGAATAACTTTAGGCAAAGAAGGGTAATATGTATAGGCCTATATTAAAACTTGCTTTCAGGGCCAACATTAGATCTGTCAATCTACTTAACACAACTACTGCCTCTTAATCTGAAGGTTTGCTTGGTGCCTCGGTGCCACGCCGTTTCCTCCATAGGCCGCCGCTATTATTTTGAAGGGCCGGAAGGGGGTTGTTTTTGTTTTTTTGGATTATCACTTGACGGCAACGATTACGTCATCTAGTCACATGACAGTGTGAGCCCAGAAGAGAACATGGCTGCGCCCAGCTTTTGTGTACAAGTATGGAGAGTGGAGACCATCCTTTGTATAAGAATGTCCCTTTTGGAGAAAATGAAGTCTCTTTATGGGCCTCTCAATGGATTTACTATGGAGGACGTTAACTTCGCGTGCACGCCCGACGTGCATTGTAAACAAATCGCGGACATTACCGATGCGGGCGGGACCGGAGCGACGTACAGTAAGTAATAATATCTTTACTGTATATACAGTAAGATTTACAGTCCTCGCCGTCAACGGCGCCATGGTATTAACCCTTTCACTGACGGTGAGCGTCGTCAAGGGCAGCAGAACAGTTAAGAATGCACAGATTAAACAAATTCTATTTTATTTGTCACAGATACCAACGTGGGAGAAACACCAGATGCAGCGACTCAAGCTGTCTCTCGACACCCAGAAACATGTAAGTTGTGTAGTTTCTTTAGGTATAAATCATTCAAATACCAAAACAACAATCTGATCAAACAAAGGTCCATAATATGTAAAACTACTCTGAACAAATAAGATAATATTTATCTAATCAAATTAGGATTTCAAGAACTAATGTAAATGATTCATGTATGTATCAAAAAGCAAATGTCTACCTTCTCTGATTTAACAGGTACATCAGTATGGGTGATCGGATCGAGTTTGATTGCCCGGGAACAACCCAGAGCTCGCCACACTGTTGGCCCAGATCTGGGACTCCAGGCAAATGTCTCATGGTTTGGGAAGGGTGGGATGACTTGGGATCAAGTCATCCCAAAGCTGACCACGGAACTGGCCACCAGACGCGCCCCAGACATAATGGTCCTCCATGCAGGAGGAAACGACCTTGGAAAAACCCCAAGATTCATCCTGCTGCAACGCATTAAGAAGGACCTGGCGTGGCTGAAGGACAAGTGTCCACAGACAAAGCTGCTCTTCTCCTCCATCTGCCCAAGGCAGAAATGGAGGTATGCCAGACAACCTGGCAAAATCAACCGTGCAAGAATCTGGATAAATGCGGAAATATCCGCTTACATGCATCACCTCAACGGTGGAATCATCCCACATAATGATCTGAGTCACAAAGAAGACCGCCTTTTTAGCAATGACGGTGTCCATTTTTCTGACCAGGGGAACGACATTTTCATTGGTGGAATAATTGAAGAACTGAAAAAATATCTGTAATAAAATAAAATGTCAACATCCAAACATGTCGTTCTTTCAAAATGCCACTTGTTTTTACATTTTATAGATAATGTTAGTCTAAATATTTTATTAGACAAAAATGGAGAACAGGACAAGTATGGTTAGTACATTAAAAAATGTAGTAGAATACAAGTACAGTTAAACACCCTAGGGCTTTAAACTTATAATTCTGAACTTTTATCTATTTGTTTTTTCTGGGGATTTACAAATGTTGTATAGACCAGGGGTTCCCAATTCTTTTTTGTCTCAGGGCACCTCATACATATTGTTTTAATCCAAGGCACCCCTACATTATAATTTTCACTCCCAGCACCTTACATTTACAGCATATCATCATTGGTTGTTGGAAACCTTGTGTGTCCAAAACTGTTTGTGTTGTATAATATAATATTGCAACTATAGAAGGGTTATATTCTTTTTGCTTGCAATTTCACACAACAGAAAACTAAAATACACTTATCTTAATATAGTTTAATTCACTATTGACTAGTATAGATAGAAGACATTAACATTATAAGGTACTATATCAAATCAAATAAATGAACAACCTAAACATTCAACTAATTTCTTGGCCAAATATGCCTACAAACTAAAAGTTTAACAATGTAAAAAACTATTATGATTTGACGTTGTTTCTTATCAATGATGCTATGAAAAATAAGAGGTAACTCATTAACACAATCTAGGGAAATGTTATTCTGATGCATTCATATACATTTTGAATTCAGAAATTAGCCTCATGGAAATGATATTTCTAGATTAAAGCATGTATACTTATGTACAGACTATTGTAGCATTTCGATTCTTTGACCAACACTATGGCTTTAAGTAATATGATACATATTTCTTTCACAAGTGATTTTCCATGAATGGAATTATGTCATTTAACATCAATGTTTAAGCATATTATACTTTTATGCAAAACAGGCTTCAATTAATGTATTTTCAAATTATTATTAAAACCATAAGGTGTCATGATGTGAAAAAGAAAAACGTTTTCACTTAGGCCTTTGCTCTCAAGGATGCAATATCTTATATCTTACACATTACACACATAACAACCTGGCAAGTTGAATAGAGCTTTAATTTCTGGCCGCGGGCCTCAGTTTGAGTGTCACTGCATACTGATGACCAAAATACTTCAATTACATTTTTAACCAATGAAAATACAAGACGAAAAGCGCGCACAGTCACCAAAAATCGCGCCAAATGAAATCATTTGAAGATGAATTACCTACTTCCGTATTGCAAGTCCAATGAGAAATCAGCTGCAAAATAACTCCACCCATTTCCCAGATAGCCTGAGCACCCGCCCACCAACCCATTCAACCAGAATCCAACAATCCCTAGAAGGAAGACAGGAGAAGACAAAAGACAATTAAATATGGAGGAATCCCAGTCCCCAACAAAGCTTCCACCAGCAGGCTCACCTGAAGGTGAAGCTCTGCGTGATGAGTTGTCCCTGCTTATCGTAAGTAATATAAAGCAACACGTTATGATTCCAATTGTAATTACCAATGATAAACGTCTGTGTGGTGATCAGATATCATAGTCCAGTTGACTCCACATTGTCCACAAACATGAATCATAGTGAAGTATAAACATAATTATGTTCATATCTTGTTTTTGTTTTTAGTATAGTAGTCGAGACAAGAACAAGATGCTTCCTAAAATTGGAGAAGAAATAAATGAGTTTGGGGAGAAGTTCCTCCGTGACCTGGATGAGATGGAAGGGCAACGAAGGGAAATACAGGCACAATTATCTGCGCTGCATAGGGGAAACAAGGTAGGCTAATCATTTATGAAGCCAAAAACAAACTAATTCGGGTCCTGCATAACCTTCTGTATCAGACTCACCTCCAAGGTACCATTTACAGAACATACAGAACTATAGGCTATATAATGTCAGGTGGAAACCTTGTATGTCCAGAAATAAATGAATAAACCCATGAATGCAGGCTATGTGAGCTACACAATGGCAGTCCTAAATACAACAAGGCCACAGGGGCTCCAAAATAATTACATTAATATCATTTGTATTTCTTCTTCTTCTTCTTATTGTTATTATTATTATTATTATAATTATTATTATTACTAGACTCATTCAAATGACCACCAGTAAGCCCTGGGACTCACTTCATTGAACAATATAACTAACTATATGTCATGGGTGCACGGCTCAGAGAACGAAAGTAAGCTACTTTAGAAAATAGATGCCAGCACTCACTTTAGAATAACTTCTTCCTTTATTATTTAATTTTTGTCCCTGGCAGCAACACAGCAACGGACATTTCGGCCCTGACGGGCCTTCATCAGCGCGCACATGCCACCTGCTGACGAAGGCCCATCACCCAGTTTGAGTGGCTTTGTTTTGTACTGTCATGAATCTACTTTTTCCTATTGCAAACTTATAATCGATTCTTCTATCTTCAATTTTCAAAGGAGCTAAGGGATAAGAAAAAGGCCCTACAGGAGCAACCAGCGCCGTGTAGCACATGTGATGCATTATTCAGTGAAGGTGAGTGAATAATATAAATAGCCTAATGTATTTAAATGTAATGACTATTAATCCGAAAATGTATCAGTCTAAATCTATCTAAATCCACCAACAGGAGCCATGGGATCAGACAGCAACAAGGAGATGGACAACAAGAACAAATAAGAAATAAAAATTGTTTCGGTTTTATTTTATTCATTTAATAGTTAATGTTCAATAATCTTGGTTGTGTTAGGTCCAGGTTCAAAATGTGCACTAATTTTTTTCTTCTTTTTTAATGCCACTGCGTATTTGAGTTGACATCAATAGTGTAAGTGATGTATAACATTGTGTGTGTGTGTGTGTGTATATGTCACGGTTTGTTAGAGAAACAGGACGGTCGAGAAACGGAGCACTCGTCGTGCAGCACGGGGCGGAACGGAGCCGCTTGATTGTCCACGACATTGCAAGCGGCGCGCAGGCCAGCGGACCTTGGTCCTGCTCTTCGCCCCCGAGCACCGCAGGTGCGAGTGGCCGCGAAGAGCGGGCCAGGGCCGCCGCGCGAGTTACGAAGCCGTGGTGAATGCAATCGTTATATTTATGCCCAGGCCGTAAGGCCTGGGCAAGCCCACGATAAACGCCCTGTCCAAGTGACTACAATGGAGCTAATGGCTAAGCTAGGCTAGGCTAGGCTAGGCTAGTAAATAAAGTCGCAAATAGAGTCGCAAACGAGTGACGTCAGCGCCTTCACTAGTGAATGGCTGTCGTCGCCACCTGGTGGTGATTGGTGTGTGGTGAACGACAAAACAAGCGCTCTTACATAGAACGTCCTGAGTTACCCAAACATCCGGTAACATATACACACACACACACACACACACACACACACACACACACACACACACACACACACACACACACACACACACACACGTATATGTATATACATATATGTGTGTGTGTGTGTGTGTGTGTGTGTGTGAGTATATATATATATATATATATATATATAATATTTTTTTCATTTTCATTGAACTGTCAATGCATTTTTTTCAGATGCCTCGTCAGAAAGGATCACAAAAGCGTGAAGCAATGAAGAATAGGAATAGGGTCAGCTGCCCTCTTCCTCTTCCACCTGAAGTGAATATGTTCATTTTGAAGTCTCCCCCAGTATGTGTAGGCCTCCAACATTGGGCTTTAATTGATTGCTTCAGTTTAATTCTGACTGGCGTCTGCACCGCCATGGACAGTGCAACTGTGTGCGCTGTCCAAGTAAAAGCAATAAGTTGTGTTCCTATTTCTGTGAACTGTAATATTGTATAATTTATATGCTAAAACACGGCCACTTGTTGTCTTGCATGTCAGGGCCATGACAAATGCTGTTTTGCTGACCTGTCACATTGTGAATTATTCTACAACTCCTATAGTCTATAGGTGGAGGGATACTTGCTAATAACCAGTAAGGGATTAGCAACCAGCTTCAGTGTGCAATAAATATGTCAATTATTTGATTATTCAACTATTTTCACATTTGAAATGTTGTCTTATATATTGGAGTACAAGTTGTATATTGTTGTATAACTTTTTGTATATTTTTTATATTCAAAATTGAAAGATGAAATAGTGAACACACTTTAGCACATTGAAGCAAGTTGTTAGTCACTTGTCTGAGGTGCAGACAAAGACAAACATTTATTATACAATGGCCTATTATGTCAGGTGTTCAAACCTATTTTCCTTTAGTATACTTGAGAAATAAAAATGTATAAACCTTTCAATGCTTGTTTTTCAGATGCCTCGTCAACGCAAGTTGACGAAAAGGAAGAGGGATGGTTGCCCTTGTCCCATTTTGGCTCCACCCTCAGCCAAAATGGTTGGCAAACCTATGGCAGAGGATGGCAAATCCTCTGTTGTGGAGGGGGAATTCCCTCTCGGATTCTCCTTGGTTGGAGAGAGGGAATTCTCGTTCAAAAACTATGGCAAAGACTATGGCAAAGACTCTGGCAAAAACTCTGACAAAAACTCTGATAAAAACTCTGATCACGAATCTTTGGATTCAACTTTGATACAAGGCATTACTACTGATTGCCCTCAAGTATATTTTGTTCATGGTTCATTCCATCAAGGTCATGAACAATTTGGTTCATATGCTGGAAAGCAATGTGTCCCAAATAGTCTGACGGCAATAATCATGAGTACAGTTAGAAATGTCTTTACCTGGGGGTCAAATGACCTAGATGAGATCCTACACCATGGGAATGTGTTGTATGCTTCTTTGAGTCAAGCAGGTAAAATTGGTCATAGAAGTGGATATGTTGAAGTTAATGAATTGCCCAGCAGACATGTACTGTGTAATATTCCTGTATCAGTGATATATGGGGAGACCTTTTGTGGTGAAGTTGGTGTTTCTGAATATGATGAAGGATTGCAGGACATGGCATTGCCATTGGATGAGGCGATACAACAGGTTTTTGTAGACTTTGATGCATGTTTATTCACCTTGAAAGGAACTACCTGTGCAGTTGTTAGAGAGAATGACTGGTATGCTCAAATTGATTCCCATGCACGTACTTGTGAAGGGCTTGTTGATGGAAATGGAAAAAGTGTTTTGGTATATCATGCTGGCATTGCAGAATTATACAGAAATATCTGTAATCTTGCACTGTCTTTGTGTGCAGTTGGTGAGCAATCTGATGTGACTGGAGTCAAAGTAACTGTGATTGATGACACAGAGCAACGATATACAAGATGTCATCATTACTGATGTCATAACACCTAAATTGGCTTTCAAGCCACTTAGATCTGTGGATCAGGACATCTTGTGTTCTCAATTAAATGTTAGTAATGAAAGTGCCCAAACTGTAGAACAAAGCAAAGACTTCGCACCAATGGGTGATCCTTGTAGTAGAGTCTAAATCTGAGGTTCTGTGACCATCCTCTCAGAAGGATGGTTTGATGATTGATTTGACCTCTATGGACCCTTTATAAAAGATTTAGCCCCCAGGTCCCTCGCAAAAATCCCAGCATTTTTTTCTAGAGGGCCACATTCAAAATGGCGCCCGGCGCCATCTCTAAAAAGTAACTTTTGATAGAGATGACCTAGAATCATGTTTGAAGACACTTTTTCATACAAGTCAACCATGAGGATTCCAAATCTGACACCATTTTAATCATAAGACCTCATTTTGGCCCAGAAATCCAACATGGATGCCATCCGGGAGAGTGAAAACGTAACTTTTGGAGGGGGTACTGCACACCGCTGTAACTGGATGTTTCTGCAGCGTCTAGATCACCTTGCACAGACAGAGAAAAACATACAGGATGCACATGAGTGCACCAAAGATGCAAAGACCTTGTCACAGGCTCTGACTGAGAAGGCATCGGAGATGCAGGCAGTTTCACCATATAGGACGATCAAGCATGGGGAACCACCCATCCGCCCTAAGCCCACTACGTTCTCTTCAAGTACAGAGCCTCAGCGCAAGCGGAGCATTATTCATGCTCTTGTTCGTGCAAACAAGAATGGCGATCGACCTGATGCAGCTGAGCAGACTATCCCTTCCTACAACGGGTTTCATGCCGGCTTGAATAAGGAGCAGTCAAAGAGCAAGGCTTATTTTCATGTCTTACAATCAACCACCAAACAAGTCAGTTGTGAATGACATCATGGAAAAGCTATCTCACATCATCATCACAAAACAAATGCCCTTTGCCTTTTTAGTGGGAGATCATCCTGTGTATGTCCTCATCACTCTACTCAAGGCAGAGAACCCAGACAAGTACCATAACATTGTGCCCTTTCTTGGTCCTTTCCATAAACAGTGTGTGATGATGAGTGCCATCTACAAGCGCTACAAGGGGAGTGAGCTAGGAGATGTACTTGTCGCGGCAGGAGTCATTGCTGAGGGATCTGTTGATTGTGCGCTGAAAGGCAAGCATTATAAGAGGGGGCTGCGTTGCTTGAGGCTGATGTATGAGGCACTCATGAGTCAACTGGCCAAGGAGAGGCTGATACCCAACCTGACAGAGGAGACAAAAGACAATCTTGATATTCTGAGGAATACAAGTCTCTCCCAGGAAAGCCGTGCTGCTGCCCATGCAGCACTGGAGGATGATGCTGATCTCAAGAATCTCATCACCAACCTTTTCTCCCAAGTAGAGGTCAGTGACATGGCAGACTACTGGAGGGACTTCCAGTCCATGACAGATGCGCTAATGCAGAATGTGCATGCAGTCCATATCTGCAACTGGGAAGAATATGTCAGCTCTCTGCGTGCTATGCAGCCGTGGATGGTAGCATACGACAACAATAAGTATGGGAGGTGGCTGCCTGACTTCTGGGCGATGCTGACAGCTCTCCCTGCTGAACAGGTTGCCTTCCTTCGTACTAACTTCACTAAGTCCATCACAGGTAACCCCTATTCCAACATGGCCTGGGACATGTGGATTGAATGTACAATGAACAAGGGCAGGAAAATGAAGTCAGGCTGGCTCTCCATCCTCAAAAATGAAAAGCAGCTGCTGGTGCACTCCAGAAATGTTAACAATGTGGCCCGCATAAGAGCGGCTCACAACACTCTTGCAACCCGAAAAGAAGCCAAGAGGAAGCACACGGAAAGTGGCCCGAAGCGGATGCGAGAAGATGAGCAGTGTGTGCAGAACCTGATTGCATGCATGGATGAGTTCGACTCATTCCCATTAAATCCGGCCTCACCCACACTTCGCACCCTACAGTCAGCCATGCCTGCCTCTGATGAGCTCATTGCGGACTTTAAATCAGCCCCTTCTGCAGGAGAGGAGAAGTTGAACATCTTCTTGCAGAACCGGGTGTTCAGTAAGAATAAATCTCTCCATGCACCTGTCAGTTTGAGCAAACGTTTGACATTTTCCAAGGATGCATGCGTAGAGAAGCCCAGCGAGGAACCCAAGACTAGAGCTGCTGAAATGGAAAGAAGCGCTCTCAAAGCAGTGATCAACCTCGTTGAAGACAGTCAACTTGTCAAGCTCCCAGAGTTGCTGGAACATCGTGTTGTTGAGGAATGTGTGGCCTTATTCAACCCCAATGGCACATACAGGAAGACACAGAAGAGCAAGCTCATCCAGAAGCTCTCTCTCCAAACTATAGCTATCAAAGAACCCTATGTCGCTCTCATTGACATGGGCATGATCTGGAGGATGGCAACTCCATCAGCAGAAGATCGGCAGACACAAGAAGGCAGCCCATACAAGTGGTTGGACTATGTCCACAAGGTGTCATCCATCATCCTTGCCCGCCATTGTGATGCTCACCGTATCATCTGTGTGAATGACCCATACATTGCAGCATATTCAACTAAAGATGATGAGCGAGACCTGCGTGTACAGGGTAACACACATGTACCCAACACGTACATGAGATTGAATGACCCCTTCCCCTCTGCCAAGGCATTCAAAACACTACTGTGTAGTGTCAGTAACAAGGAGCGGTTGCAAAAATTAATATGCAGCTACCTCACCGACCTGGCACAGAATGTGAATGCAGAGATTGTCTACTCTGTTGGCCCACATTGCATCAACTTGTCAACACAACAGCCAATGGAAGACTACAGCATTGAGCAGTCTGAAGCTGACACCATCCTCTTCACTGTTTATGCAGGTCTGCAGCAGTCAGGCTATAGTGGCCCTGTTGTTATTGATGCAGCTGATACCGATGTCTATGTTGCAGCATCGGCCATCTCACAGCAGCTCCCTGGCATGTTATGCATCAAGAGAAACAAAGAGACAGTCCTCTGTCGTGGCCTGCTGACAGAAGAGATGGCAGACTGCATTGTGCAGCTACACTGTTTTACAGGCTGTGATGCTAACTCGGGTTTCTTTGGCAAAGGAAAATCATCAGTGTATGAAAAGGTGGCAAAGAGCTCTGTGGCACGGCAGCAGCTCTCACGGTGTGGAGATAGCCTTGACCTTGAGAAGTGGCGTATCTATTGCGCAACCCCACACTGAAGCACCACCCCTCGCCAATCGGACATGGTTGGGAGTTGGTGGGTGGTCGCTGTCGTCCTGTCCGCCACACACGGCCTGCTCTCCCAACACACCTACCTACACCCAGGCCATTTGAAGAGGACGAGGATGCTGAGAGTGAGGTGGATGAGGAGGAGGAGGATGATGCACAGAGGAGGAGGGTGGAGTCATCTGAATCTGGTGATTCAGAAACCAGTGACACAGAATGCTCTGATTCAGATTAATACATGTTTTGAGTCTGTACAAATTACAATCCCCAATAAATTACGTTCCTATTCAAAAGTTATGTTTTCATGCTACTGGATGGTGGCCATCTTGGATTTCTGGGCCAAAATGAGGTCTTATGATTAAAATGGTGTCAGATTTGGAATCCTCATGGTTGACTTGTATGAAAAAGTGTCTTCAAACATGATTCTAGGTCATCTCTATCAAAAGTTACTTTTTAGAGATGGCGCCGGGCGCCATTTTGAATGTGGCCCTCTAGAAAAAAATGCTGGGATTTTTGCGAGGGACCTGGGGGCTAAATCTTTTATAAAGGGTCCATAGAGGTCAAATCAATCATCAAACCATCCTTCTGAGAGGATGGTCACAGAACCTCAGGTTTAGACTCTACTATTGTGAGAATAAACAAATCAAAGGTGATGGCAACTGCTTCTTCAGAGCATTGGCTTTTGCAATCTGTGGTAATGAGAATAACCATTTAAAAATCCGTTGTGCTATATTTAAACATCTTAGTCAAAATACATCAGCATTTCAACAGTATTTGAGAGAAGGCTATGAATCTATGCAGCAATACTTGACTAAATCCCAAATGTATTATTCAGGAACATGGGCTACTGAGCTTGAAATCTTAGCTGCAGACTTGTTGCAAACAACTATTATGACATTTAATAATGGTATATGGATTGGATGGAATGGTATTTTCTCTAGTTGTCGTGTAACTACAGGTATACAGAGATGTCAAGCAGTATATTTAAATAACACTAATGGAAATCATTATGATGTTGTAACATGTGTTAAGAGAAAGGATGACCCATTTTGTTGTGCAGGGATGTGTAAAAATACAGCAGGAGAAAAAATGACAACGCAATCAAGAAAAATACAGAAAAATGAAATATTCAAGAATTGTCAAATGACACAAAATGACAAAGAATGTGACAGATATAAAATGGATCAAATATTTCATCAGGATCACTTGGATAATTACCGATACCACGAATCAATCAATCAATCTGGTGTGATAAGTGTTACCGCATCATACAGTCAAAATGCAGTGAAATACCATACACGTTCCAGGAATAAGCAATGTCTTTGTAATTCTTTAATTTTCCTGGCATTTCTTCATGAGAAAGGAGACCTCACAAGTGCAGACCTTAATCGTGTATTGGATAGAGACGATGCAATGTATAATGACATCTATAATGAGAGCCTGAGAAAGTTTGCTGAAAAGGAATGGGAAGGAAAGGAAGTTGGGGAACCACCTGCTCCTGGTCATTTGGCAACTGATGAGCTCACAGACAGAGTTTGTGCAGATAAACATCAATACCACATGACCAAGAATTCAAGGTATGGCACATTAGGAGAACCTGAATCTGGTGCTATAAACGAATACCTGGATCTACAATCAGGACTCAGCTGTTTGTTATAAGAGGTGAAATATGCTTTGCTGTTAATGAGCGGTTTAGCGATTACCATTTTCAGGAACAGATCTGGTAAATTTGGTTTATTTGACCCGCACTCGTGACAACCTAATGGACTACCTCATTTCATAGGTGGACATGGAACAGCTGTAATGCGTATTTTCCCACAGTTGTCTGATATGTATAATCATATCATTGAAATTCACAGAATCTTTGAAACACCACAGTCATGCCATTATGAGCTGATGCCTGTAGAATTTGACAGTGACATACCTTACCTGGAAGACATGTCACAACAACATAATGTTGACATTGATGTTGAACCAATGTGTGAGCAGGAGGTTGCCATCAAAGCTAAAACCGATGTACCCAGTTTGTCAAACACAATCTTGTTATCCAAACATGACACTACTTGCAATGAATCAAACATAAACATGATGGAAACAAATGCACACTTGGATACGTCAGAGATGCAAAACCTCAACAAAGAAATGTTTAACACATCAAGATATTGCAAAGAGTGAAGGAGAAAAAAGAGAAGAGCAATGATTTTTGAAAATGAAGCTATGAAATCACACAATGACTTCAAACTAAAAGCTAAATCACAAATGGAAGAAAACAAAAGACGAAAAAAGGAAAACTATACTAAAAATAAAATGTATGGAAAACAGAAAAGGTCCTACATAACCAAGAGGCACAGAGAAGAAGCTGATTTCAAAGAAACAGAAAAGTCCTACCTGAAGACTTATATTGCTAGGCGTTTGGCAAATTACCCTGTATTCAGACTGAAACGCAATCAAAACACAAAGACTTATATTGATAGGCGTTTGGCAAATGACCCTGTTTCCAGACTAAAACACAATCAAAACACGAAGACTAATTGTGGGCTCGCGCCACCAGCGGGTCAACTTTTGCATAACCCATTTTTGGAACAAAATGCCTCAAATCATGCATGCAGTGTCCGATTGCGTCAGTAATGTCAAAGAGAGCACTGCCTGCGATCTTGACATTTTGTACTTTTATAGCCATTGTTTTCTGGCTTGAAGCGAGCCCACAATTGTTTCGAAGGAACAATATTTTCTAGTTTGTTTTACTTATTTTTTTGTTTTATAACAAATGTTTTTTCTTGTTGCAATAAACTGCCCTTTTCTGTTAAAAACAAAACACAAAAAATTTAATGTTACAAAACCGATGGGTAAGATGACAGATCATTTTTAAATGGTCTCAGGTCTTTAGTTTGTAAGGGGGAGTTCTACTTTGGTTCACAGGATATTGAACATCATCCATGACAAAGCAGCAACAACTGATTTCTGCTTAAGATTTTGTTTTTTCCATTGCACACTTGAGCATTTGGTATTGGGCCAAGGAAGTAATGAGGCTTCACCAGGGACGTACAGAGTATGTTAGAGAGGCAGGGGCTGAAATTTCTAAAAGGGCACTTTTCGTGAAAATATCGAAAATACTAAGCATAATCAAGTCAATACTGGAGATGTGACATAACGGCATGGATTTCTACACAGAGAGGGCTATTCTTTAATAAGATGCTGCATTCAATTTGGAGAGTTGGGACAAGGCAATTCTCTTGAATGCTGCCTTCAGATATGGCATGGAAAGAGGGCATTTGTGTTTCTTTCACCATAGCAACAACTGAATTCATGGTCTGGAGAGGGCACTTTTTACAGACGGATAAAAGGGCAGGGGTTCAAGCCCCTTTTGATGTCTGTGTCATTGTGTGCACGTGCCTGGGCTTCACCGGTCATGGATTTTATCAGTGACACATAACCCAGGCCTGATGGCACTCCATGTAATTTCCCCCTTGGGATAATAAAGGTAACTATCTATCTATCTATCTATCTATCAATCATCAGCTGGAGTTGCTGCTGCTGCTGCTACTGCCAAACAAGATCTGCCAGCAGGGACAGGCAGTACATATAGCAGGCCACTAATGAGGATTGAGTGAGGACAGGTGAGATTGGGGGTTGAGTGATTGACAGCAGGTGAGAGGGGTGGAGCCGATCCAAAGGGAATAGGCTAGGGCACACATGGGGCAACATACGGCCCGGGGGCCAGATCCGTCCCTTTTAGCATCTCAATCCGGCCCACCAAGATGCTTTCCTGTACTCAAATGTTTATAATATAACAGTGAAACAGTCAACCTTGAATCCATATTTATAAAATAATGCAATGTGTTAACAGTGACCTATGAAGTGGTGCATATCTCATTAGATACTGTGTGCATGTATAGTCTCATTTAATAGTTGATACGGCATTGAAGTGGATTGTTTTATGCAAGTAATCTTTTTATCGTATAAGGCCAGAGTACGCCAGAGTGATACAGTACAGCTGTAAAGAAGTATGGCATGTCTATGTCTTTAACATATTAGAGGATATATGAACATGACATCATCATCATACCAGGAAGTTATGCGAGAACGCCTACTGAGTGGCAAAACAATACTTTCTGGCCTTGACAGACCATACATCCAAACAGAAAAGTCCTATCTGATTGCATTAAACAACATTAAACTCACTTTGCCACTCGATTTGCCATTCACTTGCGTATATACGCAAGTGAATGGCACGTACGTATATACGCATATGCATGCATATATATCCTCTATTCAGCGTTCATGTGTTTCAAGTTTCAATTCAAGTGTACAATGTGTGGCCCTTCACTCATTTAACTGAAGGCAGTATGGCCCTCTGTAAATACATCTTGCCCACCCCTGGGCGAGGGGGAGGGCTGCTGTTGCCCTAGATGTTGTTCTGCTAAACAGAACCCAGATCAGTATCACACAGAAATCTGACCTTGAATATTTGGGTATCAACTATTGCAATAAACTCAATTCAGAGACATAGGCCTATGCTTTTGCTCAATTTGTCAATGTTATGCTTAACCACTTAAACCCTAGTCTAGACTTGTCTTTGCCTTAAATAGCCGATCTACAAGCTCACCAAAAATAGCTGATCTACAAGCTCACAATGTGTTGTATTGTGAAGTGTAGATTTGCTATTTTTTGTCTAATGTGCCCCTAGGCCTTAGCCTCGCAACAGCCAGACTCTTCCAGGGGAGAGTCTGGGAGTCCCTCCATAGACAACGCTTTACGCAATGACGTAGTTACTTACTTTGACTGACAGGTCCAGTCAGTAGCCACCAGCGCATCAAAGCATCGCCAGGAGAACAGCAAATACGTCTTTTCCAGACAGAAATTCCAAAGGTGCAAACTGTTGTTAGTTTTTAAGTTATGAGATGCCGTTGATTTCAGATAAAATTCGCTTAATGCAGCTTTTATTTGCGATTTGTGAACTTGCGTCGGACATGGGGTCCGCCATGTTTGTTTACAAAATGTGAGAGCTGTAGCAGCCGCTCGACCAATCAGGAGCGGTGCGAGGCGGGTCGCTCGAAATGCAGCCTTTTGATTGGAAATTAGAACGTAAGTTCTAATAAAGAGGCTCGATGGGAGGGACACCAGACCGAGAAAGGAAGCACATTGGTGATGACGTAGCTCGGGATGGCTTGCGAGGCTACCTAGGCCTAGCTAGACAAAGGACTTTGGGTTCAAGTGTGTGGCTTGTAAGCCTATGTTGTTAAACTACATTTCTCCTAGGGTTTTCCGATTAATCGATTTTTAATCGAAATCGGGATTTTTTCCTTTGGACGATTTAAAAAATAAGAAATCGTAAAATCGATTTTCACTTTAATTAGGGTAATTCTTACTCATTGGAGCCTTGCACAGGGCAAAAAGTGCACAGCCCGGTCCTCCTAAAGCAGGACGACAAGATCCGACACCAAATTAATACTACTTTATCTCTGATGTGTAATTTCTTTGATGCACGTGCAGCGCACGTCAGACTGGGCAGGGCTCACCACATTAGATTTTGCTATTTGGCTATATAAAAAAATTAAAAAATGAAACAATAAAAAAAAAATCATGTCCTTGCATTTTTAAAATGAAAACAACATAGTTGAAACAATGTATTATTCTTTTACCAAAAAATCGAAATCGGAATCGAAAATCGACTTTTCTGAGAAATAAATCGAGATTTTATTTTTAGGCCACATCGAACAACCCTGATTTCTCCCAGTGTAGCTTTTCCATAGTTAAAACCATTTCCAGGGTCTAAAAAGGGACTAAAAAGGAAATAAAACCCTTGCAGTGGGAGTAAATAGCCTAACCCACCGCAGTCAAGAAAAGATTGGTCAGTTTTAATGGGTCACTCAACAGACATTATTAGTCCATTGTTGTGTCATTCCTTAATCAATCAAGATTGTCATGACTTAAAGGGCATTTCACTTTCAAACATGTTTGGGTCATTCAGGCTTTTTTTAAGTTGCATGATTCCGTATTTGGATATCTGATATTGCCTGCCCACAACAAAAACATGTGCAGGTAAAAGGAGTTGTCTTTCTGTTCTTAAACAACGGTTAGTCAAATGCCTTGAGAGCTTGCTTAAGTCACACACGCAACTTGGCAAACTGAACAGAGAGGAAGCTGTGGCTTAAATAAGGCTGGCCTGATTACAGGTGATGGTCTCCAGGTGTGTTTGCTCTGGCAGGCAGAAGCTCCAGCCACACCCACACACACAACCAGCGGTGTAAAGTAACTAAGTAGATTTACTTAAGTACTGTTATTTAAATTTTTGAGGTATTAGTACTTTACTTGAGTATTTCCAATGTTCAATACTTTAACTTCTACTCCACTGCATCCAAATATTGTACTTTTACTGCACTATATTTATTTGAAAACTTTAGTTACTCATTACTTTGCATACATACCGTAAGTGATTATATTATAGATCATACATTAATCCACTTTAGCTTATTTCATACCTAGGCTATTTGAAAATAGCCGATCTACAAGCTCACAACATGTTGCATCATGAAGCATTGTGAGCTTGAAGATCTGCTATTTAAAAAATTTAAAAATAAATAAAATAAAACTTTTGAGTACATTTTGATGCCAACACTTTTGTACTTTTACTATAGTACGCTTTTACTTGTAATGGAGTATTTCTATATTGCAGTATTGATACTTTTACGTAAGCAAAACATTTGATTACTTGTTCCACCGCTGTGCAAAACTAGGCCAGACTGTGCCATTCAATTATAATTGTGTTGTGTACAGTTGTTTCCCTACGCTTCAGCTCAGCAACGTTTCTGTGAGGCTAGAGAGAAAAAGCAAGGTGTTTGTTTGAGCTGATATTTCAATTAGGCCTCTTCAGTTTATACCACAGGCTTGCAATAGCCTATGTGTTTTTAAGCAGTTTATTCACAAGTATTATGGAACTATTTACCTTTATATAATTACACATGTATGTAAACAAAACGTTGACAGCATATAAATTATGTTTTTATTTGTGAAATAGACAATATATTTAGTCTTATAGTCAGGCAGCTTAGCAGACGCGGTTGACAAAAGCAACAAAAGTTTTCCACATGCTCTCCAACACCATACGTTTCATTATGGAAGGGGGGCCACGTCATCAAGATGGCAGAGGGCGGCCATCTTGGACTTCAAATATGGCCACCATGTAATATCCCTAAGTGCCGATATCTCAGCTTCCAAGCCACTTAGAAGGTCAATCTTGGTGTCAAAATATACATTTTCTGAGTTAAGAATCACAATAAAGCCATTGAGAATACCAATAGATGTTTTATTTGTGCCAAGATGAAATAAATAGGGTCATTCTGGCAACATATTTAAATCATTCAACTCTGTTAGCAGTCAGACACATGGAGCACAAATGAACTGAAATTAGCAAGGATAACATTCAAATTATTTGTCACATTGGCAACTGCAAAGTTCCGCACAATTCCAGTGTGCCTTCTTGCAGGAGCACCTTGCACCACAACCACTTCTACAACCACATTTTATCAGTTCATTGCTCCACACAGGAAGACATCCAGTGTCCATCCCCATTCTTCTGGACTGGGTGTCGGCTGCTGGGCCAGTTCAGACGTGGCCCAGATCCCAGACTGGTTGGCAACTCACTTCACTGTCTTTGCCAAGACATGAGCCGCTGTCACACACTGTGATGCACGCACATGATCTGGAGGTTTTTATAGTAAATGTGAATACTAAATGCAAAGGCTAATACTATAATTATAATATATTTTTTCTGACATTAAAATAATCTTTGTTTTGGTCTGTAGCAAAAGTGTATTATTTCGTTTTTTACTTAAGTCGAGAGACTGCGCTACCGGCCATATGAAATAAAAGCCTGAAGAGTCACTTAGTGTTAAGGAGAACTCCTAATGCTATAGACCAGAGCTATACTCTCTCCTATTTCCCATAAGGTTCCTTCTGTTTCTCACCCACTTGTCCTTGAATTTGATAAATGTACCTTCCTTTCTCCATCCCAACATTACTGCCATTCTTTTATACATTCCATATTATGGCTTTTGCCCAATTTCCGTTCCATCACTCCACTGCCAAAATAGTAAATGGAAAATGTATATAGCACCTTTGTCCAAGGTGCTTGATTGTGCACTACATTCACCCATGGCAGAGGAAACCATGCAAGGCACCAACCTGCTCACCAGGAGCAGCTAGGGGTTCAGAGTCCTGCTCAAGGACTCTTCAACACCAACTCTGGGGGAGCCTCTGTGTTCTAATGATGGTTTCTCTCCCCCTGAGCCACTGCCGCCCCCCACTTATCGGTCGGTTGGGCCCACATATGGAACTATCCCATATATGGGCATGTTCATACGTGGACATAGTGGATCCGATTTATAGTTCTGGACAACTGGATCTCCAGGCATATTGGTCGATTACGTGGTTAATGACAGCCGCCTATCCGACTACTCCATGCCGGAGTTTGAAGTTGGTCGGACTGATGGACGGTACTTGATATATGTGAACTGCAGAAACTGAAAAAAAAAAATCGCACCCGTGCGAAGTGAGCGGTGCAAACTAATTCCTGTAAGGGCGCCTGCGCGAATCAGTGTTGATAGGCATGCATGGCAATATTATTTGTGTTGTGTATGATGTCAGTCTAGAGGTCTGCTCAGACTATATAAGGTTTGCGTGTGTCCTGACCTTTACACCATACAGAGGACGGAACCATCTCTGGACAGAACCATCTCTGCCAACAGAGCCTGATGACTCTGGTGGTCGTCAGTTAGGCAACCAGGGACCTTATTTGCCTCTAGAGTTTTGTTTATGACCCTATACTAATTATTTCGGCAAAGCCGAAGTATTTGAATTTCATACCACGATTATTTTGAAAGAATCATCCGTTATCCTGGGGCGGAACATTTGGTCTAGTTAACTCATGTTACCCTCATTAGTGACAGCATAATCTTTTTTTCCAAAAGCTGTTTATTTGTATTTTAATTTTTTTGGAACCACAGACCTTGCAGCAACAGCTGTACAACCAAGTACAACAGCTGTCAGCCAAGTACAACAACTGTCAGCTATGTTCAAGACCACTGACTTGACTGAATCTTTCAAGAAGAGCTGGGCCCGAAGAGCCCGAAGAACTGGGCAATCAGTGGATACCCAGTGGATATTGTGTTTATTTGTATTTTAAACTTGTATTAGTTGGCTATCATTTATAACCTGTAAGATCTTCCACAGTCTGTCTAAAAGTGTGGTTATTTTATCGCTTATAAGTGAATATTCATCTAATACAATTTTGAAATTCAAGGTTAGCACTGCTCAATAATTTTTTATGACGTATCTAGGCGGCCTAAACACGTTCTAAATCAGAGTTAACCAATCGGGTGCCTATGTGACTATGACATCATGGACAGATCAACAGAATCGAAGTGTTTCATTGGTCTAGCGGACTCATGTCATCATCATTTGTGACATCATGGTTTTGGTAAAAAAGCGGTCTATAGGAGCGGTTAGCACCGCTAAAAAAAAAAAAAAAAAATGGAGATCCCCATAAATAACCCCAATAAATAACATGCCCAATTCGAGACATTGCATGAATTCCAATTGCTCCAACTGAGCAAATTGGCTATTTGATATGTACTAGAAGCTCGGCCGCCCGGAGCGTCTAGTCGGCACCCTGGGCAACTCGGGAACAATGTAAATAGGGGATGAATGCCCCGCCCTTTAATGCAAACCCCATTATACCTGTTGTCATAGGATCTGTTTTGACCATCTGTTTGCGTGTGTCCATTTATGCCCATATATGGGGATATCTATCTGTCTACGTCCATTTTATGTCCATATATGGAGATCTCTGTAGGACCCGTTTTGACCATCTGTTTGCCTGTGTCCATTTATGCCCATATATGGAGTTATCTGTCTGTCTGCGTCCATTTTATGCCCATATATGGAGATCTCTGTAGGACCTGTATTGACCATCTGTTTGCCTGTATCCATTTATGCTCATATATGGAGATATCTGTATATGTCTGTCTGCATCCATTTCATGCCCATATATGGAGATCTCTGTATCTGTTTGTCTGTGTCCCTTTATGCCCGTTATGGAGATCTCTGTATCTGTCCTTGCCTCCGACTGTGTTGCAGACACAGTGCTGGTTCCCCCTTTAATGCAAACCCCATTATACCTGTGTCATAGGACCCGTTTTGACCATCTGTTTGCCTGTGTCCATTTATGCCCATATATGGAGATATCTGTATCTGTCTTTTTGCGTCCATTTTATGCCCATATATGGAGATATTTGACCATCTGTTTGCCTGTGTCCATTTATGCTCATATATGGAGATATCCGTATCTGTCTGTCTGCATCCATTTTATGCCCATAAATGGAGATCTATGCAGACACAGTGCCGGTTCCGGAACTGCGGCGGGGAACGCGCGTGCCAAATTTGAAATAGGGAATGAATGCCCCACCCTTTAATGCAAACCCCATTATACCTGTTGTCATAAGAGCCGTTTTGACCATATGTTTGCCTGTGTCCTTTTATGCCCATATAGGAACATCAGAATACGTAACCATGGCATTTTTTGTTGACTCATGTGGCGTACGTGATCTCAGAGCCTTTTATGATGTGATGTCACAATGAGTCAGCGCTTGCGCCGATTTCATCCGGAACAGCCTGATGTCAACAATCAGCCACCGCATAAGGAGATTCCGAACGTTTCGCGCCGTTTCGGGAAAACCGCGCGTTGGGTCGGGTCGAGGCCCGGCACTGCACTCCGCGCCGCGGCGGGGAACGCGCGTGCCGAATCTGAAGCCGGTGGGACGAACGGTTCTCGAGATACGCGGATTACAGACAGACACGCAGAGACTTCTCGCATTTATTGCGACCGTCAGGGAGCAGTTTACTATGAAAACCCCCACAGGCCGTCCGTCCGTCCGTCCGTCCGTCCGTCCGTCCGTCCGTCACACCTTTGTGACCATCAACAAACGTCACACCTTTGTTGATGTTTAAATCGAAGAGTCTTGGTCAAATACTTCTGTTGGTTTCTGCACTGATCATTTATACAATTCAGCTGTGTTTGCTCGTGTCATCATGATGAGGTCATAAATCAGCCATGCCCAAATATAGATTTTACGGGTTTACATGCTTACTCAGTTATTCGTTATGTGAAAGTCCTATGACGTCTATGATATCTGACATCATCATACATACATTCCCTTTTATGCCCATAAATGGAGATCCCCTCTGTAGAACCAGCCACTGACATCACTGTAATGTCAGGGGAACCAAATCCCTTTTATGCCCAATGTATAATACGATGCAATGTATAATGACATCTATAATGAGAGCCTGAGAAAGTTTGCTGAAAAGGAATGGGAAGGAAAGGAAGTTGGGGAACCACCTGCTCCTGGTCATTTGGCAACTGATGAGCTCCCAGACAGAGTTTGTGCAGATAAACATCAATACCACATGACCAAGAATTCAAGGTATGGCACATTAGGAGAACCTGAATCTGGTGCTATAAACGAATACCTGGATCTACAATCAGGACTCAGCTGTTTGTTATAAGAGGTGAAATATGCTTTGCTGTTAATGAGCGGTTTAGCGATTACCATTTTCAGGAACAGATCTGGTAAATTTGGTTTATTTGACCCGCACTCGTGACAACCTAATGGACTACCTCATTTCATAGGTGGACATGGAACAGCTGTAATGCGTATTTTCCCACAGTTGTCTGATATGTATAATCATATCATTGAAATTCACAGAATCTTTGAAACACCACAGTCATGCCATTATGAGCTGATGCCTGTAGAATTTGACAGTGAGGACATACCTTACCTGGAAGACATGTCACAACAACATAATGTTGACATTGATGTTGAACCAATGTGTGAGCAGGAGGTTGCCATCAAAGCTAAAACCGATGTACCCAGTTTGTCAAACACAATCTTGTTATCCAAACATGACACTACTTGCAATGAATCAAACATAAACATGATGGAAACAAATGCACACTTGGATACGTCAGAGATGCAAAACCTCAACAAAGAAATGTTTAACACATCAAGATATTGCAAAGAGTGAAGGAGAAAAAAGAGAAGAGCAATGATTTTTGAAAATGAAGCTATGAAATCACACAATGACTTCAAACTAAAAGCTAAATCACAAATGGAAGAAAACAAAAGACGAAAAAAGGAAAACTATACTAAAAATAAAATGTATGGAAAACAGAAAAGGTCCTACATAACCAAGAGGCACAGAGAAGAAGCTGATTTCAAAGAAACAGAAAAGTCCTACCTGAAGACTTATATTGCTAGGCGTTTGGCAAATTACCCTGTATTCAGACTGAAACGCAATCAAAACACAAAGACTTATATTGATAGGCGTTTGGCAAATGACCCTGTTTCCAGACTAAAACACAATCAAAACACGAAGACTAATTGTGGGCTCGCGCCACCAGCGGGTCAACTTTTGCATAACCCATTTTTGGAACAAAATGCCTCAAATCATGCATGCAGTGTCCGATTGCGTCAGTAATGTCAAAGAGAGCACTGCCTGCGATCTTGACATTTTGTACTTTTATAGCCATTGTTTTCTGGCTTGAAGCGAGCCCACAATTGTTTCGAAGGAACAATATTTTCTAGTTTGTTTTACTTATTTTTTTGTTTTATAACAAATGTTTTTTCTTGTTGCAATAAACTGCCCTTTTCTGTTAAAAACAAAACACAAAAAATTTAATGTTACAAAACCGATGGGTAAGATGACAGATCATTTTTAAATGGTCTCAGGTCTTTAGTTTGTAAGGGGGAGTTCTACTTTGGTTCACAGGATATTGAACATCATCCATGACAAAGCAGCAACAACTGATTTCTGCTTAAGATTTTGTTTTTTCCATTGCACACTTGAGCATTTGGTATTGGGCCAAGGAAGTAATGAGGCTTCACCAGGGACGTACAGAGTATGTTAGAGAGGCAGGGGCTGAAATTTCTAAAAGGGCACTTTTCGTGAAAATATCGAAAATACTAAGCATAATCAAGTCAATACTGGAGATGTGACATAACGGCATGGATTTCTACACAGAGAGGGCTATTCTTTAATAAGATGCTGCATTCAATTTGGAGAGTTGGGACAAGGCAATTCTCTTGAATGCTGCCTTCAGATATGGCATGGAAAGAGGGCATTTGTGTTTCTTTCACCATAGCAACAACTGAATTCATGGTCTGGAGAGGGCACTTTTTACAGACGGATAAAAGGGCAGGGGTTCAAGCCCCTTTTGATGTCTGTGTCATTGTGTGCACGTGCCTGGGCTTCACCGGTCATGGATTTTATCAGTGACACATAACCCAGGCCTGATGGCACTCCATGTAATTTCCCCCTTGGGATAATAAAGGTAACTATCTATCTATCTATCTATCTATCAATCATCAGCTGGAGTTGCTGCTGCTGCTGCTACTGCCAAACAAGATCTGCCAGCAGGGACAGGCAGTACATATAGCAGGCCACTAATGAGGATTGAGTGAGGACAGGTGAGATTGGGGGTTGAGTGATTGACAGCAGGTGAGAGGGGTGGAGCCGATCCAAAGGGAATAGGCTAGGGCACACATGGGGCAACATACGGCCCGGGGGCCAGATCCGTCCCTTTTAGCATCTCAATCCGGCCCACCAAGATGCTTTCCTGTACTCAAATGTTTATAATATAACAGTGAAACAGTCAACCTTGAATCCATATTTATAAAATAATGCAATGTGTTAACAGTGACCTATGAAGTGGTGCATATCTCATTAGATACTGTGTGCATGTATAGTCTCATTTAATAGTTGATACGGCATTGAAGTGGATTGTTTTATGCAAGTAATCTTTTTATCGTATAAGGCGTACGCCAGAGTGATACAGTACAGCTGTAAAGAAGTATGGCATGTCTATGTCTTTAACATATTAGAGGATATATGAACATGACATCATCATCATACCAGGAAGTTATGCGAGAACGCCTACTGAGTGGCAAAACAATACTTTCTGGCCTTGACAGACCATACATCCAAACAGAAAAGTCCTATCTGATTGCATTAAACAACATTAAACTCACTTTGCCACTCGATTTGCCATTCACTTGCGTATATACGCAAGTGAATGGCACGTACGTATATACGCATATGCATGCATATATATCCTCTATTCAGCGTTCATGTGTTTCAAGTTTCAATTCAAGTGTACAATGTGTGGCCCTTCACTCATTTAACTGAAGGCAGTATGGCCCTCTGTAAATACATCTTGCCCACCCCTGGGCGAGGGGGAGGGCTGCTGTTGCCCTAGATGTTGGTCTGCTAAACAGAACCCAGATCAGTATCACACAGAAATCTGACCTTGAATATTTGGGTATCAACTATTGCAATAAACTCAATTCAGAGACATAGGCCTATGCTTTTGCTCAATTTGTCAATGTTATGCTTAACCACTTAAACCCTAGTCTAGACTTGTCTTTGCCTTAAATAGCCGATCTACAAGCTCACCAAAAATAGCTGATCTACAAGCTCACAATGTGTTGTATTGTGAAGTGTAGATTTGCTATTTTTTGTCTAATGTGCCCCTAGGCCTTAGCCTCGCAACAGCCAGACTCTTCCAGGGGAGAGTCTGGGAGTCCCTCCATAGACAACGCTTTACGCAATTACGTAGTTACTTACTTTGACTGACAGGTCCAGTCAGTAGCCACCAGCGCATCAAAGCATCGCCAGGAGAACAGCAAATACGTCTTTTCCAGACAGAAATTCCAAAGGTGCAAACTGTTGTTAGTTTTTAAGTTATGAGATGCCGTTGATTTCAGATAAAATTCGCTTAATGCAGCTTTTATTTGCGATTTGTGAACTTGCGTCGGACATGGGGTCCGCCATGTTTGTTTACAAAATGTGAGAGCTGTAGCAGCCGCTCGACCAATCAGGAGCGGTGCGAGGCGGGTCGCTCGAAATGCAGCCTTTTGATTGGAAATTAGAACGTAAGTTCTAATAAAGAGGCTCGATGGGAGGGACACCAGACCGAGAAAGGAAGCACATTGGTGATGACGTAGCTCGGGATGGCTTGCGAGGCTACCTAGGCCTAGCTAGACAAAGGACTTTGGGTTCAAGTGTGTGGCTTGTAAGCCTATGTTGTTAAACTACATTTCTCCTAGGGTTTTCCGATTAATCGATTTTTAATCGAAATCGGGATTTTTTCCTTTGGACGATTTAAAAAATAAGAAATCGTAAAATCGATTTTCACTTTAATTAGGGTAATTCTTACTCATTGGAGCCTTGCACAGGGCAAAAAGTGCACAGCCCGGTCCTCCTAAAGCAGGACGACAAGATCCGACACCAAATTAATACTACTTTATCTCTGATGTGTAATTTCTTTGATGCACGTGCAGCGCACGTCAGACTGGGCAGGGCTCACCACATTAGATTTTGCTATTTGGCTATATAAAAAAATTAAAAAATGAAACAATAAAAAAAAAATCATGTCCTTGCATTTTTAAAATGAAAACAACATAGTTGAAACAATGTATTATTCTTTTACCAAAAAATCGAAATCGGAATCGAAAATCGACTTTTCTGAGAAATAAATCGAGATTTAATTTTTAGGCCACATCGAACAACCCTGATTTCTCCCAGTGTAGCTTTTCCATAGTTAAAACCATTTCCAGGGTCTAAAAAGGGACTAAAAAGGAAATAAAACCCTTGCAGTGGGAGTAAATAGCCTAACCCACCGCAGTCAAGAAAAGATTGGTCAGTTTTAATGGGTCACTCAACAGACATTATTAGTCCATTGTTGTGTCATTCCTTAATCAATCAAGATTGTCATGACTTAAAGGGCATTTCACTTTCAAACATGTTTGGGTCATTCAGGCTTTTTTTAAGTTGCATGATTCCGTATTTGGATATCTGATATTGCCTGCCCACAACAAAAACATGTGCAGGTAAAAGGAGTTGTCTTTCTGTTCTTAAACAACGGTTAGTCAAATGCCTTGAGAGCTTGCTTAAGTCACACACGCAACTTGGCAAACTGAACAGAGAGGAAGCTGTGGCTTAAATAAGGCTGGCCTGATTACAGGTGATGGTCTCCAGGTGTGTTTGCTCTGGCAGGCAGAAGCTCCAGCCACACCCACACACACAGCCAGCGGTGTAAAGTAACTAAGTAGATTTACTTAAGTACTGTTATTTAAATTTTTGAGGTATTAGTACTTTACTTGAGTATTTCCAATGTTCAATACTTTAACTTCTACTCCACTGCATCCAAATATTGTACTTTTACTGCACTATATTTATTTGAAAACTTTAGTTACTCATTACTTTGCATACATACCGTAAGTGATTATATTATAGATCATACATTAATCCACTTTAGCTTATTTCATACCTAGGCTATTTGAAAATAGCCGATCTACAAGCTCACAACATGTTGCATCATGAAGCATTGTGAGCTTGAAGATCTGCTATTTAAAAAATTTAAAAATAAATAAAATAAAACTTTTGAGTACATTTTGATGCCAACACTTTTGTACTTTTACTATAGTACGCGTTTACTTGTAATGGAGTATTTCTATATTGCAGTATTGATACTTTTACGTAAGCAAAACATTTGATTACTTGTTCCACCGCTGTGCAAAACTAGGCCAGACTGTGCCATTCAATTATAATTGTGTTGTGTACAGTTGTTTCCCTACGCTTCAGCTCAGCAACGTTTCTGTGAGGCTAGAGAGAAAAAGCAAGGTGTTTGTTTGAGCTGATATTTCAATTAGGCCTCTTCAGTTTATACCACAGGCTTGCAATAGCCTATGTGTTTTTAAGCAGTTTATTCACAAGTATTATGGAACTATTTACCTTTATATAATTACACATGTATGTAAACAAAACGTTGACAGCATATAAATTATGTTTTTATTTGTGAAATAGACAATATATTTAGTCTTATAGTCAGGCAGCTTAGCAGACGCGGTTGACAAAAGCAACAAAAGTTTTCCACATGCTCTCCAACACCATACGTTTCATTATGGAAGGGGGGCCACGTCATCAAGATGGCAGAGGGCGGCCATCTTGGACTTCAAATATGGCCACCATGTAATATCCCTAAGTGCCGATATCTCAGCTTCCAAGCCACTTAGAAGGTCAATCTTGGTGTCAAAATATACATTTTCTGAGTTAAGAATCACAATAAAGCCATTGAGAATACCAATAGATGTTTTATTTGTGCCAAGATGAAATAAATAGGGTCATTCTGGCAACATATTTAAATCATTCAACTCTGTTAGCAGTCAGACACATGGAGCACAAATGAACTGAAATTAGCAAGGATAACATTCAAATTATTTGTCACATTGGCAACTGCAAAGTTCCGCACAATTCCAGTGTGCCTTCTTGCAGGAGCACCTTGCACCACAACCACTTCTACAACCACATTTTATCAGTTCATTGCTCCACACAGGAAGACATCCAGTGTCCATCCCCATTCTTCTGGACTGGGTGTCGGCTGCTGGGCCAGTTCAGACGTGGCCCAGATCCCAGACTGGTTGGCAACTCACTTCACTGTCTTTGCCAAGACATGAGCCGCTGTCACACACTGTGATGCACGCACAGGATCTGGAGGTTTTTATAGTAAATGTGAATACTAAATGCAAAGGCTAATACTATAATTATAATATATTTTTTCTGACATTAAAATAATCTTTGTTTTGGTCTGTAGCAAAAGTGTATTATTTCGTTTTTTACTTAAGTCGAGAGACTGCGCTACCGGCCATATGAAATAAAAGCCTGAAGAGTCACTTAGTGTTAAGGAGAACTCCTAATGCTATAGACCAGAGCTATACTCTCTCCTATTTCCCATAAGGTTCCTTCTGTTTCTCACCCACTTGTCCTTGAATTTGATAAATGTACCTTCCTTTCTCCATCCCAACATTACTGCCATTCTTTTATACATTCCATATTATGGCTTTTGCCCAATTTCCGTTCCATCACTCCACTGCCAAAATAGTAAATGGAAAATGTATATAGCACCTTTGTCCAAGGTGCTTGATTGTGCACTACATTCACCCATGGCAGAGGAAACCATGCAAGGCACCAACCTGCTCACCAGGAGCAGCTAGGGGTTCAGAGTCCTGCTCAAGGACTCTTCAACACCAACTCTGGGGGAGCCTCTGTGTTCTAATGATGGTTTCTCTCCCCCTGAGCCACTGCCGCCCCCCACTTATCGGTCGGTTGGGCCCACATATGGAACTATCCCATATATGGGCATGTTCATACGTGGACATAGTGGATCCGATTTATAGTTCTGGACAACTGGATCTCCAGGCATATTGGTCGATTACGTGGTTAATGACAGCCGCCTATCCGACTACTCCATGCCGGAGTTTGAAGTTGGTCGGACTGATGGACGGTACTTGATATATGTGAACTGCAGAAACTGAAAAAAAAAAATCGCACCCGTGCGAAGTGAGCGGTGCAAACTAATTCCTGTAAGGGCGCCTGCGCGAATCAGTGTTGATAGGCATGCATGGCAATATTATTTGTGTTGTGTATGATGTCAGTCTAGAGGTCTGCTCAGACTATATAAGGTTTTCGTGTGTCCTGACCTTTACACCATACAGAGGACGGAACCATCTCTGGACAGAACCATCTCTGCCAACAGAGCCTGATGACTCTGGTGGTCGTCAGTTAGGCAACCAGGGACCTTATTTGCCTCTAGAGTTTTGTTTATGACCCTATACTAATTATTTCGGCAAAGCCGAAGTATTTGAATTTCATACCACGATTATTTTGAAAGAATCATCCGTTATCCTGGGGCGGAACATTTGGTCTAGTTAACTCATGTTACCCTCATTAGTGACAGCATAATCTTTTTTTCCAAAAGCTGTTTATTTGTATTTTAATTTTTTTGGAACCACAGACCTTGCAGCAACAGCTGTACAACCAAGTACAACAGCTGTCAGCCAAGTACAACAACTGTCAGCTATGTTCAAGACCACTGACTTGACTGAATCTTTCAAGAAGAGCTGGGCCCGAAGAGCCCGAAGAACTGGGCAATCAGTGGATACCCAGTGGATATTGTGTTTATTTGTATTTTAAACTTGTATTAGTTGGCTATCATTTATAACCTGTAAGATCTTCCACAGTCTGTCTAAAAGTGTGGTTATTTTATCGCTTATAAGTGAATATTCATCTAATACAATTTTGAAATTCAAGGTTAGCACCGCTCAATAATTTTTTATGACGTATCTAGGCGGCCTAAACACGTTCTAAATCAGAGTTAACCAATCGGGTGCCTATGTGACTATGACATCATGGACAGATCAACAGAATCGAAGTGTTTCATTGGTCTAGCGGACTCATGTCATCATCATTTGTGACATCATGGTTTTGGTAAAAAAGCGGTCTATAGGAGCGGTTAGCACCGCTAAAAAAAAAAAAAAAAAAATGGAGATCCCCATAAATAACCCCAATAAATAACATGCCCAATTCGAGACATTGCATGAATTCCAATTGCTCCAACTGAGCAAATTGGCTATTTGATATGTACTAGAAGCTCGGCCGCCCGGAGCGTCTAGTCGGCACCCTGGGCAACTCGGGAACAATGTAAATAGGGGATGAATGCCCCGCCCTTTAATGCAAACCCCATTATACCTGTTGTCATAGGATCTGTTTTGACCATCTGTTTGCGTGTGTCCATTTATGCCCATATATGGGGATATCTATCTGTCTACGTCCATTTTATGTCCATATATGGAGATCTCTGTAGGACCCGTTTTGACCATCTGTTTGCCTGTGTCCATTTATGCCCATATATGGAGTTATCTGTCTGTCTGCGTCCATTTTATGCCCATATATGGAGATCTCTGTAGGACCTGTATTGACCATCTGTTTGCCTGTATCCATTTATGCTCATATATGGAGATATCTGTATATGTCTGTCTGCATCCATTTCATGCCCATATATGGAGATCTCTGTATCTGTTTGTCTGTGTCCCTTCATGCCCGTTATGGAGATCTCTGTATCTGTCCTTGCCTCCGACTGTGTTGCAGACACAGTGCTGGTTCCCCCTTTAATGCAAACCCCATTATACCTGTGTCATAGGACCCGTTTGTGTCCATTTATGCCCATATATGGAGATATCTGTATCTGTCTTTTTGCGTCCATTTTATGCCCATATATGGAGATATTTGACCATCTGTTTGCCTGTGTCCATTTATGCTCATATATGGAGATATCCGTATCTGTCTGTCTGCATCCATTTTATGCCCATAAATGGAGATCTATGCAGACACAGTGCCGGTTCCGGAACTGCGGCGGGGAACGCGCGTGCCGAATTTGAAATAGGGAATGAATGCCCCACCCTTTAATGCAAACCCCATTATACCTGTTGTCATAAGAGCCGTTTTGACCATATGTTTGCCTGTGTCCTTTTATGCCCATATAGGAACATCAGAATACGTAACCATGGCATTTTTTGTTGACTCATGTGGCGTACGTGATCTCAGAGCCTTTTATGATGTGATGTCACAATGAGTCAGCGCTTGCGCCGATTTCATCCGGAACAGCCTGATGTCAACAATCAGCCACCGCATAAGGAGATTCCGAACGTTTCGCGCCGTTTCGGGAAAACCGCGCGTTGGGTCGGGTCGAGGCCCGGCACTGCACTCCGCGCCGCGGCGGGGAACGCGCGTGCCGAATCTGAAGCCGGTGGGACGAACGGTTCTCGAGATACGCGGATTACAGACAGACACGCAGAGATTTCTCGCATTTATTGCGACCGTCAGGGAGCAGTTTACTATGAAAACCCCCACAGTCCGTCCGTCCGTCCGTCCGTCCGTCCGTCCGTCCGTCCGTCACACCTTTGTGACCATCAACAAACGTCACACCTTTGTTGATGTTTAAATCGAAGAGTCTTGGTCAAATACTTCTGTTGGTTTCTGCACTGATCATTTATACAATTCAGCTGTGTTTGCTCGTGTCATCATGATGAGGTCATAAATCAGCCATGCCCAAATATAGATTTTACGGGTTTACATGCTTACTCAGTTATTCGTTATGTGAAAGTCCTATGACGTCTATGATATCTGACATCATTATACATACATTCCCTTTTATGCCCATAAATGGAGATCCCCTCTGTAGAACCAGCCACTGACATCACTGTAATGTCAGGGGAACCAAATCCCTTTTATGCCCATATATGGAGATCCCTGTGATGCCAGGGGAACCAAATCCCTTTTATGCCCATATATGGAGATATGGAGATCCCCGTGTTGCCAGGGTAACCAAATCCATTTTATGCCCATATATGGAGATCCCTGTGATGCCAGGGGAACCAAATCCCTTTTACGCCCATATATGGAGATCCCTTATGTCATCAATATTAACTCATACCCTGCCAAACCCGAGGAACCCGAGAATTTCGCGATGTCCCTCCCTGCCACGCCCGAGGAACCCGAGAATTTCCGCCATTTTGAAAAAAAAAAAAAAAAAAATTCAAAAAATTTTTTTTTTCAAAAAATGTTTTGGGACCCCAAAAACGTTTGTAGGCATGATAGCGATCGCGAAATTGCTTGTTTAACCCCCATACAACCCCCATACAACTCAGGTAGCAGACCTCCAAGCTCACAACAGTGTAAAACATAATGGCTGCTATCTCATGAATGCCTGAACGGATTTCCATTCGGATTTTTTTGTTTGAAAGCTGTGAGCAATGTGGACACACGTGGTGCATTATCTAGGCATGGGTGTGCATGATCCGTGCACTATGAATTACATGGAAGTCTATGGAGACGAATGGCAGTTAAAGAGTACGAAGGTATTGTTAAATGGCAGCATATGAGTTAAGCCCATATCTGTGAATATCTTTGGGTACCAGATGTCTCCATATATGGTTAAATGGTCCGATATACATCACTGGCCAGAAGACCAAGAAATGGTGCAACCTCGCCCTTTGCTTTTCTCCCTATAGGCATCTTACTGGTAGGTAGTTTAATGAGGAATGCAGTATGGTGGTAGGTAGGTAGTTATGGCCTTTGATGTAAGATTTTCACTTTCTAGGATAACTATATTTGCTATTCCCAGATGATGCCCTTTTAGGGTACCCCTCATGCCCATATATGGAGATCCCCAGGCTTTACTAATTAACATAAGTTTTATGCCCATATATGGAGATCAGTGTCCCAATGTCATCAGATATATGGGCATAAATGGACACAGGCAAACTAGATGGGCTGTATGGATATCCAGATGTGTGATGTAAGTGTTTTATTCCAAATGTGGCACCCCACAGACATATTTCCAGAAACAAAATCCCTTTCATGCCCATATATGGAGATTTCTGATGTCATCAATCCCAGGCCCTGTAAAAAACATGGTTGCTATGGTATGAGCAACTTATGTCTCCATATATGGAGATTCAACTTCAATGAGTAACCATGGCAAACTGTCAACTGCCCGTATGTCTTGATAATTGGTAAAACAAACTTTTGGCCTATTTGTGGAGATAAGCGACCAACGGTTGCTTATCTCCCGATTAGGGAGTCTTACTGGTAGATAGATGGTTAGTGACGTCAGACTAGAGCTAATTGGCCTATATAATGTGGGGACATGATCTCAACCTTTCAATGAATTAGAGGACTAAATGATGATATTGTTGTTGTGAGGGACTTCTCAGACCTCCAACATAGAAGAAGACAAAGAGGGATACAAAGACAGTATCCCTGACCGTTGGTCACTAAAGAGTGACCAACGGTCAGAGAAGGAAAGGGGAAGAGAGACAAAAGGGTAGAGACAGGGAGAAAGAGAGAGTCATTAAGAGACAAAGGCCCACACAATGTTCCCATCACAGTCCATGTATAGCAGAAGCTTTGACGATGAACCACCACTCCCAGAAGGAGTCAGGTCCCAGTCTTCACAGACTCAGGTCTCCAGTAGTTCTCAGTGTCCAAACGCCTTCACATCTCAGAGGAGCCACAATGACCTCCACTGGCAAATGCTGAAGAATGGACAGATCCCCTCAGCGGCCTGTCATCATATAACCAGCTCTGTAACCAGCCAGAAACAAGGAGACACACAATCTTGCAGTGAGCAACAGACCAAGACGTTACCTCGACCAGGAGTGGAAACACATCAAAGGGATTACACATGGAAGAAACCCCACATATGTAACCAGTGTGACAAGAGTTTCAGTAGGTTAAGTAATCTGAACAGACACCAGCACATACACACTGGAGAAAAGCCTTTCCAACTTAAAGAGTGTGGCAAGGGTTTCAGTTGGTTAGATAACCTGAAAGCACACCGGCACCTTCACAATGGAGAAAAATCTTTCCACTGTAAACATTGTGACAAAAGGTTCAGTCGCTTAGATTATCTAAAGGCACACCGGCGCCTTCACACTGGAGAAAAACCTTATCACTGTAAACAGTGCGACAAAACGTTCAATGAGTCAGGTGATCTGCAGTTACACCAGCGTATTCATACTGGAGAAAAACCATATCACTGTAGAGATTGTGACACATGTTTCAGTGATATAAGTAACTATACAAGACACAGGCGTATTCACACCGGAGACAGACCCTATCTCTGTAAAGAGTGTGGCAAGAGTTTCAATCAGTCAGGTGACCTGAAGACACACCTACGTATCCACAGTAGGGACAGACAGATGGCATTCACAGAGGGCTATGATATCCGTTAGTCTGATGGCAGGTTCATGGTTTACCTGTGATCCTTCTTTCTTGAGGCACTACACTGTCTCTCTGCGTTTTTATTATACAGTTACCTTGCTCATTTGTCTCATTTGTCTCTGTAAAAACGTTTGCATTGTTTTCATAATGTAAATCCCTACTTTGTCTTACAAAGTTGTGCACACTAATAATATATACAGTAATAAAATAGCCAATCTACAACTTGTAGATAGGCTATATGCCTATTCACTATTGTTTATACATGCGTGGTCAAACAAATAGTGGCACAGTGTTCTTGTTGTTCCTTTGACTAGATTATTATGTTGGCATATTGTTTGGAATTGTTGTTTAGGCTACATTGTAACTTAATAAACATTGGTTTTCTTACATTCCTGACCATGTATTCATTAAATGACATAGGTTGTTTAACCCTTGGATGCATGACCAACCAATACCTACACTCTTCCATGAGTGGGGTCAAAAATGACCCCAATTAAAACCAATGTGTTTTTGCAATAAACTACTTTGCTCTCACACATAACTCTGCCATACTTTTGCCTAGCAACGTGATTTCAACTTTAAAACGCTCACACAACTTGGGCCTTTTTTCCGCCAATAGGGACGAGCTGTAATTGTTGAAGCCCCACCCCCTCTGTCCACTAAACGCGTGCAGCAGCTGTCACACTTTGCTGTCACACTTTGCTCTCACAGCTAACTCTGGCATACTTTTGCGTAGCAACGTGATTTCAACTTTAAAACGCTCACACAACTTGGCACTTTTTCCGGCCAATAGGGAAGAGCTGTAATTGTTGAAGCCCCGCCCCCCTGTCTTCCTATTGGCTGCGCTTTAAACATCCATAACTCCAGTTTGCAGCATGGTACCATCTCGAAACTTGGTGTCTGGACTTAGACCACCATAGAGATAAGCTGTAATTGTTGAAGCCCCGCCCCCTGTCTTCCTATTGGCTGCGCTTTAAACATCCATAACTCCAGTTTGCAGCATGGTACCATCTCGAAACTTGGTGTCTGGACTTAGACCACCATAGAGATAAGCTGCAATTGTTGAAGCCCCGCCCCCTCTTTCCTCCTATTGGCTGGGCTTTAAACATCCATAACTCCAGTTTGCAGCATGGTACCGTCTCAAAACTTGGTGTCTGGACTTATTTTAGACTAGCGTTTAGACCTATATTAGACGTCTAATAGCCCGAAAACTGCTCAGTGGGTGATGAGACACTGAACCCCTAAATGTCCCTGATGAGACTATGAAGCCCTAAATGTTGCTGATGAGAGTCATACTGCACCATGGCATGGTTGTCTCCATCATTCACCACAAATGGGCGAAACATGTAAGACCCACGCACGCACGCACGCGCGCGCGCGCGCACACACACACACACACACACACACACACACACACACACACACACACACACACACACACACACATTCATAATATATTTTTTGGTCAACAAGCAGTTAGTCACTGAAGGTCAACGCAGTGGTTTGCATTTGAGGCAGAGGTAGTGACCATGACAGTCACCCCGCTGCAGGGGACGGCATCCCAACATTCCAGGAAGTTCAGGAGCCCAGAGACAACGTGCAGACACTCCCTATGCTGGTGTCATAGGTGGGACCTCTGGAGGCATTTGTAAAACAAATGATTACAACACGTGCCTAGCAGAGAAATGGGAAACTGTTAGATAACCACCACATGCTTCGAAGACACGAAAAGAAGAAGACCAGAGATACTTAATTCGTTTTCATAGCTCTGAGCTCACATGCATCAATATCATCTTTCCTTCCGGCTTGCATCAACATTGCTATCGTCTTGGAAGTCACATTTTGGGGCCTCCCATCTAGCGTCTTAATATTCTCACCCTCTTTGTTCATAGAGCCACTATTTTCTTCCCTTCTTACATTTCAAGTGCGTATTATTTAATTGTTGCAAGACAATAACCTACCTGACCTGGCGGAGACCTGTTCTCGGAAGAGCACATGCTTCTAGTTTCATTCAGCCCAGAGACAACGTGCGGACACTCCTCTGTTGACATTTTGTAAAACAAATGAGTAAACAACACGTGCTTAGCGGAGAAATGGGAAACTGTTATATAACCACATGCTTTGTAGGAGATCAAAGATACTTAATTACATCCTTCTTCACGTTTCCATGGCTCTCGGCTAATAAAATCATTGTCATCTTTCCTTCCAGCTTGCATCAGCATTGGTATCGTCTTGGAAGTCACATTTTGGGCCACTATCGTTTTTCCATCTAGCGTGTTAGTTATAATATTCTCTCCCCTCCCGCTTTTATGCGGTGGCAAAAGATATTCTGGGAACTCAGATTAGGCACCATGGTGCACAATTAGACATTGAAGTCTCTTTGTTCATACAGCCACAGGCCACTATCGTTTTTCCTTCTTACGTTTCAAGAGCGTATTATGTCATTGTTGCAGGACGTTTTTGGTTGTTGTTTCATCTATCACTCTCAGTCACAACGAGGTACAAGCAGAATAGTACATCTGCTTTGCATAGTTGCATCTATATGGATTATGAACATACTTCATGGTACTTCAAGTGTAGCGGTACTGTAGTATCTAACATTTCAAATGGCCATAACTAGGTGACCGTTGCTCTGATCAGCGCAATATAGGACTGGATTTTTCTTTTTTAAGATTTGTTTTTGGGCTTTTATGCCTTTATTCGATAGGACAGTAGACTGACAGGAAATGGGGGAGAGAGATGAGGAGTGACATGCGGCAAGGGTTGTCCGGATTGCTAATCGAACCGGCGACACCTCCAGGCAACCATGCCTATGTGGCAATGCCTAAGTGGTATGCGCCTGAACCAGTAGGCCAGCGGACAGGATTTAAAGGCTGAATAGTATGTTTACTGGTTCATCCAAGGGCTCATATGTGCCACATACCCATTGTTCCCTATTGAGCTTGGCACATTTCCTGGGGCAAGCTGCCCCCGGAGTTGTGAGCTTGTAGATCGGCTATTTTCAGAATGTTTGACTCTTTCATATGACAATTAGGCTAATTTGTTATAAAAAACGGTCTTAAAGGTCCTTAAATTGTAATTGAGTGCAGAGGAACACTAGTGTGTAGTGAGAAAAATACATGCACCTTCGGATGTTGAGTCAACTACAACTTATTGTTGCAATACACATATCTACACTAGAATCATACAACAGAATACTGTTACCATATTCCCTTGCCAGTCAAGGTGTGTACAGTATATGCCGGGTGGGATGCATTCCACAATGTGTGTATGGGTCGGGGCCACCTGATGCATTACACAATGCCAGGAGTGGACAGGCCTATAAACCTTTTTCCAGAGCGTTGCCATGTAGCTGCGGTGTCACAGCGAGCTGTAATTGTTGAAGCCCCGCCCCCTCTTACAAGTCTGTTGTTTCCGCCTGTCCTGACGGTTGCTTCTCGCCCTTAGTGCGTCTTACTGGTAATAGTAGTAATGGTAGTAGTAATATAGTAATAGTAGTAATAATAGTAATAATAGTTGCGACCGTAGGTCGCAAGTTTAGTATGTGAACGGTCACAGCTTGTCCGTATGTATGTGTGTATCTCTGTCACGCCTGACACTGTGGTTCTATGGGTTTGTTGCTCTGACATCGTGCTCTGATGTCACTGTGATGTCAGGGGAACCATTCTAACAAAATCGGTTTGCCGCTCTGACATCACGCTCTGGCTTCACTGTGATGTCACACTAACAGAGATCCCTGTCTGTAGAACCTTGTCTGTAGAACCAGCCACACAGATATGGGCTGTCTTGGCCATATATGGATTCTGTTAGTGTGGTATGTGGCCAATATGGTCTCCATATATACCGGTATGGCTATTCCCATATGAAGACCTGTTAGATATGGGCTTAATATTAATGACAGGGAACTCCATGTATGGGCATAAAACAGAGTGTGTTGTCAGAGCGGCAAACCCATTCAGTTAGAGTGGTTCCCAGGGACGTGCTGGCCATTGGGAAAAGTGGGACAACTACCGAACGGCCGGTTCATTCCCGGCCGGTCCAGGCCGACCATCATGGAAAAAATAAAAAATAAAATGCCGGCCTTCGTTCCATTTTGGGGGCTGGGCGGCCAACAAAGTAAATCGTCACTGTCGGGCAGAAACCTCGTATCTCCAAGTTTCAAATGTATACATTTTTTCGCAAAGCAAAGCCCTGCTTCATCATACAAGGCTGTTGCACAAAAGTAGTGAAAACAGCAGATCTACAAGCACACAACGCCTCGCGGTGCGAGGCGTTGTGTGCTTGTAGATCGGCTGTTTTCACTAGTTTAAATCACTTTTAAAATGGTTTTGGACATACAAGGTTTCCACCCGACAATGACGAAATATAACTCATGTAATTGGCCCACTGGCTTGTCACTTCTTTGAGTAGCAGCAGCGCCATAGAGAGAGATCTCTCTCTATAGCGCGCAATGAGGGCCTCTCCAACTCTTTTTCCCGGGCTGAATCAGGGGCCCAGCACGTCCCTGGTGGTTCCCCTGACATCACAGTGACATCAGAGCATGATGTCAGAGCAACAAACCCATAGAACCACAGTCTCAGGCGTGACAGAGATACATACATACATACGGACACGCTGTGACCGTTCACATATATACTTGTGACCTACGGTCGCAACTGTTATTCCTACTATTCCTACTATTACTACTATATAATACTACTAATACTACCACTATTACTACTATTACTACTATTACTAATATTACTATTACTACTATTACTACTACTATAACTAATATTACTATTACTACTATTACCAGTAAGACACCCTAAGGGCAAGAAGTGACTGTCAGGGCAGGCGGAAACAACAGACTTGTAAGAGAGGGCGGGGCTTCAACAATTGCAGCTCATCCCTATGGTGGTCTAAGTCCAGACATAAAGATTTTAGACGGTACCATGCTGCGATTGGAGTTATGGCTGTTTAAAGCCCAGCCAATAGGAAGACAGGGGGGCGGGGCTTCAACAATTACAGCTCGTCCCTATTGGCCGGAAAAACTGCTAAGTCGTGTGAGCGTTTTAAAGTTGAAATCACGTTGCTACGCAAAAGTATGCCAGTGTTACGTGTGAGAACAAAGTGTGACAGCAAAGTGTGACAGCTGCTGCATGCGTTTAGTAGACAGAGGGGGCGGGGCTTCAACAATTACAGCTCGTCCCTATTGGCGGAAAAAAGGCTCACGTCGTGTGAACGTTTTAAAGTTTAAATCATGTTGCTAGGCAAAAGTATGGCAGAGTTATGTGTGAGAGCAAAGTAGTTTATTGCAAAAATGCATTGATTTTAATTGGGGTCATTTTTGACCCCACTCATGGAAGAGTGGGGTAGTGATACAAAAACTGAATTTTCTCAAAATTAATGAAAGAATAAATAAAAATGCAAATGGCCTCATGTCACAAACATGTTTTATGAGGAATACCTGGAATATGAAAATATTAACACTTTTACTTTTAAAGATATTGAAGAATAACAACCCCTGGGGTCATTTTTGACCCCACTCATGCATCTAAGGGTTAATTGTAACAGTACCCCTGTGAAATGAGTAGGACTTACTTGATATTATTATCATATTTACAAAACATTTTGATTGTTTTTTTTTTACTTCTATGTCATGGATGTGGATGCTCTACACAGGAAAACATTGGTGACTGACACACAATAACAGGCTGTACACAGCCTTTAGTTGATCACACATGAAATAATGCTCATCAAAAACAGGCACATGTTTAGGCACCATTAACACCAGTATTCTTTCACAAGTTAGCCTGTTTACTTGTGGGTGAGTGTGACACTTTGTCATTGATTGGTCTAAAGTTTTACCATTCACATGTAATTCAGTCAAAGTAATGTGTAAGGATGGTTTTCCACTGTTATTAAATGTCAACCATTGTCATTGCTTTGTCTGAAGAGAACAGTAGTGTGTAATGATGATGGCTCTTTTTTGACTCTCTTTTTTAACATGACCATGTATGGTCTTCCTCTGTGTGGTGTTTCACTCAAAGCCATTTACCTTTAAGTCCTCTGTAGAGACATTTTCATATGAGTGAAAGGAATGTGTGAAACCCAGTGAATCAAATGATTGAGGTGGAGCACTGCATATTAGCAGTGCACTAGGTGTTGAGTTTTAGAACTACTTCTCTAGAATTAATCAAATCTGCTGATCATATAGGCCTATATATATCATCATCTCATATACAGACAGCACCGAAAACGAACAGCACTGATCGCAGCTCTTGCACACTCTGCAGTCTAGTTCAGTTCATTGTGAGCTCACTTAGTCGTCCTGTCCCCATTTTTTGGCACCTGAAACTCTTCTTTTTTCAGCTACAAATTCCATTAAAACTTCAACTAGTTCAGCTTTACACAGTTATCTTTGCTTGTAGTTTTCTCTTTACCAATTGTTTAACTTTATTGAGATTTTGGAGAAGAAAAACAAACAAACATGGGAAATTAATTTTATCTTGCCATTTATATTACTGCCATATACATTATTACTTGCACCTGCGTAGCGTGAAAGTACTGTGTTGTATCCGTATCTCTCTTTGCTTAAGACCACCAAAAGTGATGAGTTGGACCCCTCTGATTCTTAAATGGTAGAATGCTATATTCTACAGCTGTGCATGTTGTCACAGAATGTGGATGTGTACTTTTTGTTCTGCCCATAATATACTTTCTGGGTGTTTTCTGTGAGCCCACACAGTATGGAGTTTATCATCATAACAGTAGCCTAAACAATGATGAGCGAACCAAGACAGACAGACAGCGATTGGAGTTCCCTTCAGCTGTGAAATGCTGGATATGTGCTTCGCCGTATGACGGTGTGTGTCGAGCATAGCAGACATGCAAGCTCACAAAGCTGTAAGTTCCGACATGTTGTGAGCTTGCAGCTCTGATATTTTCAATGCGCGACACCATCGTATGACAAATACAACTGCACAAAACAGCAGAGGCAGAAAGCAGCAGCAGCAACAAGCTGTCGTGACAGATCATGATACGATTTTAAATGATTATGATTGGTTTTAAAGGTTGTTCTACTTTATCCAAAAAATAATAGACCTATTAATAATAGGCTTAATAGGCTTTTCCGACGGTGTGCAGGGTGCAGGGGGGTCAACTATGGAGTGAAAATGGAGTGCGATGCCATTGGAAGAACGCACGCATGGCTGTAGGCTATTTACTTCACTGCATGTAATCACGGGTAACGGGGCGGGCGACGGGTACATTTTTTGACGGGCGCGGGCGGGTCTGGTTTCGATTTTTTTTAAATGACAGGTAGCGGGCGGTCCACGGATCTGATATATGACGGGTGGGGCGGGCACGGGTTGTCAAAATTGGACCCATGCAGGGCTCTGAGCTGAATAGGTTGCCTGTCTTAATCAGATCCCAATATAGCCATAACATTTGTTTTAGCCTTTCATTAACAAGCATGCCATAGACCTTATTCACACCGCGGCCATCTTGGATCAAATGACAGACAATCAGCTCAAACTTCATTGTAATTGAAGGTGTGATTTACATGGCTTTGTCTTTATGGAACAGCAGTGTGTAATGATGGTGGGTCATTTGCAATTACTTGCTATGTTGTGTCGATACCAATCATCACAATAATGTCCCTAATTAGCATACTGCTCCACAAACTTATGCATAACTTGGGCACAGAGAGGAACTCCAAGTCTGTGGACCTCAGTTTCTGTGACTGAGTAGGTTTATGCATAATGTTTAGTTGTCTGTGTGTGAGGTGAATAGTGTAAATGGCAGGAAAACATGCAAAATTCTGTTTTATCTGCGTCAAGGGGAATACCAGAAGAGTCGCTGGAAAGAAACTGGCCTGGGCTGATGGTTTATGCCTTTTGATTGATTGATTGATTGATTGAGGTATATATTATTATCTCTTGTCTAGATTCCTTCCATCTCTCTGTGCTAAAACAAGAGGTTTCCACTGAACAGCAGGAGTGGAGCTCCAGTCTGGTGCAGGAGGAACCAGAGCCTCCACAGATTAAAGAGGAACAGGAGGATGTACATCAAAGAACAGAGGGTACTGATGGGTCAACACATACATTACTAGCAGTAAAAAGTGAAGATGACGATGAAAACATCTCCAGAGAGGCAGAGCCTCTAGCCAGCACATTTGATTACATGAAAAGACAAGCTGATTTAGGGAACAGTGGAGAATTCCAGCCATCCACTGATGTAAATGTCCTTTCTTCACATTGTTCTGAATCTGACACTGAAGACAGTGATGAGTGGGAGGAGAATAGGGAAGACCAGTCTGATTTAGACACACTGAATCCACACAAAACACACGTGGAAGAAGAACGATTACATTTGAGCCACGGTCCGTCAAATGAATGGACAAAACAAACAACATCCACAAGGACTCAAAATGGGGAGGATCCCTGTCGTTGTAAAGTGTGTGGTAAGGACTTTAATTGTAATAGTAGGTTGAACAGTCACATGATGTTTCATGCAGCGGAAAAGCCATATAGCTGCACGGTTTGCAGCAATGGCTTTGTACAAAAGAATGATCTGAAGAAACACATGATGATTCATACAGGGGACAGGCCTTACATTTGCAAAGTTTGTGGCAAAGCCTTTGTTCGTAATGCACATCTGAAGGTACACATGATGAGTCACGAAGGGGAAACACCATATAGTTGCAGAGTTTGCAGCAAAGGCTTTGTTCAACAGAATGATCTGAAGAGACACATTCTGATTCATACAGGAGAGAAGCCCTATAGTTGCAACATTTGTGGCAAAGCCTTTAATCTTAATGGAAATCTGAAACGACACAAGGTGATTCACACATAGTTACAGCCCTTTAGTTGTAGAGTCTGTGGAAAAGACTTTCAATTTAATAGGCAGCTTGAAATACACATGGTGAACTATATACAGGGTAAAAGATCTACATTTGTACATTATGTGGTAAAGGCTTTTTGTGACGTGACTTATATTAAGAAACACAAGCTTTTTTTCTTCAAAAGAATGATCTTAAGAAACACACTATGATTTTTATATTGGAAAACCCCTATAGTTGCACAGTTGGCAGCAAATGTTTTATTCAAACGTGTCATCTGAAAATGTGCATGATGATTCAAGGCGTCTTTAGATGCAGTAAATACACATGCCTTCTATTTCACCATTGTTTGACCCAAGTCACCCTGATTCATTGTTAGGGGGTTGTGACACCTTATGCTTTGATCTATAGCTTCGCTATTCATACTCAATTTAATTGAAGTTATGATTTATATGGTTTTGTCTGTGTGAAGTCCAAACTCAGCAGAGGAAGAGAACTACACTTCCCAGAATACAGCAGCAAAATGGCCGCCCACCTAATTGGGAGCACCTGAAAAGGAGTGGAGGTGAATGAGCATTCAGGCAAACAATCCCCAGGGAGCAGAAGCTCTAGAGAGGGATAGGCTTCACAGACCAAATACCAAGTTCCACTCAACTGAATTCAGCCCAAAGACACCAATGGTTGGTCAAAATGTTTATCTACTTTGTAATGTTTAAATGCTGCTTGAATGTGTTCATGTTTGGCTGCTGGGGTTTAATTTGTTTGCCTGACATTGCAGCATTGCTTTCATTTAGCTTTGAAAGCCCCTTTGTGCTTTAAGTTAAGAGTTTAAAGGGTTAAAAGGTTAAAAGCTGAAATGTTTAACATTAAGAAGATTTAAAAAGTAAAAGGTTAAGTTTAAAAGTAATGTCATTGACAAAGTCCGATCTCCAAGCTCAGATCAGTTATCCTTTTCCATTTAAAGGGCTTTTCTATGCTCAAAGCACCTGAAATGGGCTATTTCGTTTAAAATGCTAAAAGTATAAAAACAATTGGAAGTTAAAAATGCTCATTTAAAAGCTTACTTATTTGGAATTGCCATGTTAAAAGGTTCAAAGTGCCAAGTGAAAAGGGGCAGATGTACAAGCTCGTAGATCAGCTATTTATGTTTATTCCTTAAATGGATTTAATTGAAAACATGTATTTAAAATGTTGACTTAAAATAATGAATGTTTAAACATTGAGTGATTTAGCAAACTGGTATTATTTAGTCTAAACATTTAAGTGACTTAGTAAATGGTTTGTAAAACAGTTTGTTTAGAGTGTTAGAATTTAACCTTACTGTTTGAAAACATGTGCCAGAAAACATTTAATTGGTTTAATGTCTAAAACCTTAACCTAATTGACTTAAAGTCTAAAAGGTAAAACATTTAAATACTTAATTACTTACCTTTACCTTAAACACTTTGAATTACCTTACTTACCTTTAAATAATACTTACCTTTAAATAAATTACTTACCTTAAAAGCTTAAATACTGTTTAAAAGCTTAAATACTGTTTAAAAGCTTAAATACTGTTTAAAAGCTTAAATACTGTTTAAAAGGTTAATATCTTAAATACTTACCGTTTAAATACTTAACCGTTTTAAAAGCTTACTTATTTAAGACATTTAAGTTGACTTTTGAAATCATTGTTTAAAACCAGTGTTTAGAAGAAATGCTATAATTTGTTGTAAATTACATGTTGATAACCAATGTTTCTTTCTGTATTCGAAGGTTAACAACCTGATTACTGATTATTGACCCAGACCAATCAACGAATGAAGCCAACAATTCAAGAAAAGTTGGAAAATAAAGAGTTGATTTGAGTTTGGAAATCTGAGTTGCGTCTTTGTGTCCTTTTGGAGCCAGAGTCAGAGAGGGACTTGACAGTTGTTAACCAGTGGAAACAGCCTGGACCTGAGGATAAACGGCTTCGGATCCAGAAACAAGCTGTGGACGCGGAGGAAGATTGAAGACCACTGCGGGCAGCCTGGACCTGAAGATAAACGGCTTTGGATCCAGACAAGCTGTGGGCGCGGAGGAAGATTGAAGACCACTGCGGGCAGCCTGGACCTGAAGATAAACGGCTTTGGATCCAGACAAGCTGTGGGCGCGGAGGAAGATTGAAGACCACTGCGGGCAGCCTGGACCTGAAGATAAACGGCTTTGGATCCAGACAAGCTGTGGGCGCGGAGGAAGATTGAAGACCACTGCGGGCAGCCTTGACCTGAAGATAAACGGCTTCGGATCCAGAGACAAGCTGTGGACGCGGAGGATGAAGATGGCGGGAGATGACGGGGAGAAGAGGGTCAAGCAACTCAAATTTGAGAGGACCATTGCAAGAAGCAGCTTCGCCAGTCAAGCCGAATATATGGAGAGAAGAGCAAGCAGAATGCTTCAATCTGAATTAAAGGAAGAGTTCACTGAACTTTCAGACCGGTTCAGAAGAATGCTCAAAGTCAATGATGACTACAAGCTGCAGGCTGCAGAAGTGGCAGTGGAAGAGGCAGACCTTGTAAAAGAAGAAGAGACAAAGCTGGTGAAAATAAGAGGCATTGTACAAGCAAACTTGTGGTCAAGATATGGCAAGGGTGAGCTTGAAATGCCAATCATTGCAGCAGAAGAAGCCAATAATTATTGGCTGACTTTGGAAGGATATGAAGAATATGAAATGTTCCTAAATATCTTGGGCAAGAGGATGAAGGAGGCCATATCAGCAATGTCCATATGGAAAAGATGGATCCCTTTGGACTCAAAGAAAGATGTGGAGAGAAGACTTGAGGCCCTGAGAAGATCCCACTACAAGCTTGAGGAAAGGAGGAAATATGAATTTGTCACAGCAAGGTGGAAGTATGATTCCGGAGCAGAGAGCGAGAAAGAAACCACGCCAGCTCAAATGGTGGACATCATTACGGAGGAGGTTCCAGATGATCCTTTACCTTGTGACGATGACGCCCAAAATGCCCTGGACGTCGACTTGGATAAGCCCCTGGAGGACAGTGACGAGTTACTAGAAGAAGCCCTGAAAATAAGCTCTGTGAAAGACGTGGATGCTGCTGCCCCACTAGAGGCCAAGGAGAGTGAGACTCCAAAACAGTTAAAGTGTGAGGCAACATCATCCAACCAAGGTGTGCTAACTGGTGAAGAAGTGTTTGACAGCTGTCCAGCTGCACCCTTTGAACTCACCACCATGGACCCGCTTGGCCCTCATGAAGGGAGTGATGAGGCAAAGTGGGAGGCTACCGCACCCAAGTGGGTGAAAGTGGATATTGGGGTCAAGAAGAAAACAAGCAGCCCTGCACTTCCAGAGCAAGACAGAGGTGAGGAGAAGAGTGCTGGGTTGAAGAGGATGGAAGAAGATAAGACTGTGTGAGCTCTCTGGGTTTAGAAAACCAGGAGCTCAAGTGGGAGGTGTGAAGTCCAAACTCAGCAGAGGAAGAGAACTACACTTCCCAGAATACAGCAGCAAAATGGCCGCCCACCTAATTGGGAGCACCTGAAAAGGAGTGGAGGTGAATGAGCATTCAGGCAAACAATCCCCAGGGAGCAGAAGCTCTAGAGAGGGATAGGCTTCACAGACCAAATACCAAGTTCCACTCAACTGAATTCAGCCCAAAGACACCAATGGTTGGTCAAAATGTTTATCTACTTTGTAATGTTTAAATGCTGCTTGAATGTGTTCATGTTTGGCTGCTGGGGTTTAATTTGTTTGCCTGACATTGCAGCATTGCTTTCATTTAGCTTTGAAAGCCCCTTTGTGCTTTAAGTTAAGAGTTTAAAGGGTTAAAAGGTTAAAAGCTGAAATGTAGCTGAACATTAAGAAGATTTAAAAAGTAAAAGGTTAAGTTTAAAAGTAATGTCATTGACAAAGTCCGATCTCCAAGCTCAGATCAGTTATCCTTTTCCATTTAAAGGGCTTTTCTATGCTCAAAGCACCTGAAATGGGCTATTTCGTTTAAAATGCTAAAAGTATAAAAACAATTGGAAGTTAAAAATGCTCATTTAAAAGCTTACTTATTTGGAATTGCCATGTTAAAAGGTTCAAAGTGCCAAGTGAAAAGGGGCAGATGTACAAGCTCGTAGATCAGCTATTTATGTTTATTCCTTAAATGGATTTAATTGAAAACATGTATTTAAAATGTTGACTTAAAATAATGAATGTTTAAACATTGAGTGATTTAGCAAACTGGTATTATTTAGTCTAAACATTTAAGTGACTTAGTAAATGGTTTGTAAAACAGTTTGTTTAGAGTGTTAGAATTTAACCTTACTGTTTGAAAACATGTGCCAGAAAACATTTAATTGGTTTAATGTCTAAAACCTTAACCTAATTGACTTAAAGTCTAAAAGGTAAAACATTTAAATACTTAATTACTTACCTTTACCTTAAACACTTTGAATTACCTTACTTACCTTTAAATAATACTTACCTTTAAATAAATTACTTACCTTAAAAGCTTAAATACTGTTTAAAAGCTTAAATACTGTTTAAAAGCTTAAATACTGTTTAAAAGCTTAAATACTGTTTAAAAGGTTAATATCTTAAATACTTACCGTTTAAATACTTAACCGTTTTAAAAGCTTACTTATTTAAGACATTTAAGTTGACTTTTGAAATCATTGTTTAAAACCAGTGTTTAGAAGAAATGCTATAATTTGTTGTAAATTACATGTTGATAACCAATGTTTCTTTCTGTATTCGAAGGTTAACAACCTGATTACTGATTATTGACCCAGACCAATCAACGAATGAAGCCAACAATTCAAGAAAAGTTGGAAAATAAAGAGTTGATTTGAGTTTGGAAATCTGAGTTGCGTCTTTGTGTCCTTTTGGAGCCAGAGTCAGAGAGGGACTTGACAGTCTGTATGGAACAATAGTTTGTAATGGTCATTTGCAATGGAGATGCATGCAGTCAGTAAGTACTAGACTGTGTACAAAATGATGGATCACCGTTGCAGTATCAGTCATTACAATAAACCCTTTTGCAAATCCCGCCCCATTCTGCCCTGTTACTATGATGGGACATTAACCCTGGGCAGATTGTTTTTATAGTGGAAGTGGATGGGATTTTTTTCCCCCTTCATAGCCTCATTACAGCTATATAAAGTACCAAAGGAAAAACACCTAGGTGATATTAATAAAAAGGGAAGACAAAGGTACAGTAGTTACATTGCAAAACAGGGGATTTACCCGAAAATATATGTTTTAATTTGTTTAATCCCAGTGGGACAGAATCCTCTTTGCAGATTCTTTTATAGTGGTAGTGGATGCGATTTTTTTTCCCTTCATAGCCTCATTACAGCTATATAAAGTACCACAAAAAACACATCTACGTGATATTAATAAAAAGGGAAGAAAAAGGTACAGTAATTACATAGCAAAACAGTAGTTTTCCCCCGAAAAATAAATGTTTTAATTAGTTTAATCCTCTGGATCAGAGATAGAAAGAGAAGCGCATTGCATCTTGGGTACTAGGAAGAGGACAGAGAGAATGTTTCTCCTCACATAATAGGCTGGCTTTTCGTAATTCTGCCCATTTAAATTATATGTACCCAATCGTGACGCTTAGACCATTGATAAGGTACATGTGAACTAGTTTGTTGAAGCTTATTCGTTATGATGAGCGAGATCGCTTGACGCTTGCCGTCGCTATCACCGTACCGGCCGATCTCCGTGTCGCGCACTGCGGACAGTTTTTGAAAGGCTGAAGCAACATTCTCCACTGCACAAACTCCACCCCCGATAGCAAAAAGTGAATGTTTTTTTCTGGTTGGCCAGTCAGGGAGTCTCAGGGACCAATCAGAAGGCTGACAAACGGTCTATTAATGGAACTCTTGGCTTGACATGATTGTCCGTTGAACTAACAGGTGACCTACATTTGGAAAATAGAGACTAGTGAGACAAGGTAGCAACACCTAGGACAGACATGATGCACTAGGAACAGAAGTACACAATAAAAGTACACAGACATGTCATGACACAGTTTCCACATTAGTTTTTTTGTGATTCCTTCTGCTGTTGCAGCAGGAAAATGGTATGAACTACTAACAATACAGTCAGTACGTTTTATTGTTTGTTTAACTATAATTTGTAAGATTAAAACACTAAAAAATAAGTGTAACAATCTCTTCATAATAAAGATTATTTAATGCATCACAATGAGTAAAGGCTTGGTGTTGTGATTTTTTTCTCCTTTTTTTTCTACACACATACACATATAGTATGGAGCTTTTTGTTGCTCCAAAAGTGTGGCATGCAACTCAGATCATCAAGCTCAAGTCCATACTGATGTGCTGTTGGTTTTGTATACCAGTCTCACATTGACATATACACTGTTCAGGTGGTATGCAACTCCACCTTCCGAATTTCCACACGCAGTCTATGAGAGGACAACTGAAACCGTGTAAAGGTTATCCTCAATGTTTGTTTTAAAACAACTAAAGGCCATTCTGTTTGCCGCTGCCTGATTTGATTGATTGAGTTAATGTCATGTTTATTTTGCACTGTAAGCTATTTGTTACTTATTTTGTTTTCTACATCATTTTTGTGTCATTGTTTGGGGATCCCAGCAAATGTGCAAACCACATGAACCCTAGCAACCCTATTCTGGGCATGTCATAATAATAAGCAAACCTTCACAGACAGTGAATAATAATCTATAAGCAAACAATGTGATGCAAGTCAACACTTTGTGAGTTTTTACATCAGCTAATTTGGTCATTTGGTGTAGAGGAAAAGGGGGAACAGTCAACAAAGTGGTTCATGTAGCATCACTATGTTAACCCTTAAGTTCTGTTCGGGTCATTTTGACCCGGTTTACATTTTCATTTGGAAAAAAAAGGTAGAAGTTTATTTTTTTTTCACCTGAAACTCACTGGCCTTAAAGATTCTTCTGAGATTAACATGTAAAAAAAATATTTTTGCACTACACCCATGCTACACCCCCCTCATATTTTTTGAACCTTAAGTGCTGTTCGGGTCATTTTGACCCGGAAGCACAGATATACACAGTATTAATCCAAAACACAGACACACAGTCACCCCCACGTCTAACACCCCCCTTCCGAAGCCCCATTCTGATTTTAATTTTTTCCTATAAGCATGAGCAATATTGCCCAGTATTAAATAAAGTAGTTTTTTTTTTACATGAATTTTAGCTAAATCAGTAAAAAACGCCTAGCTCTTTCAGTGTTTAATGTGATATAGCAAAGCAGAAATGCAAACATTTACCATATATATCACATGAATTGTTTGGTATTGAGTCAAAGTCAATGTATCATGATGATTTGTTAAGTTAAAATTTATATTAGTGTTGTTTTTTTTAAACCAAATATCCCCCGGGTCAAAATGACCCGAACAGAACGAAGGTGTAGTGAATCTGAACAGAACTTAAGGGTTAACCTGTTTTATAGGATATTTGAAATCCTATGAAAATAGTGTGGTGCATTGTGAGCTAGTAGATCAGCTGTTTACAAAAACATGACTTCATATGGGAATGCCCATATATGGAGGAAGACAGCCCATATCTGTGCGGCTGGTTCAGACAGGGATCTCCATGTTGGGCATAAAAGGGATGTACTGTATACAGTACATGGATCTTCATATATGGGTAACTGGTCCGATATACATCACTGGCAAGTTGGCGACCTCACCCTTTAGGTCGTCACCCTGAGATGTCTTACTAGTGTTTATTTTATTCAGTCATGTTGATTTTGTCAGATTATATGACTCCTCTGCTTTAGTGTCCTGGCTTAGACTGAATGATCATTATTTTATTTGTCTGTGTGAACTAACTTAAACTAAAGGCTTTTATTCTGTATGAGTCTTCATGTGTGTTTTTGATGACCCATTTGATTAAAGCTTTTATCACATACTGTACAAGAACAGGGGGTTTCCCCTGTATGAGTCCTCACGTGCGTTTTTGGATGACTTGCACAAACAAAGCCATTACGTATATGAGTCATAATACGTTTAAGTAGTCGTCAATATGTGATGTGATGAAGAAACATAAATGGATACAGGCACACTAGCAGCTATAATTCATAGTTAATAACTGTTAGCGTAAAGGTTTCCCCCAAATCCAAATGCAATGCAATATTATGCTTCAACTGTGCAGTTCATTGAGCCGACGTACACAGTGTTTCATAGATGTGCTGCGTTGTGAGGCTTTGCCTTCAGTCACCATTCAATTTATCATAAATCTGGAAGGGTGAAAGCCTCTCGCGGGTCGTGCACGCACATACAATGAAGCAGTTATTCTTCTTGTATTGTTCACAGTAGTTATGGTACATGTTCTGATAACATTATGTAATGATAAAGAACACATAGAGGACATGTAGTGGTGAAACATTTATTAAATCAAACACACATTATCAATATGTTTTTCCCCAGGTGTAAAGACAGTTCTTTGAGTTTACAAAACAACTTAATAAAGAGACAAAACAATGTAGAATGTTAACAAGTAATCCAACTATAGGACCCCCAATGGAAATAGCAACAAGCCATAGGCTTTCTTGAAAAAAAAGATGGAAAAGGCACACCTTGGAATGTACTGTACTTCCCTGTACATGTATTTGCAAACTGTTAATAAAGTATTCAATCAATCAAAACTAAAATGATTTCACCTGACTCAACAAATATATACTCTGACAATTTCACAATCCAAACAACACACATCATAACATCACAATAAGTATCGCATTAACAAAATGCATGATGAATATAACTTGTTAAATTCTGACATATGTGGACAAACACTGTTCTACTGTTCTGGAGCAAGCAAAGCAAAATCCATCACAAGAAACTATCCATCTTTATTTTATTCAGTCATGTTGAGATTATATGATTCCTCTGCTTTAGTGTCCTTTTCATGGTCATCCTGGCTTAGACGGAATGATCATTTATGTTAACTAACTTAAACTAAAGGCTTTTACCTGTATGAGTCTTCATGTGTGTTTTGAGATTACCAATTTGATTAAAGCCTTTACCACATACTGTACAAGAAAAAGGCTTTTTGCCTGTATGAGTCCTCAAGTGTTTTTTTAGATTACCTGTGGTATGGCAACCTTTACCACACATTGTACAAGTATATGGCCTTTCTCCTGTATGAGCCCTCATGTGTGTTTTTAGATTACTTCTTTGATTAAAGCCTTTACCACATACTGTACAAGTAAAGGGCTTTTCTCCTGTATGCGTCATTGTGTGTTTTTTTAGATTACCTGCGCTAACACAGCCTTTACCACAGACGGTACACGAAAAGGGCTTTTCGCCTGTATGAGTCCTCATATGTGTTTTGAGATTACCTGTGTTAAGACAACCTTTACCACACACAGTACAAGTATAGGGCTTTTCTCCTGTATGAGTCATTATGTGTGTTTTTAGAGTACTTGTGCAAACACAGCCTCTGTCACAAATGGTACAATAAAAGGGCCATTCTCCTGTATGGATCATTGTGTGTCTCTTCAGATGGTGCTGATGATTAAACATTTTGCCACAATCTGTACAACTAAAACTTTTCTTCCCTGTGTGACTCCTCATGGATTGAGTTTGTTTTGATGATTTCAGGTCCTGGGACAGCTTGCACTGTCCTCCCACATGTTGTGTCTTGTGTGATTTCAGTGTGTTTAAAGCTGACTGATCTCCCCTGGTCTCCTCCCACTCATCACTGTCTTCAATTTCTGATTCAGAACTGTGTGAAGAGAGAAGATGGTCATCACTAGTTGGTTGTGATGTTCCACAGTCCTCTACATCAGCTTGTGTTTTCATGTGTTCAGTTGAGGTGCTGGCTACAGGTGCTGTCTCTCTGTTTCCATCATCACCTTCACTTTTCACTGCTAGTAATGTCAATGTTGACCCACCAGCCTCTTCCTCCTGTTCTTCTTTAATCTGTGGAGGTTGTTGTTCCTCCTCAGGGGAAACCTCTTTGCACACAGGGACGTGCAGGAAGTCTAAGGAGAAAAAAAAAATATTCATAACGACTCATGAGACTCCATAGCATTTGAATGTTGTGCCTCCCAAACAGAACCTCAGTATCAACAAAAAGTATCAACAGATTACTCTTTACTCATTTATAAATTGTGGTGGAAGAGCATGTTTGGATAGATAACCAGTGTTCTATTGGAGAAAGTGAGACAGTAGACACTATTGGGGCGGAGAGGACTGGACAGAGTCTCTACTTCCTCCCGGTGGAGGCTCCTCACTGACAGGTGAATCAGTAGGATACAACACACAAATGTTTGTGGGGAGGAATCATTTGGCATAACACCTAACAGCAGGTTAGTGAGCACCCTCAGTACCGGCCCACCTTCACCAATACAATACAAAGACAGGGTGCTGGAAACTTACTGAGATCCAGGTGGTCTTCATGTTCCTGTTTAAGGTGGTCTTCATGTTCCTGTTTAAGGTGGTCTTCAGGTTCCTGTTTAAGGTGGTCTTCAGGTTCCTGTTTAATAGAAACAGTCCTGGCTGGAGAACTGATCTTCACCTGCAGACTGGACTCCACACACTGATCTGGAATGAAGGAATAACATGGAAACTTTAATAATAAGGACTTGAATAATAAAGACATTGGTGTAATAAGAATATAAACTTGAAAAAATGGTTGCAGTGTGTCCATCATGCACAGCGTGCATGTCACGATAAATGTCAGTACAGAAAATATTGCATGCTTTGTAAAGAAGTATAGCATTGTATTCAAATGAGATGGAGGCAGGATCATTTTACATGGGATGAAGTTTTTTTTTTTTTTTTTTAGATTACTCATGTGGGTGTTTTTAGTTGACCCTTGTGAAAACAGCCTATACATTGCACGAAATTGGATTTTCACTAACTAGGCTCCAAAGAAAACTAAAGGCTGTGTGTTTTTAGAGTACCAATTTGATTAAAGAAATGGCAACAAATTCACACAAAGTTGCAGTAACAATGTATTTTAACATGTCAACAACATATCCTCTATCCCATTTCCACAACTGGTCTGACATGCTTTCAAAACAGCACACACAAAATGGCCCTGTCAGAAGCTCTGAGAGGCTTTGACTTGTAAACAGAAAACTAAACCAGACCACAGGGGAAGGTTAATATAAATGAACTAGAACTAACCCCCACAAAACTCCACCATGGATATTAAATCCACAACAGTCTCACAAATTGAACACTTACATGAAAACAAGTGTGTTGTAGTTATTGTACCAACCTGCTCTGTATAATTTGATGTATGGTTTTAAAACCATGTCCAGAAGTCTGCTTTTGTGGTTGATTTCTTGCTTCAAGCTGAAAGCCTCGTCCTCGTACTCTCTTACAATGTGTCCAATGGCCCCAAATATCTCTTCAGCAGCTGCAGATAGTCTCTCATTGACCAAGGACTTCAGTGTCTGTAGTAAAGCCATTTCTCAAAGGTAGCTCTCTGAGTTTCTGTGACAAATACACCAACCAAGAGAATCAAGTTCAGTCCTTAACAACTTGCAGAGACTAAAGTGGCACCAGACATAAACAGAGCCCTGCTAAATACTCACAGAGAGTCTGATGGTCCAATCAGAGAATGGATGGGTGGGGCAACAATAGACAGAAACTGGCCAATAGTTGAACCCTTCAAGTCCCTGCACATCTGAATTCCCCCATACAGTGCAAAATACACATTGTGATGTGACTTCATAATTTGACATGTGATTGCTGTAATGTTTGGCAGTCTTGCACAAACACCAATTCTTAAACCAAACCTTTATTTATGTATTTATGCTTCTTTTTTTTCCTTCATATTTGTAAAGTAGGTTTAATTGATATAGGCCTACAGGTATCTGTTTGGTTTCATGTTATTCACTAGTAAACACTCCAGTGCAAAGAGCTTTGAACAGCCAAATCCCAGAAATAAGACAACAGATGATATGTAAACATGGGGGTGGCTTAGGCGTTTCAGGGGAATCCCAGCAAACCATGTGAACCCTCATAATAATCATTATCATAGTCATAATAGGCAAACATTAACAGAAAGTGCATAATAATATGCAAGCAAACAATGTTTTAGCCTATACTTATTTGAAATTCTATGAAAATAGTGTGGTGCATTGTGAGCTGGAAGATCAGCTTTTTACAACAAATAAAAGGGGAAATGGAAATTGCTTTGTTGTATTCTCATTCCAGTAGACTCACCTTTTAATTTGATCTCTTTATAAACTATTAACATCTCTGGGCTTTCTTTCTTTTGCGAATACAAAATAGTCCGCGTGTTGATGAAGACATTGGAACATGTGTCTATGTAAATGTTTCTCTGATGATGGCCCATCATCACGTTCTTACGAGCTTTTCACATTGAAATGACACCTGACTGCAGTGAACTGGAGGAGAGCTGGGAGGAGGTGTTTCTCCACTCCAAGACAAAAGGGAGGTGTTGTTTATACTGTAGGAGAGCTGTGAGGAGGTGTTACTGTTTATACTCATACATCAACACACTGGTCCTGCTCAGAGCCTCAGAAGCAGTGTTGCCATGTCTTAGTATACGCCACTTTGGCCCTGTTTTTCTGTTAAGTCGACTGTAAATATTGGTGGTTTGCGAGTTGCAGTAGTTATGGTACATATTCTGATAACATTATGTAATGATAAAGCACACACAGAGTACATGTAGTAAACTTTATTAAATCAAACAAACTTTACCGATATCCCCCCAAGAGGGTTCTTTGAGTTTACAAAAAATAAAATTAAAAAAATCCAATTATAGGACCCCCAATGGAAATTGAAACAAGCCATAGGCTTTATTGAACACATCATTTTAGCAGACAGTTAAAAAAAGTATCCAATCAATCAAAACTAAGTGATGATTTGACACTAAGTGACGACTCACTAAATATATACTCTAATTTAACAACGCAAACAACACACATGTCAACACAGTGAACAGCTACACTCCATTATTACATGCATATCAATGAACCTAATAATTATTGCATTAATATGAATGAATATGACTTTTTAAACTCTGACAAATGTGGACAGACACTGTTCTTCTGTTCTGGATGGTAAATCGGTAACAGATCCGTTCACCCGCTTGGCCGTTCGCTGGCAAACTCTTCGTCATCACGCCGTGTTGCACGCCAAAAGTGGCCGATCTACAAGCTCACACAGCAGCTCTCATCCGAGAGTCAAAGCAGTCAGACGTGCAGTGCTCACGTCTCGCATTCGGTATATGTTCTCAGTAGTTATGGTACATGTTCTGATAACATTATGTAATGATAAAGCACACACAGAGGACCTGTAGTGGTGAAACCTTTATTCAATCAAACACACAGTATCAATATGTGTGTTTGCAAACTGTTAATAAAGTATTCAATCAATACAAACTAAAATGATTTCACCTGACTCAACAAATATATACTCTGACAATTTCACAATCCAAACAACACCCATCAAAACAACACAATAAGTATTAAATCAACAGAATGCATAATGAATATAACTTGTTAAATTCTGACAAATGTGGACAAACACTGTTCTACTGTTCTGGAGCAAGCAAAGCAAAATCCATCACAAGAAACTATCAATGTTTATTTTATTCAGTCATGTTGAAATTATATGATTCCTCTGCTTTAGTGTCCTTTTCATGGTCATCCTGGCTTATACTGAATGATGATTTATGTTAACTAACTTAAACTAAAGGCCTTTCCCTGTATGAGTCTTCATGTGTTTTTTGAGATTACCAATTTGATTAAATCCTTTATCACATACTGTACAAGAAAAAGGCTTTTCGCCTGTATGAGTCCTCATGTGTGTTTTTAGATTACTTGTGGTAAGACAACCTTTACCACATACTGTACAAATATAGGGCTTTTCTCCTGTATGAGTAATTATGTGTGTCTTTAGATTACCCATCTCATTAAAGCCTTTATCACATACTGTACAAGTAAAGGGCTTTTCTCCTGTATGTGTCCTCATGTGTGTTTTTAGATGACTTGTGCTAACACAGCCTCTGCCACAAATGGTACAAGAAAAGGTCTTTTCTCCTGTATGAGTCCTCATGTGTGTTTTTAGATTACTTGTGCTAACACAGCCTCTGCCACAAATGGTACAATAAAAGGGCCATTCCCCTGTATGGATCATTGTGTGCCTCTTCAGATGAGCCTTACAATTAAACATTTTGCCACACTCTGTACAACTAAAACTTTTCTTCCCTGTGTGACTCCTCATGGATTGAGTTTGTTTTGATGATTTCAGGTCCTGGGACAGCTTGCACTGTCCTCCCACATGTTGTGTGTTGTGTGATGTCAGTGTGTTTAAAGCTGACTGATCTCCCCTGGTCTCCTCCCACTCATCACTGTCTTCAGTTTCTGATTCAGAACCGTATGAAGAGAGAAGATGGCCATCACTAGTTGGTTGTGATGTTCTGCAGTCCTCTACATCAGCTTGTGTTTTCATGTGTTCAGTTGAGGTGCTGGCTACAGGTGCTGTCTCTCTGTTTTCATCGTCACCTTCACTTTTCACTGCTAGTAATGTCAATGTTGACCCACCAGCCTCTTCCTCCTGTTCTTCTTTAATCTGTGGAGGTTGTTGTTCCTCCTCAGGGGAAACCTCTTTACACACAGGGACGTGCAGGAAGTCTAAGGAGAAAAAAAAATATTCATAACGACTCATGAGACTCCATAGCATTTGAATGTTGTGCCTCCCAAACAGAACCTCAGTATCAACAAAAAGTATCAACAGATTACTCTTTACTCATTTATAAATTGTGGTGGAAGAGCATGTTTGGATAGATAACCAGTGTTCTATTGGAGAAAGTGAGACAGTAGACACTATTGGGGCGGAGAGGACTGGACAGAGTCTCTACTTCCTCCCGGTGGAGGCTCCTCACTGACAGGTGAATCAGTAGGATACAACACACAAATGTTTGTGGGGAGGAATCATTTGGCATAACACCTAACAGCAGGTTAGTGAGCACCCTCAGTACCGGCCCACCTTCACCAATACAATACAAAGACAGGGTGCTGGAAACTTACTGAGATCCAGGTGGTCTTCATGTTCCTGTTTAAGGTGGTCTTCATGTTCCTGTTTAAGGTGGTCTTCAGGTTCCTGTTTAAGGTGGTCTTCAGGTTCCTGTTTAATAGAAACAGTCCTGGCTGGAGAACTGATCTTCACCTGCAGACTGGACTCCACACACTGATCTGGAATGAAGGAATAACATGGAAACTTTAATAATAAGGACTTGAATAATAAAGACATTGGTGTAATAAGAATATAAACTTGAAAAAATGGTTGCAGTGTGTCCATCATGCACAGCGTGCATGTCACGATAAATGTCAGTACAGAAAATATTGCATGCTTTGTAAAGAAGTATAGCATTGTATTCAAATGAGATGGAGGCAGGATCATTTTACATGGGATGAAGTTTTTTTTTTTTTTTTTTAGATTACTCATGTGGGTGTTTTTAGTTGACCCTTGTGAAAACAGCCTATACATTGCACGAAATTGGATTTTCACTAACTAGGCTCCAAAGAAAACTAAAGGCTGTGTGTTTTTAGAGTACCAATTTGATTAAAGAAATGGCAACAAATTCACACAAAGTTGCAGTAACAATGTATTTTAACATGTCAACAACATATCCTCTATCCCATTTCCACAACTGGTCTGACATGCTTTCAAAACAGCACACACAAAATGGCCCTGTCAGAAGCTCTGAGAGGCTTTGACTTGTAAACAGAAAACTAAACCAGACCACAGGGGAAGGTTAATATAAATGAACTAGAACTAACCCCCACAAAACTCCACCATGGATATTAAATCCACAACAGTCTCACAAATTGAACACTTACATGAAAACAAGTGTGTTGTAGTTATTGTACCAACCTGCTCTGTATAATTTGATGTATGGTTTTAAAACCATGTCCAGAAGTCTGCTTTTGTGGTTGATTTCTTGCTTCAAGCTGAAAGCCTCGTCCTCGTACTCTCTTACAATGTGTCCAATGGCCCCAAATATCTCTTCAGCAGCTGCAGATAGTCTCTCATTGACCAAGGACTTCAGTGTCTGTAGTAAAGCCATTTCTCAAAGGTAGCTCTCTGAGTTTCTGTGACAAATACACCAACCAAGAGAATCAAGTTCAGTCCTTAACAACTTGCAGAGACTAAAGTGGCACCAGACATAAACAGAGCCCTGCTAAATACTCACAGAGAGTCTGATGGTCCAATCAGAGAATGGATGGGTGGGGCAACAATAGACAGAAACTGGCCAATAGTTGAACCCTTCAAGTCCCTGCACATCTGAATTCCCCCATACAGTGCAAAATACACATTGTGATGTGACTTCATAATTTGACATGTGATTGCTGTAATGTTTGGCAGTCTTGCACAAACACCAATTCTTAAACCAAACCTTTATTTATGTATTTATGCTTCTTTTTTTTCCTTCATATTTGTAAAGTAGGTTTAATTGATATAGGCCTACAGGTATCTGTTTGGTTTCATGTTATTCACTAGTAAACACTCCAGTGCAAAGAGCTTTGAACAGCCAAATCCCAGAAATAAGACAACAGATGATATGTAAACATGGGGGTGGCTTAGGCGTTTCAGGGGAATCCCAGCAAACCATGTGAACCCTCATAATAATCATTATCATAGTCATAATAGGCAAACATTAACAGAAAGTGCATAATAATATGCAAGCAAACAATGTTTTAGCCTATACTTATTTGAAATTCTATGAAAATAGTGTGGTGCATTGTGAGCTGGAAGATCAGCTTTTTACAACAAATAAAAGGGGAAATGGAAATTGCTTTGTTGTATTCTCATTCCAGTAGACTCACCTTTTAATTTGATCTCTTTATAAACTATTAACATCTCTGGGCTTTCTTTCTTTTGCGAATACAAAATAGTCCGCGTGTTGATGAAGACATTGGAACATGTGTCTATGTAAATGTTTCTCTGATGATGGCCCATCATCACGTTCTTACGAGCTTTTCACATTGAAATGACACCTGACTGCAGTGAACTGGAGGAGAGCTGGGAGGAGGTGTTTCTCCACTCCAAGACAAAAGGGAGGTGTTGTTTATACTGTAGGAGAGCTGTGAGGAGGTGTTACTGTTTATACTCATACATCAACACACTGGTCCTGCTCAGAGCCTCAGAAGCAGTGTTGCCATGTCTTAGTATACGCCACTTTGGCCCTGTTTTTCTGTTAAGTCGACTGTAAATATTGGTGGTTTGCGAGTTGCAGTAGTTATGGTACATATTCTGATAACATTATGTAATGATAAAGCACACACAGAGTACATGTAGTAAACTTTATTAAATCAAACAAACTTTACCGATATCCCCCCAAGAGGGTTCTTTGAGTTTACAAAAAATAAAATTAAAAAAATCCAATTATAGGACCCCCAATGGAAATTGAAACAAGCCATAGGCTTTATTGAACACATCATTTTAGCAGACAGTTAAAAAAAGTATCCAATCAATCAAAACTAAGTGATGATTTGACACTAAGTGACGACTCACTAAATATATACTCTAATTTAACAACGCAAACAACACACATGTCAACACAGTGAACAGCTACACTCCATTATTACATGCATATCAATGAACCTAATAATTATTGCATTAATATGAATGAATATGACTTTTTAAACTCTGACAAATGTGGACAGACACTGTTCTTCTGTTCTGGATGGTAAATCGGTAACAGATCCGTTCACCCGCTTGGCCGTTCGCTGGCAAACTCTTCGTCATCACGCCGTGTTGCACGCCAAAAGTGGCCGATCTACAAGCTCACACAGCAGCTCGCATCCGAGAGTCAAAGCAGTCAGACGTGCAGTGCTCACGTCTCGCATTCGGTATATGTTCTCAGTAGTTATGGTACATGTTCTGATAACATTATGTAATGATAAAGCACACACAGAGGACCTGTAGTGGTGAAACCTTTATTCAATCAAACACACAGTATCAATATGTGTGTTTGCAAACTGTTAATAAAGTATTCAATCAATACAAACTAAAATGATTTCACCTGACTCAACAAATATATACTCTGACAATTTCACAATCCAAACAACACCCATCAAAACAACACAATAAGTATTAAATCAACAGAATGCATAATGAATATAACTTGTTAAATTCTGACAAATGTGGACAAACACTGTTCTACTGTTCTGGAGCAAGCAAAGCAAAATCCATCACAAGAAACTATCAATGTTTATTTTATTCAGTCATGTTGAAATTATATGATTCCTCTGCTTTAGTGTCCTTTTCATGGTCATCCTGGCTTATACTGAATGATGATTTATGTTAACTAACTTAAACTAAAGGCCTTTCCCTGTATGAGTCTTCATGTGTTTTTTGAGATTACCAATTTGATTAAATCCTTTATCACATACTGTACAAGAAAAAGGCTTTTCGCCTGTATGAGTCCTCATGTGTGTTTTTAGATTACTTGTGGTAAGACAACCTTTACCACATACTGTACAAATATAGGGCTTTTCTCCTGTATGAGTAATTATGTGTGTCTTTAGATTACCCATCTCATTAAAGCCTTTATCACATACTGTACAAGTAAAGGGCTTTTCTCCTGTATGTGTCCTCATGTGTGTTTTTAGATGACTTGTGCTAACACAGCCTCTGCCACAAATGGTACAAGAAAAGGTCTTTTCTCCTGTATGAGTCCTCATGTGTGTTTTTAGATTACTTGTGCTAACACAGCCTCTGCCACAAATGGTACAATAAAAGGGCCATTCCCCTGTATGGATCATTGTGTGCCTCTTCAGATGAGCCTTACAATTAAACATTTTGCCACACTCTGTACAACTAAAACTTTTCTTCCCTGTGTGACTCCTCATGGATTGAGTTTGTTTTGATGATTTCAGGTCCTGGGACAGCTTGCACTGTCCTCCCACATGTTGTGTGTTGTGTGATGTCAGTGTGTTTAAAGCTGACTGATCTCCCCTGGTCTCCTCCCACTCATCACTGTCTTCAGTTTCTGATTCAGAACCGTATGAAGAGAGAAGATGGCCATCACTAGTTGGTTGTGATGTTCTGCAGTCCTCTACATCAGCTTGTGTTTTCATGTGTTCAGTTGAGGTGCTGGCTACAGGTGCTGTCTCTCTGTTTTCATCGTCACCTTCACTTTTCACTGCTAGTAATGTCAATGTTGACCCACCAGCCTCTTCCTCCTGTTCTTCTTTAATCTGTGGAGGTTGTTGTTCCTCCTCAGGGGAAACCTCTTTACACACAGGGACGTGCAGGAAGTCTAAGGAGAAAAAAAAATATTCATAACGACTCATGAGACTCCATAGCATTTGAATGTTGTGCCTCCCAAACAGAACCTCAGTATCAACAAAAAGTATCAACAGATTACTCTTTACTCATTTATAAATTGTGGTGGAAGAGCATGTTTGGATAGATAACCAGTGTTCTATTGGAGAAAGTGAGACAGTAGACACTATTGGGGCGGAGAGGACTGGACAGAGTCTCTACTTCCTCCCGGTGGAGGCTCCTCACTGACAGGTGAATCAGTAGGATACAACACACAAATGTTTGTGGGGAGGAATCATTTGGCATAACACCTAACAGCAGGTTAGTGAGCACCCTCAGTACCGGCCCACCTTCACCAATACAATACAAAGACAGGGTGCTGGAAACTTACTGAGATCCAGGTGGTCTTCATGTTCCTGTTTAAGGTGGTCTTCATGTTCCTGTTTAAGGTGGTCTTCAGGTTCCTGTTTAAGGTGGTCTTCAGGTTCCTGTTTAATAGAAACAGTCCTGGCTGGAGAACTGATCTTCACCTGCAGACTGGACTCCACACACTGATCTGGAATGAAGGAATAACATGGAAACTTTAATAATAAGGACTTGAATAATAAAGACATTGGTGTAATAAGAATATAAACTTGAAAAAATGGTTGCAGTGTGTCCATCATGCACAGCGTGCATGTCACGATAAATGTCAGTACAGAAAATATTGCATGCTTTGTAAAGAAGTATAGCATTGTATTCAAATGAGATGGAGGCAGGATCATTTTACATGGGATGAAGTTTTTTTTTTTTTTTTTTAGATTACTCATGTGGGTGTTTTTAGTTGACCCTTGTGAAAACAGCCTATACATTGCACGAAATTGGATTTTCACTAACTAGGCTCCAAAGAAAACTAAAGGCTGTGTGTTTTTAGAGTACCAATTTGATTAAAGAAATGGCAACAAATTCACACAAAGTTGCAGTAACAATGTATTTTAACATGTCAACAACATATCCTCTATCCCATTTCCACAACTGGTCTGACATGCTTTCAAAACAGCACACACAAAATGGCCCTGTCAGAAGCTCTGAGAGGCTTTGACTTGTAAACAGAAAACTAAACCAGACCACAGGGGAAGGTTAATATAAATGAACTAGAACTAACCCCCACAAAACTCCACCATGGATATTAAATCCACAACAGTCTCACAAATTGAACACTTACATGAAAACAAGTGTGTTGTAGTTATTGTACCAACCTGCTCTGTATAATTTGATGTATGGTTTTAAAACCATGTCCAGAAGTCTGCTTTTGTGGTTGATTTCTTGCTTCAAGCTGAAAGCCTCGTCCTCGTACTCTCTTACAATGTGTCCAATGGCCCCAAATATCTCTTCAGCAGCTGCAGATAGTCTCTCATTGACCAAGGACTTCAGTGTCTGTAGTAAAGCCATTTCTCAAAGGTAGCTCTCTGAGTTTCTGTGACAAATACACCAACCAAGAGAATCAAGTTCAGTCCTTAACAACTTGCAGAGACTAAAGTGGCACCAGACATAAACAGAGCCCTGCTAAATACTCACAGAGAGTCTGATGGTCCAATCAGAGAATGGATGGGTGGGGCAACAATAGACAGAAACTGGCCAATAGTTGAACCCTTCAAGTCCCTGCACATCTGAATTCCCCCATACAGTGCAAAATACACATTGTGATGTGACTTCATAATTTGACATGTGATTGCTGTAATGTTTGGCAGTCTTGCACAAACACCAATTCTTAAACCAAACCTTTATTTATGTATTTATGCTTCTTTTTTTTCCTTCATATTTGTAAAGTAGGTTTAATTGATATAGGCCTACAGGTATCTGTTTGGTTTCATGTTATTCACTAGTAAACACTCCAGTGCAAAGAGCTTTGAACAGCCAAATCCCAGAAATAAGACAACAGATGATATGTAAACATGGGGGTGGCTTAGGCGTTTCAGGGGAATCCCAGCAAACCATGTGAACCCTCATAATAATCATTATCATAGTCATAATAGGCAAACATTCACAGAAAGTGCATAATAATATGCAAGCAAACAATGTTTTAGCCTATACTTATTTGAAATTCTATGAAAATAGTGTGGTGCATTGTGAGCTGGAAGATCAGCTTTTTACAACAAATAAAAGGGGAAATGGAAATTGCTTTGTTGTATTCTCATTCCAGTAGACTCACCTTTTAATTTGATCTCTTTATAAACTATTAACATCTCTGGGCTTTCTTTCTTTTGCGAATACAAAATAGTCCGCGTGTTGATGAAGACATTGGAACATGTGTCTATGTAAATGTTTCTCTGATGATGGCCCATCATCACGTTCTTACGAGCTTTTCACATTGAAATGACACCTGACTGCAGTGAACTGGAGGAGAGCTGGGAGGAGGTGTTTCTCCACTCCAAGACAAAAGGGAGGTGTTGTTTATACTGTAGGAGAGCTGTGAGGAGGTGTTACTGTTTATACTCATACATCAACACACTGGTCCTGCTCAGAGCCTCAGAAGCAGTGTTGCCATGTCTTAGTATACGCCACTTTGGCCCTGTTTTTCTGTTAAGTCGACTGTAAATATTGGTGGTTTGCGAGTTGCAGTAGTTATGGTACATATTCTGATAACATTATGTAATGATAAAGCACACACAGAGTACATGTAGTAAACTTTATTAAATCAAACAAACTTTACCGATATCCCCCCAAGAGGGTTCTTTGAGTTTACAAAAAATAAAATTAAAAAAATCCAATTATAGGACCCCCAATGGAAATTGAAACAAGCCATAGGCTTTATTGAACACATCATTTTAGCAGACAGTTAAAAAAAGTATCCAATCAATCAAAACTAAGTGATGATTTGACACTAAGTGACGACTCACTAAATATATACTCTAATTTAACAACGCAAACAACACACATGTCAACACAGTGAACAGCTACACTCCATTATTACATGCATATCAATGAACCTAATAATGATTGCATTAATATGAATGAATATGACTTTTTAAACTCTGACAAATGTGGACAGACACTGTTCTTCTGTTCTGGATGGTAAATCGGTAACAGATCCGTTCACCCGCTTGGCCGTTCGCTGGCAAACTCTTCGTCATCACGCCGTGTTGCACGCCAAAAGTGGCCGATCTACAAGCTCACACAGCAGCTCGCATCCGAGAGTCAAAGCAGTCAGACGTGCAGTGCTCACGTCTCGCATTCGGTATATGTTCTCAGTAGTTATGGTACATGTTCTGATAACATTATGTAATGATAAAGCACACACAGAGGACCTGTAGTGGTGAAACCTTTATTCAATCAAACACACAGTATCAATATGTGTGTTTGCAAACTGTTAATAAAGTATTCAATCAATACAAACTAAAATGATTTCACCTGACTCAACAAATATATACTCTGACAATTTCACAATCCAAACAACACCCATCAAAACAACACAATAAGTATTAAATCAACAGAATGCATAATGAATATAACTTGTTAAATTCTGACAAATGTGGACAAACACTGTTCTACTGTTCTGGAGCAAGCAAAGCAAAATCCATCACAAGAAACTATCAATGTTTATTTTATTCAGTCATGTTGAAATTATATGATTCCTCTGCTTTAGTGTCCTTTTCATGGTCATCCTGGCTTATACTGAATGATGATTTATGTTAACTAACTTAAACTAAAGGCCTTTCCCTGTATGAGTCTTCATGTGTTTTTTGAGATTACCAATTTGATTAAATCCTTTATCACATACTGTACAAGAAAAAGGCTTTTCGCCTGTATGAGTCCTCATGTGTGTTTTTAGATTACTTGTGGTAAGACAACCTTTACCACATACTGTACAAATATAGGGCTTTTCTCCTGTATGAGTAATTATGTGTGTCTTTAGATTACCCATCTCATTAAAGCCTTTATCACATACTGTACAAGTAAAGGGCTTTTCTCCTGTATGTGTCCTCATGTGTGTTTTTAGATGACTTGTGCTAACACAGCCTCTGCCACAAATGGTACAAGAAAAGGTCTTTTCTCCTGTATGAGTCCTCATGTGTGTTTTTAGATTACTTGTGCTAACACAGCCTCTGCCACAAATGGTACAATAAAAGGGCCATTCCCCTGTATGGATCATTGTGTGCCTCTTCAGATGAGCCTTACAATTAAACATTTTGCCACACTCTGTACAACTAAAACTTTTCTTCCCTGTGTGACTCCTCATGGATTGAGTTTGTTTTGATGATTTCAGGTCCTGGGACAGCTTGCACTGTCCTCCCACATGTTGTGTGTTGTGTGATGTCAGTGTGTTTAAAGCTGACTGATCTCCCCTGGTCTCCTCCCACTCATCACTGTCTTCAGTTTCTGATTCAGAACCGTATGAAGAGAGAAGATGGCCATCACTAGTTGGTTGTGATGTTCTGCAGTCCTCTACATCAGCTTGTGTTTTCATGTGTTCAGTTGAGGTGTTGGCTACAGGTGCTGTCTCTCTGTTTTCATCGTCACCTTCACTTTTCACTGCTAGTAATGTCAATGTTGACCCACCAGCCTCTTCCTCCTGTTCTTCTTTAATCTGTGGAGGTTGTTGTTCCTCCTCAGGGGAAACCTCTTTACACACAGGGACGTGCAGAAAGTCTAAGAAAAAAAATATGTATAATGACTCATGAGACACCATTGCATTTGAATGCTGTGCCTCCCAAACAGAACCTCAGTATCAACAAAAAGTATCAACAGATTACTCTTTACTCATTAATATTCTCATTTATAAATTGCAGTGGCAGAGCATGTTTGGATAGCCAGTGTTCTATTGGAGAAAGTGAGACTGTTGGGGCGGAGAGGACTGGACGGAGTCACTTGTAAACAGAAAACTAAACCAGACCAGAGACCACAGGGGAAGGTTTAATATAAATGAACTAGAACTAACCCCCACAAAACTCCACCATGGATATTAATTCCACAACAGTCTCACAAATTGAACACTTACTTACATGAAAACAAGTGTGTTGTAGTTATTGCACCAACCTGCTCTGTATGATTTGATGTATGGTTTTAAAACCATGTCCAGAAGTCTGCTTTTGTGGTTGATTTCTTGCTTCAAGCTGAAAGCCTCGTCCTCGTACTCTCTTACAATGTGTCCAATGGCCCCAAATATCTCTTCAGCAGCTGCAGATAGTCTCTCGTTGACCAAGGACTTCAGTGTTTGCAATAAAGCCATTTCTCAAAGGTAGCTCTCTGAGTTTCTCTGACAAATACACCAACCAAGAGAATCAAGTTCAGTCCTTAACAACTTGCAGAGACTAAAGTGTCACCAGACATAAACAGAGCCCTGCTAAATACTCACAGAGAGTCTGATGGTCCAATCAGAGAATGGATGGGTGGGGCAACAATAGACAGAAACTGGCCAATAGTTGAACCCTTCAAGTCCCTGCACATCTGAATTCCCCCATACAGTGCAAAATACACATTGTGATGTGACTTCATAATTTGACATGTGATTGCTGTAATGTTTGGCAGTCTTGCACAAACACCAATTCTTAAACCAAACCTTTATTTATTTATTTATTGCACAGAAAGTGCATAATAATATGCAAGCAAACAATGTTTTAGCCTATACTTATTTGAAATTCTATGAAAATAGTGTGGTGCATTGTGAGCTGGAAGATCAGCTTTTTACAACAAATAAAAGGGGAAATGGAAATTGCTTTGTTGTATTCTCATTCCAGTAGACTCACCTTTTAATTTGATCTCTTTATAAACTATTAACATCTCTGGGCTTTCTTTCTTTTGCGAATACAAAATAGTCCGCGTGTTGATGAAGACATTGGAACATGTGTCTATGTAAATGTTTCTCTGATGATGGCCCATCATCACGTTCTTACGAGCTTTTCACCTGACTGCAGTGAACTGGAGGAGAGCTGGGAGGAGGTGTTTCTCCACTCCAAGACAAAAGGGAGGTGTTGTTTATACTGTAGGAGAGCTGTGAGGAGGTGGGAGGAGGTGTTACTGTTTATACTCATACATCAACACACTGGTCCTGCTCAGAGCCTCAGAAGCAGTGTTGTCCACTTAGTATAAGCCACTTTGGCCTTGTTTTACTGTAAAGTCGACTAATATTGGTGGTTTGCGAGTTGCAGTAGTTATGGTACATATTCTGATAACATTATGTAATGATAAAGCACACACAGCGTACATGTAGTAACCTTTATTAAATCAAACAAACTTTACCAATATCCCCCCAAGAGGGTTCTTTGAGTTTACAAAAAAAGTAATACAACTATAGGACTCCCAATGGAAATTGAAAAAAGCCATAGGCTTTATTGAACACATCATTTTAGCAGACCTTGTATTGTACTTCCAAATTATTGTCTTTCCAAAACTAAGTGATGATTTCAACTGACTATGGCACTAAATATATACTCTAATTTAACAACGCAAGCAACACACATGTCAACACAATGAACAGCTACACTCCATTATTACATGCATATCAATGAACATTTTAATTATTTTATTAATATTAATGAACATGACTTGTTAAATTCTGACAAATGTGGACAGACACTGTTCTTCTGTTCTGGATGGTAAATCGGAAATACATCCGTTCACCCGCTTGGCCGTTCGATGGTAAACCCTTCGTCATCACACCGTGTTGCACGCCAAAATTGGCGATCTACAAGCTCACAGCAGCTCGCATCTGAGAGTCAAAGCAGTCAGACTTGCAGTGCTCACGTCTCGCATTCGGTCTGAAAAAATCTGCCTGATCCCGTGCACGTACATAAAATGAAGCAGTGATTATTCTTGTGATAACATTATGTAATGATAAAGCACACACAGAGGACCTGTAGTGGTGAAACCTTTATTAAATCAAACACACATTATCAATATGTTTCCCCCAGGTATAAAGAGGGTTCCTTGAGTTTACAAAACAACTTTAGAAAGACACAAAACACTGTAGAATGTTAACAAGTAATCCAACTATAGGACCCCCAATGGAAATGGAAACAAGCCATAGGCTTTCTTGAAAAAAAAAATAATAATAATAATAGCACACCTTGTATTGTACTGTACTTCCCTGTACATGTATTTGCAAACTGTTAATAAAGTATTCAATCAATCAAAACTAAGTGATGATTTCACCAGACTCATCTACCAAATATATACTCTGGCAATTTCAGAATCCAAATTACACACATTTTAGCAATGAAATAATTATTGCATTAACCTTAATGAATATGAGTTGTAACATGGGATAAGAAAGAATTGTAGTAATAGATGGATGATGAGGATGTGCACAGGAATGCTACGCACACCTAAGTCTTCTGCCGGCCCACGGCAGAAGGATCCTAAAGAGACAATAAGGCGCATAGCCACACTTGGAGCCAAGGCAACATTTTATTAACACCAATTAGTGGAAACAGAACTCAGCATTCAGGTAAATTGCTTTTTTCCGAAGTCTCCTGAACTTGAACACAGCATTTTGTGTTGAACAAATGTAATTAGGAATCATGACATTACACCACATCTCCACTAGCTAAAGAGTGCTGGGTTGCGCAACTCCGAAAATAGCTGATCTACAAGCTCTCGCAGCACGTGTTGAGAGCTTGTAGATCAGCTATTTTCGCTAGTTTTGTCTCGGGTCCTACCTTAACACTGTCCAGTCCAGTGAGTGAAAGTACAAAAGTATTAGATCAGATTAGATTATACATTTAGACTGTATTGTACATCAGCCAGTCGTATTTGGTGAGGGTAGCAAACCGGCTACCTTGTTGCGGTTCTGCTATGCCACAGACAACCTCCTGCTCTTCGTAGAAAATGCAGTCTCGCCCCTTTGGCACCTCCCTCCTTGCTGGGTCATTGTTTAGTTTCTCCCTGTACTTTCTCGTTCTCTCAGCACTTGTCATTTTCCAGCTGACAAAAGAAAATGGAATGTATAGTTTAAGACAAAGAGAAAATATTGTTTAGATTGAAACAATATGTTAAGGTTTCTGTGAAGGGGTTTCTGCTCTGTCTGATGAATTTGAAGTATCACTGAATGAAGCTAAATTAAATTTTATGTAAAAATGTTTAAAACAAATGTTTAAATGTACAAAAGAAACATGGAACTTTGTTATTTATTGTTATATCTTTAGTTAAATACAGTATAAATCATATGGTGTGACAATCAAGTCATATGGCGTGACAAGCAGACATGTCACACCATTATGATTAAGTGTCACACCATATTACGTTTTCTGCATTTAGGTTTACCTTGAGGCTACTATGTACACATTAGCATGCTAACAGCATGCTAGCTATAACAAAGCAACCTAGATCTACATGGAAATATGACCAAAACTTCAAATAACTTAAGCTTTTTTTAATGAAAAGGTGTCACACCAACAGACATCCAGAATGGTGAGTTTGTCAAAGTTTCAACAAGATGGCATGTCATGAAAATGTTAAAATCATAACTCACCTCAGACACCTGTCTTGCAGTTGTGCTGGGAGTGCTGAATAGCCTTACAGAAGAAGGACCTCTCTAGCCAATAGGTGTCCAAATAATTGCCTGTTTAATTTGTCCAAACTAGTGTCACACCAAATGATTTTTAGCAATTATTTTTCTTAGTTTTATTCAAGTTCCCACTTTGAGAAACAAGGTCAGGACAGTCACACCATATGAGTTTTGCCATGTTTGGTTGAAAATTCTGAAGAAATGAGGAATGAAATGTTTTAATCTTGAGTAAGTTCACATAAAGCTTAACTCACTTAGCGCCGAGCGACTTTCGGGGCGACTAACTAATGATGGCGTTTAGTGCCGAGCGACTCGGAGCGACTTTTATATAAAAGCATTGTTTAAGCTTTTAATTTGGGTTGATAGACGGAGCGGAACGGTTAGCTTACCTTCGACTAGCATACAGATGAAAACCGTGAAAAAAAAGGATACGATTATGACGTCACCTTTAAGCCATAGCTTCCTGTTTACGTAGGCCTCTGTTAGCCGCTAGGCTCAATGCAAACCATCCGACCCTCACGTAGCTTCACTAGGTCGGATTTTGATTCGGAAACTTTCTGTGTGGCATCTATATACGTTCCGATGCCCATACCAATGGTGGTTTGAGACGATCAAGCACGAATTGAGCAGTATTGAGCTCAAATGGCGGCCCGCGGCCTGTCCATTGAATGTCAATGGAGAGCATGTCATTGTACCATCCTGTTATGTCCTGAACCTTGTTTTTTATTCTGACTTAACATGGGACCATGGAAAGTCTATGGGCTATGGCTCACTCTAGTGGTCATCTTGTGGCATTCGCAGGCACGTGTACCTGGTTATGTAATGTGATTTTGGGGATTCAATATAGCTATTTCCTGGCGTTATAAGCGCAGATTCATATTGAAATCTGGCTCGCTCGGCGCTAAGTGAGTTTAATGTCCTGCACAATATTCAGAAGGTTTTTGACAAATATATTTTTTATTTATACATGTTTGACACCGAGGACAGCGAAAACGTTACGTCACGTCACCCACCCAAATATACTGCCCTACAAAGGCAGAGTGCCGTAACTAAGTTTTCGGACACACCGACTTATTTGTGTTGCCCGAATGTCAAATTAGCCTTCATGATATTGGGGATGAACAATTAGCTCAAGAACAAATATACAATCAGTATAATATCAATTTTATGTCTATATCTCATTTGACTGATCAGCCTTTGAAACCCATTTTTCAGTGAAATTTGTGAACGTAGTTACTGCACTCTGCCTTTGTAGGGCAGTAGAATGGAAATTGAAACAAACCATAGGCTTTATTGAACACATCATTTTAGCAGACCGTGTATTGTACTACGGGTGACAGCCGGAATGTAGACGGCACCCGGGAGCAGGTTGGGTTAGCGCCCCAGCCTGCGTCTTCCGGAAGAAGCCCAACACACCCACGGTCAGGCCTTTCAAGCCGCAAGCGGAGCCTGCAGCACCACCGTTGGGCGAGGTGGAACCTGCAGTACCACTGCGGCTCAAGAATCCACCACTCCTGAGTGAAATGTCTGGGGCTGAAGTCTGGTGCAACGCACATGTCCTGGACCTGATGAGAGCAGGAGTGGACATGGTGAGACGTAGGAGGGGCCCGGACAGGAGTAAATCCACAGAGCCTAGTCCTTCCAAGCACCAGAGTGAATGGTCCTGTCTTTCCCTAATGGGTCTGATCGTGGGTAGCTACTGGGACGTAAGTCGGGACTTGATCAACCCCGGCTGGGTCACCCAGGTGAGGGGTATGATGTTGCGAGACCCGAAACCCAGATGAGCTTGGGCTACATCACTGAGGATACGTCCCAGGTGCATCCATGCAATGTTTTTCCCCCCGTTATAGTTATTCTATTTATAGTGACTCATAGGAATAGACTACGTGACAACCATATGAGTCTTCATGTGTCTTTTTAGACTACCCGTTTGATTAAAGCCTTTATCACATACTGTACAAGAAAAAGGCTTTTCGCCTGTATGCGTCCTCATGTGTGTTTTTAGATTACCTGTGTTAAGACAACCTTTACCACATACGGTACACAAAAAGGGCCTTTCTCCTGTATGCGTCCTCATGTGTGTTTTTAGATCACCCTTGTAACTACATTGTTTACCACAAATTGTACAAGAAAAGGGCTTTTCGCCTGTATGCGTCCTCATGTGTGTTTTTAGATCACCCTTGTAACTACATTGTTTACCACAAATGGTACAAGAAAAGGGCTTTTCCCCTGTATGGATCATTGTGTGACTCTTCAGATGATGCTTGTGATTAAACATTTTTCCACACTCTGTACAACTAAAACTTGTCTTCCCTGTGTGACTCCTAATGGATTGAGTTTGTTTTGATGATTTCAGGTCCTGGGACAGCTTGCACTGTCCTCCCACATGTTGTGTCTTGTGTGATTTCAGTGTGTTTAAAGCTGACTGATCTCCTCTGGTCTCCTCCCACTCATCACTGTCTTCAGTTTCTGATTCAGTGTGAAGAGAGAAGATGGTCATCACTAGGTGGTTGTGATGTTCCACAGTCCTCTACATCAGCTTGTGTTTTCATGTGTTCAGTTGAGGTGCTGGCTACAGGCGCTGCCTCTCTGTTTTCATCGTCACCTTCACTTTTCACTGCTAGTAATGTCAATGTTGACCCACCAGCCTCTTCCTCCTGTTCTTCTTTAATCTGTGGAGGTTGTTGTTCCTCCTCAGGGGAAACCTCTTTACACACAGGGACGTGCAGGAAGTCTAAGAAAAAAACATATATATAATGACTCATGAGACTCCATAGCATTTGAATGTCCCAAACAGAACCTCAGTATAAACAAAAAGTATCAACAGATTACTCTTTACGCTTTAATATTCTCATTTATAAATTACGGTGGAAGAGCATGTTTTGATAGATAGCCAGTTTTCTATTGGAGAAAGTGAGACAGTAGAGACTGTTGGAGCGGAGAGGACTGGACGGAGTCTCTACTTCCTCCCGGTGGAGGCTCCTCACTGACAGGTGAATCAGTAGGATACAACACACAAATGTGTGTGGGGAGGAATCATTTGGCATAACACGTAACAGCAGGTTAGTGAGCACCCTCAGTACCGGCCCACTTTCACCAATACAATACAAAGACCGAGTGCTGGAAACTTACTGAGTTCCAGGTGGTCTTCATGTTCCTCTTTAAGGTGGTCTTCAGGTTCCTGTTTAATAGAAACAGTCCTGGCTGGAGAACTGATCTTCACATTCAGACTGGACTCCACACACTGATCTGGAATGAAGGAATAACATGGAAACTTTAGTAATAAGGACTTGAATAATAAAGACATTGGTGTAATGTGAATATAAACTTGGTTGCAAAATGGTTGCAGTGTGTCCATCTTGCACAGCGTGCATGCCACGATAAATGTCTGTACAGAACATATTGCATGCGTTGTGAAGTATAGCATTGTTTTCAAAGGAGATGGAGGCAGGATCATTTTACATGGGAGCCAATGGAGAATCTGACTAATATGGCTTATTCTGATAAATGTGGACAGACACTGCTGTTCTGGAGCATGCAAAGCCATCACAAGAAACGAGATGATATCATTCCTCTGCTTTGGTGGCCTTTTCTTTGTCATTCTGGCTTAGACTGAATGATCTTTTTTTTTATTACTCATGTGGGTGTTTTTAGTTGACCCTTGTGAAAACAGCATATACAGTGCAACATTGGCTTTTCACTAACTAGGCTCCAAAGAAAACTAAAGGCTGTGTGTTGTGTCTTTTAGTTGTGTGTTTTTAGAGTACCCATTTGATTAAAGAAATGGCAACAAATTAAAGTTAGAGTAACAATGTATTTTAACATTTCAATAACATATCCTCTATCCCATTCCCTCAACTCGTCTGACATGCTTTCAAAACAGCACACACAACATGGCCCTGTCAGAAGCTCTGAGAGGCTTTGACTTGTAAACAGAAAACTATTGAAAGGTTGTTGTGCCCAGACCAGAGACCACAGGGGAAGGTTTAATATAAATGAACTAGAACTAATCCCCACAAAACTCCATCACAGATATTAAATCCACAACAGTCTCACAAATTGAACACTTACTTACTTACATGAAAACAAGTGTGTTGTAGTTATTGTACCAACCTGCTCTGTATAATTTAATGTATGGTTTTAAAACCATGTCCAGAAGTCTGCTTTTGTGGTTGATTTCTTGCTTCAAGCTGAAAGCATCGTCCTCGTACTCTCTTACAATGTGTCCAATGGCCCCAAATATCTCTTCAGCAGCTGCAAATAGTCTCTCATTGACCAAGGACTTCAGTGTTTGTAGTAAAGCCATTCTCAAAGGTAGCTCTCTGAGTTTCTCTGACAAATACACCAACCAAGAGAATCAAGTTCAGCCCTTAACAACTTGCAGAGACTCAAGTGTCACCAGACATAAACAGAGCATGCTAAATACTCACAGAGAGTCTGATGGTCCAATCAGAGAATGGGTGGGTGGGGCAACAATAGACAGAAACTGGACAATAGTTAACCCTTTAAGTCCCTGCACATCTGAACTCCCCCATACAGTAAAACATACACATTTTGACATTTAATTGCTGTAATGTTTAGCAGTCTTGCAAAAAGGTCTTTAACACCCATTCTTGAACAAAACCTTTGTTTGTTTGTTTATTTATTTATTTAGCTTAGAGTTCTATTAATACAACTATACTTACATATTTGTAAAGTAGGTTTAATTGATACAGGCCTACTGGTTTCTGTTTGGTGCATTTCATGTGTTTGGTAAAAGTAAACACTCCAGCGCAAAGAGCTTTGATCAGCCAAATCCTAGTAATAAGACAAGAGATGATATGTAAACATGGGGGTAGCTTAGGTGTTTCAGGGGGATCCCAGCAAACCATGTGAACCCTCATAATAATTATTATCATAGTCATAATAGGCAAACATTCACAGAAAGTGAATAATAATCTACAACCAAACAATGTGTTGCAATTCAACACATTGTGAGCTTTTACATAAGCTAATTTGGTCATTTGGCGTAAAGGAAAAAAGGTTGAACAGTCAACAACAAAGTGGTTCATGTAGCTTCACTATGTTAACCTGTTTTACCCTATACTTATTTTAAATCCTATGAAAATAGTGTGGTGCATTGTGAACTGGAAGATCAGCTTTTTACAACAAATAAAAGGGGACGATGGAAATCATTGCTTTGTTGTATTCTCATTCCAGTAGACTCACCTTTTAATTTGATCTCTTTATAAACTATTAACATCTCTGGGTTTTCTTTCTTTTGCGAAGACAAAATAGTCTGTGTGTTGATGAAGACAAAACTTGTGTCTGTGTAAATGTTTCTCTGATGATGGCCCATCATCATCATCAAGGTGTTATGAGGCTTTCACATTGAAATGACCTGACTGCAGTTAACTGGAGGAGAGCTGGGAGGAGGTGTTTCTCCACTCCAAGACAAAAGGGAGGTGTTGTTTATACTGGAGGAGAGCTGTGAGGAGGTGGGAGGAGGTGTTACTGTTTATACTCCTACATCAACACACTGGTCCTGCTCAGAGCCTCAGAAGCAGTGTTGTCCACTTAGTATAAGCCACTTTGGCCTTGTTTTACTGTAAAGTCGACTAATATTGGTGGTTTGCGAGTTGCAGTAATTATGGTACATATTCTGATAACATTATGTAATGATAAAGCACACACAGCGGACATGTAGTAACCTTTATTAAATCAAACAAACTTTACCAATATCCCCCCAAGAGGGTTCTTTGAGTTTACAAAAAAAAGTAATACAACTATAGGACTCCCAATGGAAATTGAAAAAAGCCATAGGCTTTATTGAACACATCATTTTAGCAGACCTTGTATTGTACTTCCAAATTATTGTCTTTCCAAACTGTTAAAAAAAGTATGCAATCAATCAAAACTAAGTGATGATTTCAACTGACTATGGCACTAAATATATACTCTAATTTAACAACGCAAACAACACACATGTCAACACAGTGAACAGCTACACTCCATTATTACATGCATATCAATGAACATAATAATTATTGCATTAATATTAATGAACATGACTTGTTAAATTCTGACAAATGTGGACAGACACTGTTCTTCTGTTCTGGATGGTAAATCGGAAATACATCCGTTCACCCGCTTGGCCGTTCGATGGTAAACCCTTCGTCATCACACCGTGTTGCACGCCAAAATTGGCGATCTACAAGCTCACAGCAGCTCGCATCTGAGAGTCAAAGCAGTCAGACGTGCAGTGCTCACGTCTCGCATTCGGTCTGAAAAAATCTGCCTGATCCCGTGCACGTACATAAAATGAAGCAGTGATTATTGTACTGTATCACTCTGGTGTTCTCTGGCCTTATACGATAAAAAGATTACTTGCATAAAACAATCAACTTCAATGCCGTATCAACTATTAAATGAGCCTATACATTACCCAGTATCTAATGGGATATGCACCACTTCATAGGTCACTGTTAACACATTGCATTAAGTTATAAATATGGACTCCAGGTTGACTGTTTCACTGTTATATTATAAACATTTGAGTACAGGAAAGCATCTTGGTGGGCCGGATTGAGATGGTAAAAGGGCTGGATCCGGCCCCTGGGCCGTATGTTGCCCCATGTGTGCCCTAGCCAATTCCCATTGGATCGGCTCCACCCCTCTCACCTGCTGTCACTCACTCTCAACCCCCAATCTCACCTGTCCTCACTCAATCCTCATTAGTGGCCTGCTATATGTACTGCCTGTCCCTGCTGGCAGATCTTGTTTGGCAGCAGCAGCAGCAGCAACTCCAGCTGATGAGAGCCTTCTGACATGTAGTGCCAGCAGGCCTGGGTTATGTGTCACTGATAAAATCCATGGCCGCGAAGCCCAGGCATGTGCACACAATGACACAGACATCAAAAGGGGCTTGAACCCCTGCCCTTTTATCCGTCTGTAAAAAGTGCCCTCTCCAGACCATGAATTCAGTTGTTACTATGGTGAAATAAACACATGCCCTCTTTCCATGTCATACCTGAAGGCAGCATTCAAGAGAATTGCGTTGTCCCAACTCTCCAAATTGAATGCAGCATCTTATTAAAGAATAGCCCTCTCTGTGTAGAAATCCATGTCGTTATGTCACATCTCCAGTATTGACTTGATTATGCTTAGTATTTTCGATATTTTCACCAAAAGTGCCCTTTTAGAAATTTCAGCCCTTGCCTCTCTAACATACTCTGCACATCCCTGGTGAAGCCTCATTACTTCCATGGCCCAATACCAAATGCTCAAGTGTGCAATGGAAAAAAACAAATATCTTAATCAGTTGTTGACTTACAATAACATTAGAAATATTGTATTTCTACTCAGTGATGTGGTCTATGACACACAAATGGCCCAAGTGCATGCCACCAAAACTGTGGCAGGAGTATTGGGCCAAAATACGAGAAAAAAATAAATAAATATATATATATATATATATATATATATATATATATATTTATATATATATATATATGGAAATGGCTGGCGCTTTAAAGGACCTTTTATTTCGGAGGAAACTCTTTAGTGAAAATGTAAAGCTTTTAAAAAAGCCTTTTTTTTTTTTTTTCAAACATCACAACATTCAATACAAAACAACTTGGAGGGCTAGGCATCCTCAGCCCCAGCCTAAGCAGTAGTAGGCTCACTCGTCTTTGGGATCGGTCACCACAACCAGTTCATCCTCGTCTGTGCCGGCAATCGGGCGGACCACATACTTGGTCTTCTTGGGCCTGCTGAGGTGTGCCGCTGCGGTGAGCTCAGTCTCCCGAGCCTGGGATGGGAGTTGTGGGAGCGGGTAAGCTGTGCCTCCCGTTTCTCCTGTGCCTCCCGTTTCGCCTGTGCATCAAGGACTCCAATCCATTCCCTGACGAAAGTACCTTTCAGTAGCGGAGAACTGATCGCCAGTCTGCTCATCTCCAGGCTGAGCCCTTGGTCGTAATTGGAACGCCTGGAAACAACCCGCTCCTTGTTTGCAGAGCCGCCAAAGAGGATCCCTTGGCGAAGGAGCTCATCCTGAACGGTAAAAGAGAAAAATATATACATAAATATATAAGCATTAATAGTAGAAGTTTTGTTACCAGTGCAATTTTAGCCAGAGTGGTCACCTACTGCTGGGACGTGAACTGCGGGGCCTTCCGCTTGGATCCTGGCCCCATAGACGGCTGGCTCAACTGGTGCAAAGTTATAAAGGACTTGTCTCTCACAGCAGCCTGGAAAACTCTTCTGTTCTCGTCTGCACACTTGGTTCTCAGAACTTGTCACTCACAAGAAAAGACTATATTGGAATTGTGTGTGTGTGTGTGTGTGTGTGTGTGTGTGTGTGTGTGTGTGTGTGTGTGTGTGTGTGTGTGTGTGAACATAACCCTTTCAACACAACCTTACAGGAGACCTGCTTACCTCAGCATGAACTGCTTTGAGGCATAGCAGGTGGCTCACCAGACCTTGGACAGGAAGGAACCATGTTTCTTACGGTAAAAGTGTTTTTAAGTTTTTCTTTTCTGCATAGTGGAAGAGTTTCTCCTCTTTTTCATCGAAATAGGACAGAAGGAGGAGCACCATGTCCTTCACCTCCTCCCTGATCCACGCTCAGAGAACTTCTGAAAAAGAAAAAAAAGTAAGCAACATAGTATTTACCTGGAAAAAAGGCCCAAACATTATGAATACAGACAATATCTTTCTTTCTTTGGGATTGGGGTCCCAGAAATTAAAAATGGTTTCAAATGAGGGTTTATGGTCTAATGCATATCAAACTTAAGTTGAGAATCATTACATTAGTGTATAATGATGGTGTTTCATTGTTCATTGTTTGGTCTCTATAGATTTACCATTGAGATATAATTCAGTCAGGAAGGACATCATCATTGTAGTCTAATGGTTCTGCCATTATAGACTCTCCATAAACAAGAACATGAGCCTTGACCACTAACTGTATGCATAAAGCATTAAAGGAAAATTCCAGAATAAAACATAACCTCCCCTTAAGAGAGAGAGAGAGAGAGAGAGAGAGAGAGAGAGAGAGAGAGAGAGAAACACGGAAACAAATGTAATTAAAACATTTAAATCTGCTTCATCTGGGCATAATACAGGACCAATGTAACAAATAGACATTGAGCTCCAACCTACCCTTCAATACATAGAGGACCATCATCTTGTCCAGAACAGCCTCTAAAGCCTTCTGGACAGGGTCTGGGAAGTCATGGAAGGGGAAGATCAGATCCACCGCCCAACCGCCACTCTTGGCCCGCTTCCTCTTCCCCAGCATCATCAATGGGACATACTCAAGGGCCTTCAATTTCTCCATCTTAAACAATGAAAAGCAGAAAAAAAAACATGTAGACATCGCATTGGCATGGTTACAAAGGCTAATGAATTTCAACGTCCATTTAATTTTTAAGCCATCATGATACTCTGTTTGAAGCTTGTGCCACTCACTGAAAAAAAGCAGATTAACATGCTTTGTGTGCATCACTTCCAATATCAGCTAACAACATGGTCATACTTAAATAAATAAACATTAGTCCTATCCAGACAGAGTGGAGTTTTAATAACAGTATATTGATTGATTGATTGATTGAAGAATTTATTAGAAGTTTGCAATAGAAAAAAGTACAGTTTCATGACAGTACAAATCACTGGTACAAGGTCAACTAAAAGGAGATCCTAGAAAGCCGAGGCTTATTTCCACAGGAACCACACTAAGTATCTCATATAACATTGAAAGACAGACGGATAGAACATAGTACTTTATCTAGGATAATATCAGTTTCAAAGGCATAACATCAAATACAAAGGCAGAAAAAATAAAAATAAAAGGGGGGGGGGGGGGGGCATGGGGGCTTAGTCTATTTACAAGTCACGGGTAGCAGCTGTCTGAAGGTGACTTTTCATACCAATTTTGAAGGAGGCTAGGGATTTGCTCTCCTTTAGGGCTTGAGGAAGGGCGTTCCACATGTTGATGGTGTAGCAGGAGAACGAGTTAGAGCCTTTAGTGTTAAATCTACGTTGATGATGATTAGTGGAGCTGCCTCTGGTGTTGTGGTCGTGAACATCCTTGACCTTTAAGAAGTAGTTTGTCAGGTACATGGGAATCTTGGAGGTGTAGTGTATCTTGTACACCAGGCCCATTGCAAGATGCTGTACTCTGTCAGCTACTTTGAGCCATCCCACGCTTTCGTGGTGATGATCGGTAAGGTGGGTCAGAGGAGGGAGACCAAGCACAACCCTAATTAGTTTGTTTTGGGCTGTTTGGAGCTTTAACTTTAAGGCGGCTGGGGCGTCGCGATACCAGACAAGGACTCCGTAATCAATGAGGGGCCCAATAAGAGCACCTCCTAGTGTCTTTCGGGATTTAATATTGATCAGCGGGGCAACCCTTTGCAGGAAGCGAATTCGTTGGTTGACTTTATTGATTACCTTGGTGGTCATTTTTTCACTGGATAGGTTAGCCTCCAGGATGCAACCCAGGTAGCAGATGTAGTTTTTTCTTTCTATCACAGTGTCACCTACTTTAATTGTGAAGTTCTCAACTAGGCTAAGTTTCTGACTAGATCCAAAGAGGATACATTCAGTTTTGCCTAGGTGAATTGAGAGTCTGTTGTCATTGAGCCAGGTGCAGATCTTGTTAAGTTCACAGTTAAGGGCCTTTTCAACCTGCAATATGTCTCTGCCTGAGACTAGGAGAGCCGAGTCATCCGCGAACAGAAACAGATTGCAGTCACAAGCAGATGACATGTCGTTTACGTATATTAAGAACAACAGTGGTCCTAGTATACTCCCTTGAGGTACTCCACAGTTTACTGGGAGGGGGGGGGGCAGGGTTCCGTTGACTTCCACCATCTGTTCCCTCCCCACCAAGTAAGAGTGCATCCATCTCACTGCTGTGCTATCAAGATCAATAGCTTTGAGTTTTTCAATCAGAATAGAATGATCGACGGTGTCAAATGCCTTCTGGAGGTCCAGCATGACCATGCCGCAATATTTGCCATCGTGAATTTCACGTTTGATGTAATCATTCAAATAGATGAGGCATGTATCTGTGGAATGGGACTCTCTGAAGCCAGACTGGAACTCGTAGATCAGTTTATTATCTTCAAGATATTTAGCCACCTGTTCATAGACAATTTTTTCCATTACCTTAGAGATGGAACTAAGGATTGAGATTGGCCTGTAGTTGCCAGGGTCAAGTTTACTGCCTTTTTTGTGCCGGGGGGTTACCTTAGCTAATTTGAAGTCCTGGGGGACATAACCCTGCTTGATAGATAGATTAATAATATGGGTAATGATTGGGGCAATGGTGGCAGCTGAGTCTATGAGAAATTTGGGGGCGATTTTATCATGGCCAGCGGCCTTGAATTGAGGTAGGGTGCGCAGTTTTTTAAACACTTCATCAGTTGTCACCGTGGTAAGTTTAAAATTGTCTTTGCATACCCCAAGGTTCCTGTAGAATTTCAAGATGTGCCTAACACCAAACAGCCCAGATGGAGCGGGCAGTTTATTGACCAGATTTTTGGCCATGGAGGTGAAATAGACTGTCAGTGAGGAGGGTTATGGGAGTTTGGATGGATATGTTGCTGGCTATGGATCTAAGTTTAGCACCACAGCCTAGCTGGGTTTTAAATAGCTTCCATAGGTCTCGTGGTTTGTGGATGTTTTCCTCAACTTTCTCATCCAAGTAGTGTTTTTTTGGCAGAAAGGATTAAGGAGGTTGTCCGATTTCTCAGTTTATTAGCCTCTAAACTGACTATTTCTAATTTGGCTTCAAGGTGTTTATTGGGGCCTTTTTTGAGTTTATGATTATATTTGCGTTTCTCAGAGTATTCTTTGTCTCTGAGTTTCATTGATTCACAGATTTCCGAATTCCACCATGGCTGTGAGCGGGCTTTAACCCTGACCTTACGCAAAGGAGCCACTTCGTCTAGGGTAGTGTTGAAAATGGATTTAAAGCCCAGCCAGGCTTCATCGACCTGAGTGCTAGCTAGTACTGGGGACCAGTCAGATTTCTCCAGTTTGTGATTAAAGGCTTCGCTAGAGTAGGTTTTGAGGTTTCTAGCTTCAACTGTTTTGTGGCCGTCAGCTTTGGACTTATGTATTTTACGGGTGCAGTAAATGATATCATGGTCGCTTAGTAGGGGTGGGCGATATGGCGATAATTATCGTCTCGGCGATACAGCTTTGCCACGATAGGCCATTTCAGAATATCGTTTCTCTCGTGATACAAACAGTCATTTAGAAAAGGCTCTGGATATAAAGCGAGTGCACGTTCCATGAGTCGCAGCTCTATTGCATAATTTATACTTCTATAGTACGGTGGTGTAATTCGCCAAAAAGAACAGATCTACAAGCTATAACGTGTCCCGGCTCAACGTGTCATATAGTTTGAGGATCTATCCCCTGCTTTCACGGCCCCTCCCCCGTGCAGCACGCAGACAGGCTACAGAGTGTCTACAGCAGTACAGCACTGACTGAGTTGTGATTGTGCAGGAGCACGGCACAGTGGTCCACGATTTAGTTTCACTTTCACGGGACTTAAAGCAGTGATGCAGCTTGGCCTGCATTCTTTGAAGCATATTTTTCATAATGGATGCATTAAACTAACAGGACGCAAACTACTTATCCGTCCTGCTATCGCTATCAGCCATCTCACTGCTTGCAAAGCTGAACTGTGCTGGAGTCTCATCCATAGCTGTGTGTTCTGGCAGTATTGATGAGATGATTTAGATCACCTTGTAAATCCATGCTTCTGTTTTTATTAACTATAAACAAGTAGCTATTTGCTGCTATTTGTAAAGTGCTTATGTTTTCACCATTGATGCATGCGTGTGTCGTCGCGAATCGCGGTGAAATCGTCGCGTCTATTTTGCGTCTATTACATAATTGGCTTAGTTATAAAAACCATGCCATTATTGTTAGTAGAAAAGCGAAAAGCTAGGATGATAATGAGTGAGTAATTCTCTAAAAATAAAGCTTGTATCATAACAAACCTCCTGACTTTGGTTGGTCATAACGTAATTTGTTTTCCCTCAAGTTTCAATGGTAAGGCATGGGTTGTTGTCAACCTGTGGGTCGAGACCCCCCAGAGAGGTCCCGCCAAATTGTTTTGAATATAGCCGATCTACAAGCTCACAACACTCAAAAAACATTTCAAGGGAACCCATAAAACATTTCTGGGACCCATTTGAATGACCTGAACCATCATCACACCAACTAGTAAATATTTTGAGGTAAAAAATGATAATTGTTTAATCAAAAATCTGAATGTTATCATTAAAAAAAAACATAGATTAGGGCCTAATCATTAGGCTATCTATCTTTCTATCTGCAGCATAAAAATGAATAGATTATCTATAGAATATCTGTGTGGGTCTAATAAACCAACCATAAGTTAATTTGTTTTCCCTCTAGTTTCAAAGGTAATGCATGGGTTGTTGTCAACCTGTGGGTCGAGACCCCCAGAGAGGTCCCGCCAAATTGTTTTGAATATAGCCGATCTACAAGCTCACAACACTAAAAAAACATTTTAAGGGAACCCATAAAACATTTCTGGGACCCATTTGAATGACCTGAACCATCATCACACCAACTAGTAAATATTTTGAGGTAAAAAATGATAATTGTTTAATCAAAAATCTGAATGTTATCATTAAAAAAATCATAGATTAGGCTATCTATCTTTCTATCTGCAGCATACAAATGAATAGATTATCTATAGAATATATGTGTGGGTCTAATAATCATAATAAACCTAAAAACTCGCATAAAACAGTATCGTGATAATATCGTGTATCGTGATACTGCATGAAGCATATCGTGATAATGCTTTTATCCAGTATCGCCCACCCCTATCGCTTAGGCCACCATTCATAGCAGATTTAGGGTCAATCCTGTATGTCCCAATTTTTAAACATTGCACAAGTTGTGCACAGGCAATGTGTGTACTTTAGGGCAGCGGCTCTCAAACTAATACATTTTCGGGTCCCAGATAATAATAATGCATTTTATTTGAAGGCGCCTTTCAGGACACTCAAGGTCGCCGTACAATTTTTAAAAAGCAAAAACATTCATGAAAAACAGGCCCTTGGAAGAGGTTGTGATAAATACGTTTATTACCTGTATGAAAGACCGGTCCACAACTTTGGACTGGTTGCCACCCTTTTTAGTTTTTTTTGGCCCAGAGCTTGGCCTGCTTCCTGAACTTGTCCAGGGTCCGGGTGTGGCGTTCCTTGTGGGCCAAAAGCTTCCCACACTGTTCAAGTGACAGAGAGCAAGGATGAGAACGCTACAGGCATAATAAAAATACAGTTCCAACTTATCTGTGATGTTTTTCATCACAGAAGTATGCAGTTGAGTTAATGCACCACATGTTTTAATCATATTAAAGTTAGAGCGGTAGAAAACATGAAAATGTCAATGGCTGGGTTTCCCAAAGAGATCCTTATGTGCAGCCGTACCTTCCTAAGGATGCTACGAAGGGAGCCTTATGATGAGGGGTTTTCACGAAAGCGCCTCTCTTAAAAAAAGGCTATGCGCTGTGCCCTTAAGCCTGCTCTCAATAGGTTAGTTTGGCATTGATTGATATGACATCCCCGATCAGCTGCGCTCGCAAATGTAGTTCAGCTGGTGGTTAGTGGGATTGTACTCATTCAAGCTACAAAGGCTCTCAAATCACTTTGGGAAAACCATTCAGTTAAGTCCATTATCTGGCCATAGGTTGCCATTCATGCAATGCCAGTGGAGATGCTGCCATTTTCATGAATTAATAAAACAAAATATGGATCATCTCAATCACCCTAGTGACAGTTCGACACCAACAGACTCGAACACCAAAAGAATCAATATCCAATTTTAGCAATAATTAAAAAAAAAAAAAAAAGTCAAATTCTATTTGAACTGGTACCTATCCATCAGTTGAGAAATGTTTGAAAACAAAATTTAATGAGAACGCATGGTGTAACAAAAATAACACCTATATAATGAGAACGCATGGTGTAACAAAAATAACACCTCTTTGTATTTCTCTGACAACAAACACTGGGATATTTAATGTCAATGAAGTTCATTAGAACTTAATGGCTCTGGCCATAGTAACCTTTAACTCATACTGTGCCAAGGCCACAAGAGGGCGCCATAGTGCCAGACTCACTCCCATTGACCACCGCTCTAACATACAGGGACCCACGTAGCAGTGACGCGCGCGTTCACGTTGGTGCATGTGACCCGGATGAAGAGAGCTACAATGTTGCTATAGGCTATCATTCATTTTAGAAGCCCTATTTTCGGCGATTTAGCCGTAAAATTTTTTTTTCCGCTTCCATAAGAACACCGTTCAGAGAAAATGAGCTCTAAAGATGTGAGAAAGTATTGGATTAGGCGGCGCGATGCGGCGGCGTTACCCGATTATGGGCCGGTGGAAAGAGGTTTTCGGCCTGGATCCAAATTTAGACCGGGGCTTCGGCAAGGCCTTCGATTAATTAATTCATTTTATTAAAAAAGCCGAACTAGTTCGGGATCGGCACCCCGGAATACGTCGCGCCGCCGACAGCATAGTTTTTTGGGGGGGGGGCTCTAAACTTTATTCTAAACCATTTTCAATGGACTAAATCGTCGGACCACATAAAATGGCTCGTTGGAAAGCATAGGACCATCCACATCTCTACAAGCAGCTCAGGGTAAGTACAATAGCAAAAAATATATATATATATATTGTATTGTGTTGAAAAAAAGCCGAACTTGTTCGGTATCGGCACAAGAAGGGTTTTTAACTGCTCTGGGCAACTAAATTTTCCCTGTGGGAAAATAAAGCTATCTATCTATCTATCTATCTATCTATCTATCTATCTATCTATCTATCATAATGTATGAAAATTGACTGTTAAACAGTGGGTTAAGGGCTATTATGTAGACCTACCTCTGGATTTGGACAAAACCTACAGCCACATGTGCATGTCTGGCTGCAGTGGGGGCACGTCCTGGTCCTGGTCGGCATTCTTTTTTAAAGGGAAAAGGGAAAAAATAACATTACTTAATGCAGCACTACGGAAAGATTCTTTATGCATGACATGGAATTTCATCAGATCTGTATAGTAAAGTATGTTAATACAATATATCAGATCTGTATAGTAAAGTATGTTAATACAATATAAGTCTATATGACTTATTGGTTGCATTTGGTCTACCTCCTCTTATAGTCACACCATGGGCATCTTGGATTTGCCTGACTGCAAGCGTCAGACTTTTCACACACTACGAGTCTTGGTTATGCAAGTGTCTGTGTGTCTTTTTCATTTTAGTTTAGCCTAAGCCTAATTTCTATGTATGCATGATCAAATAATCTAAAGCATATGTAGCGGTGTGTACTCTGTCTGCGTTGTGTTATAGAAGTCACTCAAGTCTCAGATGAAGCTTGGCAGCAGCCATTTAATGACGGTCACTGGCAATGAGGAAATATAGACACAGTCAGGACCAGCGCAGCTTCACAACTTCAGAAAAGAATGCATGTGTCTCCTCCATAACAGACTGGGGAGGGGAAACACTGATACGAGGTAACAATAGTAACACTTTTACATGTACCTGGCAATGAGGAAATATAGACACAGTCAGGACCAGCGCAGATTCACAACTTCAGAAAAGAATGCTAAACAAAAATAATAAAATACAACTTATCAGCGTGTGTGCAGTGACAAACATTCAATGCACAATTGCATTATAAAGCACCACCCTTACAGACATTGAAAATAGCTTTTATCATGCTTTTATCACGCTATTTAACAGAGGCTCAAATGTAACAACCTACCATGTGTCTCCTCCATAACAGACTGGGGAGGGGAAACGGGGCTTGCTCCCCAAGTCTGCAGGGACACATGGGGGGGGCGGTCTCAGGTAAATTACCATATTGCAAGTGGAATCACATTACATGTTACACATACATTGAAATTAGGTTTAAACTAAAATTAAATTAATACATTTAGCCTACATAGAAAATTAAACATGACATGTATATTCAAATAAAGAGTTTTATTTTTTTAAATAACAAATAAGGTACAGCCTTCGGCATTAATAATGTAAACTAATATGTCAAAAAAAAGAAAAAAGTAATCTCCTTTTTTTCTTATTCTTTTTTTTTGTTTTTGTTTTTGATGTTCAGCGTCGATTTAACTTTTGGAAGGTTTTCGTGTTAACTTTTCTTCTTTTTTTGCTTTAGCCATTCTGTATGGTTCTTTTTCCATCGTTGAAACGGCGGGCACTTGTACAGCGGGCACTTGTGCGGCGGGCACTTGTGTTAATGACTCCTCTTCCGTTTCTTCACATTCTTCTTGAGGTGCCCGTGGATTGATATTTAGCTTCTTTTCTGTTTCAGCCAGTCGTGACTAGTTCGTCAAGATCTGTTTCCATGGTTTCGTTATGAGGGTTGGTCAATTGCGTGATGACTTGCATATCATTGTATTCGACTGTGAAAATGTTTTCCAAGAGATGTTCTTTTATACTTGTGATGTCGTTCATCATGTATGTCAAATTGGCTTTTAAGTAGTTTTGCAACGGGGGCATTGGTAATGTCAGCGACACTTCGTTTTTGTCATGAAGGAAAACTACAGAGCCATTCACCATTGCGATAAACAAGGTTGTTTTTTTGGTTATAGTTACAGTTGCGACATCTTTGGAATTTCGCTTTTGTACTGAAGTTTTCTTTGCTTTGAATCTTTTCGCATCTTGGGCATCGATGTATTGTCAAGACATGCTGCTACTATTGTTCCATTTCTTGATGTCACATTTTCCTCTGTAGCTTTGTCTTCCATAGTAAGGGAGGAAATTTGTTCTGGAATCTTCATATTTTCAGATGGTGCAATTTTTGTTTCACGTCTGCAATTTAACCATGTAGTTGAGTTTTCTTTGCGGACTGTCAGATCTGTAAAGCTGAAACAGCATCCTTCTTCAATCAGTGAAATGTTGGAACTCCACACCTTCAGTTTTATTTTTGATGTTTTGTCTGCAATGTAGCATTCTTTAGTTTCATACATTTGATTCCCAAATGATGTCATGACTGAAGGGAATCCGTAGTATATGACCTTTCCTTTGATCTCACCAATCTGAAATGTAAGAAAAGAGAAAATACACACATTTGAATAAGTTAAATAAAGTAGGATAAAACGACACATACATACACACAAATCTTTCAATTAGACTATTGTAGTAGGACTATATGAACAATATTGCTTTTTTGAATGATGATCCTTTGTACATAGAAGAAATTCAGTTGAGGTGATTATTTATTAAGTGCTGAAGTGGTATTCCTGGAAGAATACCAGTAGAGTCGCCGGAATGAAACTCGCGGGGAAACGGGGGGTGCGTTCGGAAATGCACACTGGGTGGGGCAACGGTGTGCTTTTTCAGTCTGAACTCTGAAGGTAAACTTTCTGAAAAGTAGCAGTTGCTAAGCTAATGTTGCTATTGATGTTTATAAACTAGGGTAGATTATGGTGATAGTCTTAATTTTACAGTATCACACATGTTAATGCTAGCCCTGCTGAAAAAAACAGCAAAGACCAGCTTAAGCTGGTCCAGCTAGAACCAGCTACTTTTTGCTGGTCTTAGCTGGACCAGCTTAAGGGTAGGTTTCTTCCGCCATCTTGCTTTTTGACCAGCTTTATGCTGGTAGGTTTAGCTGGTCTATGCTGGTATTATTAGCTGGTCTTTGCTGGTTTAAGCTGGTAGCTGGTATAGCTGGTATTATTAGCTGGTCTAAGCTGGTTTGTGTTTAGCTGGTCTATGCTGGTAGATGGTTTAAACTGGCATTATTAGCTGGTCTAAGCTGGGAGCTGGTCTATGCTGGTTTGCTGGTTTGTCACCAGCTTATGTTGGTGGGTTTTGCTGGTGTTCGCTGGTATTTGGTATTTATGTGTATTCAGGTGTACTCTGGTATGCAGGGAACAACTTTGCCTGGAGAGGATGTATTGTCATGGTGAATTTCAGCCAGGTTCCCACAGCACATGGCATATAAAAACAGTATATATAAGTGAGCTAAATCCACTAAGGAATAAATCATTTATCAAATTCATACATAAACATTTATTTAACAGAGCTTACAAAGAACCTCAAAAACAACATTTATATCATAAATAAATATAACAAATAAATACATCAATAAACAAATACATACATAAACTTCAACCTGAGGAACACACAAAACCTGGTTCTTTATTTGCACATCTGCTCACTGTGAAATGAAGGCAATGATTAGTAGCCTCAATCAGAATAGGACTGGATTGCTCACCCCCACCGTTCCCTACCTCCCTCACCTCCCAGGGCTCCACAAAAGTATACCGATTTGTGTGAGGGTTGGACAAAATGTGTTTTGCAAAAATAAAAAATAGCAACATTAGGTTAGCAACTGCTGCTTTTCAGAAAGTTTACTTTCAGCCAAGCCTCGAGCCTAGTCTGAGTGATCTCTATTGCGAATAAACCAGTGGGATCCGGTCTAGAGCCCGCCTACTGCATCCGGCTATTTACACGAACACATATGTAGTGATACGCGGAAGCGGGGATTGAACCCGGGACTCCCACTCGCCAGTCCAACACACAACCAGTCGTGCTAATAGGGCTGAGCCCGATTAGCAGGGCTGTTGTCGCTGGTTCAAGGCTAGTACTAACTGTGGGGGCTACAATCACCCCCCTGATCTTTGGAGCGCGCCCTCGCGCTTCACACTTCACGCCGCGGACCGCCGCACGCGACGTGGACCTGTCCCTCACGCGAGGATACCACGCCCCTCATCCTGCCGACAACGCCAGATTGTAGTGATACGCGGAAGCGGGGATTGAACCCGGGACTCCCACTCGCCAGTCCAACGCACAACCAGTCGTGCTAATAGGGCTGAGCCCGATTAGCAGGGCTGTTGTCGCTGGTTCAAGGCTAGTACTAACTGTGGGGGCTACACATACATGCAAGAAATGTTTCCGTATCCGGACCGGATAGTAACTTGATCCAAGCAGTTAGGATCCACGTGCATGCGTTTGTTTTTGTCGCTACACAGGACACACGTGGAGTTCCTATCACGCGCGTGCACGTACCGCGTGTAGTGTACGTGCACTGCACAGCTACTAGGATTATTTGATGGGAATTTAGGATTTATTGGCTTAGTTTGTGTGTGCGTGCGTACGATGCGTGTGTGTGTGAGAGAGGGAGAGGTTTCTTTTTATCGTCATCATCATCATCATCATCATCAGTAGCTGATGATGTAGCTTTTCAGTTCAATTCAAAGGAGCTTTATTGGCATGAGAAAACATACGTTTACATTGCCAAAGCAAGTGTTACAAATAAAACTGTTGAAAACGGGGAACATATATACAGTTGGAGGGAGTACAGCTTTGTGTAAACAGAGCTATGTTGCATTGTGACATTTTATATATTATACATACAGGGTATAAAGGGCATTTCACTGTGACAGTAAATGCATGGTAACGATTTACTATATCTGCATTTTATGTATTACATATGAACTTATTGTAAGTCATTTGCTAAATGTCAAAATTGTAAATTGATTTGTTTACATATAAACCTTTTGATAATTTCCTGGCTATGATTTTAGATGATGAGTCGACGATGATGAGCCTACTTCTTCATTGCCACATCGTAGTCGTCCAAGGACAAGGATAGGTAAAGAACAAAAACCTTTTTTCTGTAAAGCAGACTTAGCACCAGACACATGCTCACATAGACATCAAAGGGGGCTGGAGCCCCTGCCCTTTTATCCATCTGTAAAAAGTGCCCTCTCCAGACCATGAATGCTGTTTTTACATAATTACTATATATATATATATAGTTTATATATATATTTGTGTGATAAGCAGTGAAGTGCATAGAATGTTAGAGCATTTCTAAAACAGCCTTTTGATGAAAATATTAGGCCCCCAACCTCCACCCATTCTGCTGTGACGCGTTGTGAGCTTGGAGGTGTACTATTTTTCATGTATTTTATAGTAATTATGTATTTGTATAATTTACAGATCGACCATAGGCTTGTGTACGTGGTAGGGGTGCGGAGTTCAGCAGACTCGGTATAGCCCTTCCGGAGGAGCCTGGCTGTAGTGAAACAGAATGGAGCCCCAGGCCCTGTGCAGGCTGAATGAAAAGCTAGGTCATTCACTTGCGACCTTACAGCCCACCCCACGTAAAACTAGACAATCATTTGTACTGTACTTCAACCTAAAAAGTGTGAGATAAAGAGAACCCTGAAAGCTGAAGCAGGATTCAGGCTGAATCTCATGTCACTGTGTCAATGTTCTGCACTGCTCTTACTGCTCTTACACACTAAAAGTGTGTAAAACAACACTTTTTCTTGTTTTTTTTTTTTATTTGTTTGTAAACAACCACTGATCATAGGTGTGATGTTACTGAAGCCAACAATAAAAGGCTAAAGAGAGATTTCTGCCTGAAAATGTCTTCTTCACAAAAATGCATTTTTCTCAGCTTTATGTTCTCAAAGAGCTGTTTTTTTAGGCCATATTCAGCAGCTTCTAGCTAATGAATAGAACATGATAAAAACACGAAATCTTTTTCTGTTGCAAAGTAGACATTCTATTCTTCGTTGCCATATAATTGTTATCTTTATAGTCAAAGCCAATTTTCTCCAGTAGGCCTTCAAAGATGAGCGACAATTCTCAAATTTAGCTGGCAGTGGATGAAGCTTTTTGTTAAATTCTGTGGCAGTAAAAGAGTTAATACAATCAGATGGCAAAAAAAAAAAACGTGGGAGGTATTGCAACCCTTGGAACTATTCTGTTGTCTTTTGCATTATGTCCTATTTAGAACCACGTGGTACACAGGACTGCTGAGTAATTTCAAAAGAGCGCTTCCAACCTTCAATACGAAAAATCTCATTTTTTTTACAGAAAGTCGCTCATAACTTGACTACGGTGTATTTTCACTTTACAGATAGCAAGAGTATAATTCAAGCTTTCCATATAGACTTGCAATATTGGTTAAGCCTATTTGATGTTGTTTAAGGCCTACAATCAGATTTGATGCATTGAATCCCTATCGGATCCCTATCTGATAAACCTTATATTTATCAGATTAAAACAAATCGAGTGTTGCAATTTAATTTTTAATTGTTGAAGCATATTTTAATTGTGTAGGAATAAATATTTCTAGGACTATAAATATCAAGCTATAAATTGTGCATTGATAGTCTTGCAAAGTGGGCTACATCGTTTTTTCCTCAATATATATTATAGTGTATTATATATATTAGATACTTACTCTTTGTTTTTCCGAAAGATTCTGCACCTCGTTGATCTTGAGGGTCTGAGATTCAATGGGTATTATTTTGATGAAGTCCATTGTGCTGGTTATTTCAATGGTGGTGTATGGTGAAACCTTTATGTCGTATTCTGCTCCTCTATAACCTTAAAAACAAACAAAATTACATTTAGTAAGCTATATACTTTTATTACGCCTCTTTCCCCTCTTTTTCCACTTTGCTGTCATTTTTAAGATAGGCCTGTATGGCCATGCCAAACTATGTCTGGTTGCTTGCAAGCTGATAAGTTGATTTTACCGATCTGCATTTCAATCAGTATCAGTCAAATGTTTTGATAAATTTGCTATTTGCGGATTTCTCCAAAAATATGTTCCGTTGACATGGTAAAATTGGCTTATTAGTTGATAACTATACACTTAATGTATCATATAAAAAAGTATGGGTAGCACTTTATAATGAAGTACCTCAATAAAGGCTAATTAACAGCTAATAAGGCACTTATTAACAATTTATTAACAGCTAATAAGGCACAGTAAGTCCTTATAGTGCATTTATAAACCCTTTACTATGCACTTATTATGAGATCAATTAACACTAACAAATCCTTAATAAAATCTTTATTATAACAGTATAAACAACAAGTCATTAATTAAGCCTTTATTAACACTTTATTAGGCAATTTGCAGCCACCTATTCTAAAGTGGGAACACATCGGGTACACCCGCCACTCTGACATGTCTCCTTTCCGACATGTCTCCATTCCGACACTAACCCTATCTCTAACCCTTACCCTAAACTTAACCTCTATGGAAGTGTCGCCACTCCGAAATTGACTTCTTATTGTCGGAATGGGGAGCGACACCCAAACACATCGTATAAACGTTAACAAATCCTTCATAAAGACTTTATTCAATATTAAACAGTGTATTGTTAACGTCAACAAATCCTTAATAAAGCCTTAACACTTTCATTAGGCAATTTATAAACAATGGAGCAGTGTTATTAACATTAAAACTCCTTAATAAAGCATTTATTAACACTTTAATTAAACATTTTGCAGCCACCTATTCTAAAGTGGGATCACTTCTTATAAACGTTAAATGCTTAATAAGGTCCTTATAAACAATGGCGATTGTGAATAAAGACTTTATGAAGGATTTGTTAACGTTTATACGATGTGTTCGGGTGTCGCTCCCCATTCCGACAATAAGAAGTCAATTTCGGAGTGGCGACACTTCCATAGAGGTTAAGTTTAGGGTAAGGGTTAGAGATAGGGTTAGTGTCGGAATGGAGACATGTCGGAGAGGGGAAATGTCAGAGTGGCGGGTGTACCCGATGTGTTCCCACTTTAGAATAGGTGGCTGCAAATTGCCTAATAAAGTGTTAATAAAGGCTTAATTAATGACTTGTTGTTGTTTATACTGTTATAATAAAGATTTTATTAAGGATTTGTTAGTGTTAATTGATCTCATAATAAGTGCATAGTAAAGGGTTTATAAATGCACTATTAGGACTCAACGGATATTACGTTTCCCATAAGGGGACTAATAATTATTAATTAAGTCTTATTAACCATTTATAAATCTAAATAGTATTATAATACATTTATAACTATTAATTAAGATAGAACAAGAAACTTATAAGCACATAACGATTAAGTATCTCATAAATACACTACCCCCCTTATTATTGCCTTATTAAGATGTATAAGCACATATTAAGGTTAATAAGTATCTTATAAGTGTTTAATTAGTTGTTAATTCATTATAATTAACTAGTTAATTACGGTTTAATAACGTTTGAATAAGAGTTAATTAATCGTTAATGTGCCTTATTAGCTGTTAATTAGCCTTTATTGAGGTACTTCATTATAAAGTGCTACCAAAGTATGTTTTTAAGTATCAAGGAAGTATGTGGTTCAACTTGCAGTTCTTGTTACATTGATCAGTTTTACTGGAGTTCCTTTGTTTGCATATTTGAGTAATTGAGGCCGTTTGTTCATAGCAAAACAAACTCCGGGTATTCTTCTGCACTTTTTTGTATGTATTCTTCTGCACTTTTGTGTACATAGAAATTAAAATATCTGTTATTGTTTTTTGATAATAGGATTTCTGTAACATTGTGGATGTATCCTGTTTCAATTATTGGGTCTTCTTTAGGTTTTTTGGCGGCACTTGCCATGTTGACTTGCACCATCAAATGGTCGTTTGTCACATATTTATAAGGTAGCAAATGAACTATCAGCCAATCATTCTGGTTCTATCAGGTGCAGGCTTGACTTGATGATTGCGTGATTGTTCCTATGTAATTACTATTTACTGCGTGGTTAACCTAATTGCTGGTTGGTTGCACATGTTACCATCTTATATAATTAGATTTTTTATTTTTGTATTCATTTGGACCAAGACAGCAACTAGATTGCCTCAATTTAGATTATTATTTTATTTGTTGTTTTGGGCTTATTTTTTTTTTTCAATATGATTTTTTTTTTCTGTTGAACTTTGGAAGTGCTAGTTTCAATAATGCAACATCACGTTGCGTCTTGCATAATGTGACATTTAGAATTAGGTATAAACAGGATCGTTAAGAGATTTCCCACAAGTGCTTCCAAATTACAACACTTAAGCCGTGTACACACTACAGATATATAGTTATAAAAATAAGCGAGCTAAACAACCAGGCAGCTTGGTCAAAACCATGCAGCTTTATTTTTATGCAAATGAGCGGTCCAAGGTACCTGTCACTCAACCAGTCAGCCTGCTTTCGATCAGAGTAGAGGTCTTCGGACCTGCCCGAGATCCGAAATTACCCGCGATCCGAACCGCCCCGAGCCGGGTAACGGGGCCGTTTTCGAGCTTTTACCGCGGGGCGGGCCGGGGCCGGGGCCGTCTGCCCCGGTTCCCCGGGTATCTCCTGTTACCCGAGTGGAGCCGAGACAGGCCGAGATTGAAGTGAAAGCGAACGCAACAACTGCACCAAATAGATAACGCCACACGATGGCACTAAAGATGCAGCATGTAATCTGTTGCATTGGTTGTGAGAACTGACTCACTCAGTCACAACAACACTGACTGTATCAGTTGGATTGTTATTATTATCAAAGATATTAACGTAACGTTTTGGTTAACGGTTTACAATGGAGTTGTCATTGCGTGTTGTCATGCTCTGCAGAGCAAATGGACACTCAAAGCAGAAAGATATAATGAACAACACATGCGACAGAAAACGATAGCATTAGCATTGGCTAGTCAAAGAAGAAGGAATAAAAACATGGATTTATTTGTATTTACAAACTGTCCGCATTGACTTACTGGTCTGGGAAAAGATCATCTTTTGGCGAGAGGCACAGCGCCGCTGACAGCAACAGCAGCACCGTGGCGACGTTAGGTAAGAAATATGTCTGATACAACTCTTAATATAATAACGTTGGCATTCTTTCATTTCGGGGCGACAGGTTCGGGTCTCGGATCTCCCGTTCTGCTCGGGTTTCGGATCCAATTTTTCTAATAACAGGCGGGGCCGTTCGGATCGGATCCATCACGTCTCGGGGCTGATCGGGTAACGGTTCTCAAATTCCAAATGATAGACGGGGCCATATGGGTCCGGGTCCATTTCCCCCGGGTCCTTTTGGGTTCGGGTAGTTCAAATTGGACCCGTGAAGACCTCTAGATCAGAGAAAACAGGTTGGTTTAAGGCCTTTTTAAAGCAGGTTGATGAAAAATAGATCTACAAGCCCCAAACCCCTAGCAATGTGCTAGGTTATAAATGTGGGTCATTCTGTATTGACAGTTCAATCATGAACATGGCTGGGTGACATGAACAAAATGATAGTTAAAATCAGGGAGACAATTATGCCATGTCACAATAGCCCAGACATTTTCTAGTCTCCTCACAATATTGGTGTTATTTTTGGGACAATGTTTCAGGTTAAAACATTAACTTTAATCAGAGTCAGAGTTGTGACTCTCACAGAGGACCTCATCACCAGCATCATCAATATCGAAGTAACCCAGGAAATCCAGATTGGGTTCCAACACACTCTGTTCCGGGAAGCTGAACTGATCTATGACTCATCAAAGACATCAGCAATGATCTTTAGAATCATTTCGGCATGCTGCAGTTTAAAAACAGGAAAGTTGTCCATAATGTAACGGACATCAAATATGAACTGACAGTTTTCTACAACATCCGTAATCAATTCAGTACTGAAACCTGTGCATGCTGACCTGTCAGTGAACAGACATGTGTCTTTTACAAGTGTTGATCTGTAGTCCTGCAACAATTCCCTGATCAAGTTTCTGTCCGATAGCTCTACCTCTCTACACTTTGTAGGAGTGGAAATCACTTCTTCAGGTGTCTCAAAGATGGGTTTAGGTACTGGACATTCCCCTGAGTCGCAGGTACAAGCTGAATGACAAAAGGTACAACACAGATGACCTGGTTCCATGCTGGTTGTGTTGCTTTCAAAGTAGCCATACAGTTTTTTCCTAATACAACCCTCTTTCATGGTTACAATTTCCCTGACTGATGGGTCAACATGAACATACTGTGTAGAGTGAAAAATGACTGCATTGGCATTCAAACCATTTCTACCAGCTCTGCCGACTTGCTGGACAACGTCCTCTACATCTTCCGGCGCACCACACATCACTACATGTTCAATGTTGGTAAAGTTCAACCCCATCCCTAAGGACGTTGTGGAAACGACAACTCTACACGATCCATCACCATTAAATGATGACACCACATGCTTTTTGTTTTGTTCCAGTGTAGTACTGTGGAACATTTCAATGATAAGGTTATCTGGCTCTTTGACTTTGTTGACCCAAGCATTGTACCCAAGTTCTTTTTTTAGGTAACCGTACACTTTACCGATTGACTTTAGTGTCCAGCAATAAATGATGATTGGTGACATCGCCTGCCCTTTATTTAGTACCTCCTTTACCACCCAATTGAGGCATTTGAGATTGGTGGTTGCAGGCACTTGACACAATCCTAATCGGATATTTGGGCGATTTGGGCTAACAGTCACTTCTGTTACATTCTTCATGTTGAGTTTCTGTCGAATACGACCCCGGGACTTCAAATCTGCAGTTGCCGTCAATGCCAGCACAGGTGTACCTGTGAAAACATCAAGAAATAAATCAGTATTTAAATACACCTGTTTTGATAATACAGATCACTTTGCATATGCACATGCTATTTGTCATGCACAGGATGGCCATGTTGCTCTGTGCACACATACTGAACGTGCAGATGACACATGGCTGCTGTTGTTAACCAGGCAGAAAATTAATGATTACATTTACATTTTAATTGTATAATACAGAATCTGTACACTAAGATATCTGAATTAATAATTCACATTGACTTGGGTAGACTATTATTTTGGTTTGGCTTCCTTCAGACAATGCAGCAGCATATATAATAAAGTTTGGTATATTGTATTGTATACACTATACATCAACTGCATCTTTTCCAGTAGCTGCTTTGTAAACAACTACACTAGCTTTGTGTAAACAACTACACAATATAACTATGTGTGTTCAATGTGCAACAGGTTAGTATATTCAACTGCAGAGCATATTCTATGTACAGAACGTACACTAGATGCAGCTTAATGACAAACGACTTTTATTGCATAATATGAATAATAATATTAATATTTTTTTTTACGAAAGTATGAAAAACGATTGATTCCAGACAGTACTTTTTCCACAAGGAGTTAACATACATACCTTCCTTGGTGAGAGACCGGAGCTCGTCCAGTCTACCAAAGGCCTCTCGAAAGGCTGGACCTCCATCCTTGCCCTCTCCCCTTTAGTACATAAAAAGCATAGTAAGAAAAATTTGTGATATGGGTACTGAGTACTGACTGGCAAATAACCAATTACAGTCAACAGGGTGGCAATTCGTACTGTATGTGGGTCAGTGACGTGACGCCCCAAAAAATGTGTTTTTAAAAAAACTTTAAATTGCAGGCATAAAAGTTATTTACTTTTGTTCTACTCACTCTCAACCTTATGGAAATACATTTTGTTTTTAGATATTTTATTGGAATCAGACTTTATTCAGCAGTTTGTTGTACTTGTGCCTAAAATCGTCATATGGTGTGACATGAAAATAATTGTTCATAAAATGAAAATGGAGTACATCTTTTCTTAAGTTACTCACTTTATCAAAGTCCTTTATCATAACTAACCAGTGATCCACTATAGTTTTTTGAAAATTAATTATATCTGTATATTTTTTTCATAATCGACACTCTGTGTGAGGCCCATGTTCATGATCTTACAACATATTTTAAATGTATTCTGTCAAAACTTTCTCTAAAATTACACAAATATTTGTGACTCTTCCTGATAATATTCTCTATGTAATCCATAAACATTTTTTTGGTTTAATCATTAATAAAGGTATGATTTCTCACTATTTGGAATGTCACACCAAATGATTTAGTGTCACACCGTATGATCATATCTTCATGTGTCAAAGCAAACTGTGTTTTAACCTACCTATTAGTGAGTACTGAACTTTACTGATTGATTAAACAATTACCCAGGATAACATGGCCTTAATATTTCTGAACAGGATATTATTGTAGGGCTTTAACATGGGATAAGAAAGAATTGTAGTAGTAGATGGATGATGAGGATGTGCACAGGAATGCTACGCACACCTAAGTCTTCTGCCGGCCCACGGCAGAAGGATCCTAAAGGGACAATAAGGCGCATAGCCACACTTGGAGCCAAGGCATTGAAGGCAACATTTTATTAACACCAATTAGTGGAAACAGAACTCAGCATTCAGGTCAATTGCTTTTTTCCGAAGTCTCCTGAACTTGAACACAGCATTTTGTGTTGAACAAATGTAATTAGGAATCATGACATTACACCACATCTCCACTAGCTAAAGAGTGCTGGGTTGCGCAACTCCGAAAATAGCTGATCTACAAGCTCTCGCAGCACAACGTGTTGAGAGCTTGTAGATCAGCTATTTTCGCTAGTTTTGTCTCGGGTCCTACCTTAACACTGTCCACTGTCCAGTCCAGTGAGTGAAAGTACAAAAGTATTAGATCAGATTAGATTATACATTTAGACTGTATTGTACATCAGCCAGTCGTATTTGGTGAGGGTAGCAAACCGGCTGCCTTGTTGCGGTTCTGCTATGCCACAGACAACCTCCTGCTCTTTGTAGAAAATGCAGTCTCGCCCCTTTGGCTCCTCTCTCCTTGCTGGGTCATTGTTTAGTTTCTCCCTGTACTTTCTCGTTCTCTCAGCACTTGTCATTTTCCAGCTGACAAAAGAAAATGGAATGTATAGTTTAAGACAAAGAGAAAATATTGTTTAGATTGAAACAATATGTTAAGGTTTCTGTGAAGGGGTTTCTGCTCTGTCTGATGAATTTGAAGTATCACTGAATGAAGCTAAATTACATTTTATGTAAAAATGTTTAAAACAAATGTTTAAATGTACAAAAGAAACATGGAACTTTGTTATTTGTTGTTATATCTGTAGTTAAATACAGTATAAATCATATGGTGTGACAGTCAAGTCATATGGTGTGACAAGCAGACATGTCACACCATATGATTAAGTGTCACACCATATTACTGTTTTCTCCATTTAGGTTTACCTTGAGGCTACTATGTACACATTAGCATGCTAACAGCATGCTAGCTATAACAAAGCAGCCTAGATCTACATGGAAATATGACCAAAACTTCAAATAACTTAAGCTTTTTTTAAAGAAAAGGTGTCACACCAAAAGACATCCAGAATGGTGAGTTTGTCAACGTTTCAACAAGATGGCATTTCATGAAAATGTTAAAATCATAACTCACCTCAGACACCTGTCTTGCAGTTGTGCTGGGAGTGCTGAATAGCCTTACAGAAGAAGGACCTCTCTAGCCAATAGGTGTCCAAATAATTGCCTGTTTAATTTTTCCAAACTAGTGTCACACCAAATGATTTTGGGTTGGGGGACAAAATGTTTTTGATCAGAAATGACTGAAAACATTATGCTTTGACTTTGAAAAGATATAGGCTCAAAATAGACATTTTTTTTAGCCTAAATTCATTTTCAAATGATTTTTAGCAATTCTTTTTCTTAGTTTTATTCAAGTTCCCACTTTGAGAAACAAGGTCAGGACAGTCACACCATATGAGTTTTGCCATGTTTGGTTGAAGATTCTGAAGAAATGAGGAATGAAATGTTTTAATCTTGAGTAAGTTCACATAAAGCTTAATGTCCTGCACAATATTCAGAAGGTTTTTGACAAATATATTTTTTATTTATACATGTTTGACACCGAGGACAGCGAAAACGTTACGTCACGTCACCCACCCACGTGCAGTAGTATTTCAGGAAGGTATTTTAGGGATGTGAGAGATGACAATGGTTTCACACTTTTGGCCCGTTCTAGCAGGCAGGCAGGCACACATTCATGCAAATGTATGCAAGCCTTTGTCGCCTTTGTTTCAATTTTGTCCAACTATTAAGCCACTGTTGTTAAAAAACGGTTTCAGGGCAGGAGGACTATTCAAAACAAATTGACTGGTGGGGTGAGGGGGATGGTAGCTAGTCAGAACAATACTTGATCAGCGAAAGGAAAATCCATGACCCCAAAATTGTACAATTTAGCAGACTATAGACACATCAAGTTTAACCAGCTTTGACAGACACCAGGGGTAAAACAGTTTATCTTAATCTTTCGATGGTTCTTACCATTTGTATGTCATATGGACCTCATCAACGATGGTTCTTACCATTTGTATGTCATATGGACCTCATCAACGATGATACCAAACAACTTCTCTCTGTAGATTTCAGAGTTCAGCATGTTCCTCCATTTATCACCAAGTATCCAAGCCTCTGGGGTACCAAAAACCAGCGAGCATTGGCCGTTCAATATGTTGTTGTCGTTGTCCTCACCGATCTGCAATGCCGTTAAACCAAACTTTGCAGCCTCCTTGACCTGGTCATCCATAAGTGCAAGTAATGGAGAAATAATAATCACTATCTTCTCACCCATACCCATCTCCTCGAGAACGAGAGGGACGAGTTGGTAGATTAGACTTTTGCCGTATCCAGTAGGCAGAACACAAAAAACATCGCCCTTTTCAACGAATGCCTTCAAGGCCAAGCGTTGCTCCGATTTTAAAGTAATTCTCACTGTTAATCTATTTAAAACAGCCTCGATAGCAGCGTCAACACAATCTGTAGCAGCAGTAGCCATTGTTTACTCTCGCTGGACTCCTCTGTAAAGAAAAGACTACACTTCCGTCGCATCCAGCCAATAGACCTTCCCACTCTCTGAGTGCTGCGAGCTTACTGTTAGACCCACCCCCTCCTCTGATTTCATTGGTCGGTAGCGGTCGGTAGGCCAAGATACCGTATCAAGAGACGCGTCATATGACACATCCAGACCAAGAGATGCAGTTCACTCAGAGAGTGGGTGGGTCTATTGGCTGGAGCCAGGCTAGCACAAGCCATAGACACTGAGCACTTAAAAAACTGGAACCATAATAACAGCTTGTTTTCAGTTTTTCAAAAACTTGACAGATTGGTTGTGATTTTCTGTAGCCACAGGCATCTATTGTCTTCAGTGTGTGTAAATTCCTCCCGTTTTCACCTCAAGCCATCGGTGGCGAGCGAACCCTTCCTCATCCCACGGCAGGGGCGTTATAGCGTCTTAGAGAGTGGGGGGGATGACATAACCGCGCCCTCCCTCATGCACGCGCGCAAAGCGCGCGTGCACGTCTTGTGCCGAAAATTGGCGGTTTTTCGCCGTCTTGATCACGTTTTATTCAGGTTTCCGCGGTTTATTTTTTTGCTAAACAATCGGGAACGGCACACTACACTTTCCCTTTGCCTCTCTCCACATGCACCAGCCAGCAAGATAGTCTATAGTTATAGTAGATGGAATTCTTGGTACCAACACTCCAACAGACAGACAACACCAGTATCATATAATCATTCAGTTACAAAAGCTTTTCAGTTAATCTACTTAATTTTACACCACTGTCTACTACAGCAAGCATGTTGGTTCCCAAACGTTTTAGCCCGTGAACCAAGAGAAACTAAACAAAACAGGTGGGGGGCATGAGATCACGTTTTTATGAAGGTGGGGGTGTCCCGTCGTACTCACAATGAATGGTGGTGACGCGCCTGTCCCACGGTGTTGCGTGCCTGAAGTGCCCAATCTACAAGCTCACAGGCACAGCAGCTCGCATCCACGTCTCCGCCCCGGCGCCCCTTGAGAGCTTGCAGAACGGCCACCTGACCTTCCAGAGGACGCTGAAACTTGCACTGTGCAGCAACGCGACCACGGTTTTCCCGGTGAACCGATAGCTTTATGTATTGAGAGGAACTCTTGCCAATTTCTTAAGAGACTTGTCGCCAATTGTAATATATTTAAAAGTTATTTGGGGCCATGATGATGAGATGACTGATAATCCCTTCTTCCCACTTGACAGCGACCGAGTCACAGCAGTCAGAGTGCAGACGGTGCAGTGCTCGGGTTCGGTCTGAAAAAAATTAGCCCGATCAACTCTTGCGACCGTCGCTAATTCGAATGACACCCGCAAATGGAAACATGCTAAATTCGCTTTGTCTTAATGCGTATTTCTGATAATTTGCTTCCCTAATTCGAATAAGTTTATGGAAACGCCACTAATGAGGCGTAACACTGATTCTTGGAAAGGTGCAAAGTTGTAATTTACAGCATGGTCTAGAAGAGGTGTGATGTCCGGATACCATTGAACAAACGTTTGCTCTGCCTGTACTCATTGTTCCTCAAACTCAAAAGAGTCTGTCCCAAAAGATGATGTCCTGGTCAATGAGGATCCCAAGTCTTAACATACATACCTTCCTTGGTGAGAGACCGGAGCTCGTCCAGTCTACCAAAGGCCTCTCGAAAGGCTGGACCTCCATCCTTGCCCTCTCCCCTTTAGTACATAAAAAGCATAGTAAGAAAAATTAGTGATATGGGTACTGACTGGCAAATAACCAATTACAGTCAACAGGGTGGCAATTCGTACTGTATGTGCAGTAGTATTTCAGGAAGGTATTTTAGGGATGTGAGAGATGACAATGGTTTCACACTTTTGGCCCGTTCTAGCAGGCAGGCAGGCACACATTCATGCAAATGTATGCAAGCCTTTGTCGCCTTTGTTTCAATTTTGTCCAACTATTAAGCCACTGTTGTTAAAAAACGGTTTCAGGGCAGGAGGACTATTCAAAACAAATTGACTGGTGGGGTGAGGGGGATGGTAGCTAGTCAGAACAATACTTGATCAGCGAAAGGAAAATCCATGACCCCAAAATTGTACAATTTAGCAGACTATAGACACATCAAGTTTAACCAGCTTTGACAGACACCAGGGGTAAAACAGTTTATCTTAATCTTTCGATGGTTCTTACCATTTGTATGTCATATGGACCTCATCAACGATGGTTCTTACCATTTGTATGTCATATGGACCTCATCAACGATGATACCAAACAACTTCTCTCTGTAGATTTCAGAGTTCAGCATGTTCCTCCATTTATCACCAAGTATCCAAGCCTCTGGGGTACCAAAAACCAGCGAGCATTGGCCGTTCAATATGTTGTTGTCGTTGTCCTCACCGATCTGCAATGCCGTTAAACCAAACTTTGCAGCCTCCTTGACCTGGTCATCCATAAGTGCAAGTAATGGAGAAATAATAATCACTATCTTCTCACCCATACCCATCTCCTCGAGAACGAGAGGGACGAGTTGGTAGATTAGACTTTTGCCGTATCCAGTAGGCAGAACACAAAAAACATCGCCCTTTTCAACGAATGCCTTCAAGGCCAAGCGTTGCTCCGATTTTAAAGTAATTCTCACTGTTAATCTATTTAAAACAGCCTCGATAGCAGCGTCAACACAATCTGTAGCAGCAGTAGCCATTGTTTACTCTCGCTGGACTCCTCTGTAAAGAAAAGACTACACTTCCGTCGCATCCAGCCAATAGACCTTCCCACTCTCTGAGTGCTGCGAGCTTACTGTTAGACCCACCCCCTCCTCTGATTTCATTGGTCGGTAGCGGTCGGTAGGCCAAGATACCGTATCAAGAGACGCGTCATATGACACATCCAGACCAAGAGATGCAGTTCACTCAGAGAGTGGGTGGGTCTATTGGCTGGAGCCAGGCTAGCACAAGCCATAGACACTGAGCACTTAAAAAACTGGAACCATAATAACAGCTTGTTTTCAGTTTTTCAAAAACTTGACAGATTGGTTGTGATTTTCTGTAGCCACAGGCATCTATTGTCTTCAGTGTGTGTAAATTCCTCCCGTTTTCACCTCAAGCCATCGGTGGCGAGCGAACCCTTCCTCATCCCACGGCAGGGGCGTTATAGCGTCTTAGAGAGTGGGGGGGATGACATAACCGCGCCCTCCCTCATGCACGCGCGCAAAGCGCGCGTGCACGTCTTGTGCCGAAAATTGGCGGTTTTTCGCCGTCTTGATCACGTTTTATTCAGGTTTCCGCGGTTTATTTTTTTGCTAAACAATCGGGAACGGCACACTACACTTTCCCTTTGCCTCTCTCCACATGCACCAGCCAGCAAGATAGTCTATAGTTATAGTAGATGGAATTCTTGGTACCAACACTCCAACAGACAGACAACACCAGTATCATATAATCATTCAGTTACAAAAGCTTTTCAGTTAATCTACTTAATTTTACACCACTGTCTACTACAGCAAGCATGTTGGTTCCCAAACGTTTTAGCCCGTGAACCAAGAGAAACTAAACAAAACAGGTGGGGGGCATGAGATCACGTTTTTATGAAGGTGGGGGTGTCCCGTCGTACTCACAATGAATGGTGGTGACGCGCCTGTCCCACGGTGTTGCGTGCCTGAAGTGCCCAATCTACAAGCTCACAGGCACAGCAGCTCGCATCCACGTCTCCGCCCCGGCGCCCCTTGAGAGCTTGCAGAACGGCCACCTGACCTTCCAGAGGACGCTGAAACTTGCACTGTGCAGCAACGCGACCACGGTTTTCCCGGTGAACCGATAGCTTTATGTATTGAGAGGAACTCTTGCCAATTTCTTAAGAGACTTGTCGCCAATTGTAATATATTTAAAAGTTATTTGGGGCCATGATGATGAGATGACTGATAATCCCTTCTTCCCACTTGACAGCGACCGAGTCACAGCAGTCAGAGTGCAGACGGTGCAGTGCTCGGGTTCGGTCTGAAATAAATTAGCCCGATCAACTCTTGCGACCGTCGCTAATTCGAATGACACCCGCAAATGGAAACATGCTAAATTCGCTTTGTCTTAATGCGTATTTCTGATAATTTGCTTCCCTAATTCGAATAAGTTTATGGAAACGCCACTAATGAGGCGTAACACTGATTCTTGGAAAGGTGCAAAGTTGTAATTTACAGCATGGTCTAGAAGAGGTGTGATGTCCGGATACCATTGAACAAACGTTTGCTCTGCCTGTACTCATTGTTCCTCAAACTCAAAAGAGTCTGTCCCAAAAGATGATGTCCTGGTCAATGAGGATCCCAAGTCTTGCTGATACATATCTGCAACTACAGAGGCATGCGGCAGAAGCTCCTCTGATACATTGGCTGGACACCCACCTCTAGCCAATACATTTGGTATCCCTGTACCTGGGACAAAAAGTATGTGCATATTAATTCAATGCTTTTGAATGAAGCTAGTTGCTTGTGTTCATACAGCCAAACATGTATATGTTTTGTCATGTGGTGCCATGTAAAGAGGGAAAACAATTTCCTTGGGCTATTTCAGGGATATATAAGTGGAAAACTGCTGGTCCCACATTTATCAATTTTCTCACATTAGGAGTGCAGGAGTGCCGGTCTGTGATTTGTCACTAGTCATTCACAATGAATGTTAGAGCGCACATGTACAGAGACTTGAGACAGGCGTGTCCAATAGTTTTAGGTGTCACCTACTTGATGTGTTTTTATTTTCATTTGCATACCTGGGATGTTGTGTGCATTCCAAGCCTCCACTGTTCTTTCCATTCCAATTTTGGCAATTTGACAGGTAAGGTTGGACACGCAGAATCGCGTTGTGTTATCCGCGATGTCTATTTGCTCCTGATCTAAAAGTTGCACCAGGGCTCCTTTCAGGGGATAGTTGACCCTGATGTTTATCTCTGGCCAGATGCGTTCCACCTTGAGATTCTGGGGATAAAGCAAAAGCTTTTGAAAAAGTGAATCTGTACTGACACAAGTTATTGGATATTCAAAATGAAGCTTATATTCTATATGCCACATTTAATCACTGCACCAATAGGCTACACCAGTGAGACTGAGATAAAATGTATATATTATTATAGTTACTATGAAAAGCTCCACCGGCTGTCCGTCAGTCAGTCAGTCAGTCAGTCAGTATGTCTGCCACGTCACACTCTTGCCATACTCTTATCTCTGGCACTGTTGCCCCTATCAATGCAAAACTTTGCACACACACAATCACGCAGTGTACAGTATCTTTAAAGTCATGTCATCAACATGGATCTGTCCCATTTCCCATATTCCCTCATGATTGGCTACCATTCCCTTCTAAAGTGTGTGTATGCGACCTTATGGTCGCTTATCTCCCGATTAGGTCTTACTGGTTCACCAGTAAGACTGGTTCACCAGTAAGACCACAAACTTTAGAGGTCAATCTTCAACTGTGCATGCTGTCTGCCCTCCAGGTAGAAGTGCATTGCACTGTTAACAAGTTCATCCCGCTCAGAGAGACTGCTGACAACCAAGCTCATGCCGCCTACGTGGGAAAGGTTGCCCTCCACTATAGCCTCACACACTTCCACCATCGATTCTGCCTGCTGTATATTCTGCAAGGCGTTCCTGAGTTCAAGATCATCTATCTCCTCCATCGTCACAGGTGGTGTCACTTTTTATGTCAGTTGGCAGAGCAGCCTCTCAGAAAAGACATGAGGCGCTACCCCTCCATGCACCAAGGAAACTGCCAACATCTTCTCAATGACTCTGTAGTAGCCTTTTCCGAGACCTACTGCATCAAGGCCAAGACTTTCTCCTCAAAGACTCCACAAAGAATCGGGAGTTAAGGATGGCCTTCATCAGCAAGGTGAGGAACTCCCTCCTCGGTCCACCGTTGTCCACAGCACCTTCTCCTACACCAACGCTGTCTACAAATACTACGTCTAGATTAAAGTTGGGGTCGAATTTAGGCCTTCTAAAGGCTCTAAAAGCGCTGTCACTGTGCACACATCACTGTGCACAACATTTATGCAGTTTGGAGGTGGTGCTGGTGACATAAAATCTACTGCAGACTCAAGTTGTCTCAAGACCGCCTGGAGATCTCTTTGAGGAACAAGAGATGTGATTGGATTAGCAGGTGTAGAAGACTGAACACAAAAGGTGGCGATGGAGTCAATGGAGGAGGAGTCACTGGAGGAGAATCACGCATTTCAGCATTTGTTGATTGATTGTGGATTGTGGATCCATTGGACGAACAGTGTGGTTGGCAGACATAACCCATTTCACGCAGTTGAAACCAAATGTTTCAACTGCGTCGCTCTGCAACTGAAGACTTTGTGCAGGAGACGAGATTATGAAGGTCTCTGGCTAAAGAAACTGCTCCCACGAAGGACATCAAGCTCTAAATAGGGCTATCAAGTTGAAATGACCATCTTCGGAGACTGGAGTCTTCATAGCGGAATTGGAAAGGCGTTCCCTCCAGCTCCGGGGTAGCAGTTTCTGATTCCGCTATTCTCTTCCTGATGATATCCACGCGTCTCGCCCTAGCCTCCTCGGCTAGTCTGGCAGCCCGGAGGGACGCTTCCTCACGCCTCCTCTGTAACTCAGCAACTGATCGGCAAGCCTCTTCCTCAAGGTGTGACCTCTCTCTGTCCACTGCCAAGCTTCGTTTGTATTCGGCACCTTGCTCAGCAATTAATTGGCGGCACTGCTGTAGAGCTTCATTGATGTGAGTTCTGTCAGTGTCCTCAATGTGCTGGTCCATGAAATCCTCGTCTTCATGACTTCTATAGTTGTCCTTAAAGTGCTGTTCTACGACATCCATGTGATCACCTGCACTTTGTGTGTTGTCCTCAACCTCGCCCATGTTATCTTCACACATTCCTTCAGACGCCACCAATTCCACATCTGTGTCTTTGCCATCGTCAGAATCTGAGTTGACCTCGATTGGCTCACTGCTGCTTTCGGGGTCAGAAGTGCCCTCTGTGTCGTTTGTTATGTTTTTGAGTTTCTCCAGTGCTGTGCTTAAGATGTCCAGTATGTTTTCTTTTGCACTGTTGGATCGAGCAATAGAGAGTTCCAGGGAGATCATGTCCATTAGTGTGAGGGCTGTCACAGACTTTGTCATCATCATCATCTGGATTAGTCATCTTTTCCTTGGGTAGGATGTAGACTGATGACCGCTTGCATGTACTCAGTGAACGCAGTCCTTGGGATGACCAGTAATTCTCAGGGATGACAGAAATGTTGGTGTCCAATGACAGGGAATGTGGCTCTTAGGGCGGCCACCAATGCTGACTTGTCTCGAGACAGTCCAACTCTACATTTCTGGACTTTCAAGGCATGCTTATGAGAGTAGGTCTTAAGGCATGGATCACAGATTGTAGTGATGTGTGGGAGCGGGAATTGAACTCCACTCTCCCACTCGCCAGTCCAACACACAAACCACTGTGCCAATAGAGCTGAGCTTGATTGGCAGGGCTGTTGCGGGTCGGTTTATTGGCTGGGGCAACAATCACCCCATTAGTCTTTTGAAGCGCGTCCTCGCGCTTCGCACAAGCACACCGCGGACCGCCGCACACAATGTCTCTGCATATGGACTCACTTGCCCACACAAGGATATCGCGCTCCACATCCTGCCGACAACGCCAGATTGTCGGGACATCGATAGAAAGTAGGGGGTAGATTGTAGCGGGTTGAGCATTTTATTATGTCATGTGACACTCCTAATTAACCAATATTCAGGACAGCTGAGACACCCGGCTGCTGGCTATATAAAGGGGAGCCACACCCGGCTATCAGTCTGGCTGGCTGGCTTGTTGTGTTTGCCTGGTGGTGTGTTGGGTTGTAATAATAATAATAATAATAATAATAACTTGCATTTATATAGCGCCTTTCATAAACCCAAGGCGCTTTACAAAAACTCAATACAAACAAACAAAAAAATGCCATAAGCCAGAGTGAATAGGTGTCTTTTCAGTGCATCCTTAAAATAGTCCAGTGTTGGAGCATGGTGAATCTCCAATGGTAGAGAGTTCCACAGGGTGGGGGCTGCCACGCTGAAGGCTCTGTCGCCTAAGGTTCGCTTGTTTGCATTGGGAACAGAGAGGAGGTCGAAGTCTGCAGACCGCAGCTGCCGTGACATAGTAGGTTTGTCATGGAGGAGGTCTGAGAGGTATTGTGGAGCCAGGGCGTTTTGACACTTGTAGGTGATAAGGAGGAGTTTGTAATTGATACGGTATTTAACAGGAAGCCAGTGCAGTTGTTTACGGGTGGGGGTGATGTGCTGCCAGGGCTTGGTGCGGGTGAGAACTCTGGCAGCTGAATTTTGGACATATACTGGAGCCTATCCAGGTACTTGTTTGGGACCCCAAACAGGACTCCGTTGCAGTAGTCCAAGCGGGATGTAACAAAGGCGTGAATGAGGGTCTCTGCCACGGAATCAGAGAGTGATGGACGGAGCCTGGAGATGTTCTTGAGGTGATAAAAGGCCGATTTGGTTATGGACTTGATGTGTGACTGGTAGGAGAGGGTGGAGTCCAGAATGACGCCCAGGTTGCGAACTTCCGGAGATGGTGATATGGAGCTGCCATCAACCTGAAGCAGAAAATCTCCAGTCTTCTGGAGCAGCGCCTTGGGAGCTCTGTTTTTGAACTGTTCAACCATGAGCTCTGTTTTTGAGATTTCAAAAACAATTTGAGAAGATTAGTGGTCATCCAGGATTTTATTTCGGTGAGGCAATTGACAAGGCTCTGAGGAGGGAGCTGAGTGGAAGGTGTGGTGCTCAGATACAGCTGAGTATCGTCAGCGTAACAGTGAAGTTTAGTCCATGATGGCGGATAATCTGACCCAGGGGGAGCATGTATATGGTGAATAGTAATGGACCAAGTACGGAACCTTGCGGCACGCCGTGGTGGACTGGGGATGGGTGTGATCTGGAAGAGTTGATGGTAACAAACTGTTGTCTGTTGGAGAGATATGACCGGAACCAGGATAGGGCTATGTCCTTGAGGCCGAGATGGGTGGAGAGGCGATCGAGGAGGATGGGTTGTAGGTGTAAGATTCACAGTATGCAGTGTGCAAGGTCTTAACCTGTGGTTTTGTAAATGTTAACTCATTTAGTGCCTATCCCGAACAAGTTAGGCTTTTCTTCGGCAAAAAACTTTTTTTGAGTAAAAACTTTTTTTTTTACTCACCCTGAGCTGCTTGGACCAACGTGGGTGGTCCTGGCTCGTCCAGCGCTTTCTAACGAGCAATTTTAGATGGTCCGACGATTTATTCCATTGAAAAAGGTTTAAAATAAAGTTTAGACCCCCCCCAATGTTCACTGAATGTTCACTGTCGGCGGCGCGACGTATTCCAGTGTGCCTATCCCGAACTAGTCCGGCTTTTTTAATAAAATGAATAAAATAATCCGAGGCCGCACCAAGCCTGGCTCTAAATTTAAAATCTAGGCCGCCGACCGAAAGCCCTTTCCACCGGCCCGGTATCGGGTAACGCCTCTGCATCGCGCATCGCGAAAGCGCATCGCGAATCCAATACAAAGTCACATCTTTAGAGAGCATTTTCTCTGAACTGTGTTCTAATCTTAGCTTGAACATTTTATTTACGGCTTAAATCGCCGAATATCTATCTTCTAAATGATCTATCAGCCTATAGCTATCTGTAGCCATTTCATCCGGGTCCTTCTCATCACAAGCACAAACATGTACACGTGCGTCACTGCCACGTGGGTCCCTGTATGTTACTGCTCTTGTCTATGAGAGAGACGCTGGCCACTCAACAGACCTTGGGCGCCCCCAAGGGGCCGGCACTGGAAGCATTAATATGTTGAATTTGCTTTTTGCTTTCCCTATTCTTGCCTTCACATCCTCCTCTGTCCCACCGTCCACAGCTAAAACACTTCCCAGTTACTGATGTCAATGTGTCAACAACCTCTTCCATTGTCTGGACCCCCATGGTTATGGGATTTGAGCTCTTGTTGTTTGTTTATGTGCGTTATTTGGGTTTTTGATCTGTTTATTTTGATAACTGAGACGATTATCATTCTGGGGGGAAGGTTCACCAAAAATAGCCTATCTACAAGCTCACAACGCGTCACGTTTGTGACGCGTTGTGAGCTTGTAGATCCGCTATTTTTGGTGAAGAGAGTTGGCCGTAGATGGAAAAATAACTCAAGTAGGCCTACAGTGCAGGACTGTTTTACTAAGCATAGTGAAGTGATATTGATTTAGTGATATTGATGAATTGTCCAAATATTATCAAAGTATTCTGAGTCACCCCTGGACTGGCATCACAGCACCCTAGGGTGCCACAGCACCCACTTAGGGAAACCCTGTCCCAGATTACTATTGCTCTGCATGTGAAGAATTACCTTGAGCTGTCCTTGCTTATTGTAAGTCACTCTGGGTTCAGAGCCTCTGCTAAATGACTGAACTGTAAATTAATTCAAAATGATAATTACATAAGAAAGACCAATGGCTTTTTTGTACATTGTTGCCGATGGTCTAAGATGCATAGTTCATCAGTGTATGTGTGTCTTCTTTGGTATCTCTGTGTGTGTGTGTGTGTGTGTGTGTGTGTGTGTGTGTGTGTGTGTGTGTGTGTGTGTGTGTGTGTGTGTGTGTGTGTGTGTGTGTGTGTGTGTGTGTGTGATAGGTCACACATCCCTGCTTAGCCTGCTAGAACATTCATAGTGAATTCATGTGTGCTGGATTTAGAATGCCTAAAACATTTCAACCTGCAGAGGGTGCACTTTGACCAAGGGAAGGACTTGGGTGACAGACAGTAGACAGCAGTGGTTACTGTCACTCACTCACTCACTCACTCACTCACTCACTCACTCACTCACTCTATTTCTTTATTTCTTTATTTCTCTTAAGTAAAAGTAGCAATACCATTCGTTGATAAATAGGATGTTATAGTATGCTTCTGTTGTAATCATGTATGTATTTAGCCTATAGACCTTTACCCAGTACTGAGTATTGCTCCAGGATCTGCATAAAGTAAGGCCTCTGTGAGTCTGGACTTGATATTTCTCCTTAACATTTAGTAAGGTTTAAAGAAAAACCCAGCTATCAACCATACTATTAAAATACTCTGTTGCAAGTAAAAGAAAACCCCAGCTATCAACTACACTATTAAAATACTCTGTTACAAGTAAAATAAAAAACTAAAAAGATAGCCATGGCACCTTGGGTTGCATCCTCTCCCTCACAGTTAATGTAGATCTTTATTCAAGTATCCAATAACATAACATAAATGTATGTCTGACATAATTTTAACAAGCCAAACAGTATGAAAATTGGTTGACAACAGAGAACCAGAACACATAACAAAGCTTTTTCTCAGCTTTTTTCTTTTCTTTTTTTCCCTTCTCCGTATTCTCCTTCTGCGTAATATGTTTGACACTGATTTACTACAACACTGTGGCACATTAGGAGTCTGCTAGTGGTTCTTAAAGGTTTTATTTGCAAGGACCCCCATAACTCTACAAATGGACTCTACAAGGACCCCATAACTCTACAGATGGGTCCATTTGTACACTCTGACTTATGGGGATCCTTGCAAATATGTGTAGATTCTCATTCACAGTTCCAGATGTGTTGCTCTCAGACAGACCTGTTATGGTCGTTCAGCTCTTTATTATAGCCCTTTATTGTATCCTTTGAGACCTTAGTCTTATTACTGCTGATGCTGCTCTGACACCTGAGTCTCAGCATGAGGATTAAATGATGCTTGTGAAGCAGAGTCATGAGGATTAAATGATGCTTGTGAAGCAGAGTCATGAGGATTAAATGATGCTAGTGAAGCAGGAGTCATGAGGATTAAATGATGCTAGTGAAGCAGAGTCATGAGGATTAAATGATGCTTGTGAAGCAGAGTCATGAGGATTAAATGATGCTTGTGAAGCAGAGTCATGAGGATTAAATGATGCTTGTGAAGCAGAGTCATGAGGATTAAATGATGCTAGTGAAGCAGGAGTCATGAGGATTAAATGATGCTTGTGAAGCAGAGTCATGAGGATTAAATGATGCTAGTGAAGCAGAGTCATGAGGATTAAATGATGCTTGTGAAGCAGGAGTCATGAGGATTAAATGATGCTTGTGAAGCAGGAGTCATGCCTAACTTGAGACTACAACGCTCCCTGGTAAGCAACTTGATGGCTTGATAACGCAGTGTTTGTTAATGTGAGTCAGCTGTTTGGTGGGAGATCTAAACAGCTGTAATGCTGCTTAAATGAATAACCTTCAGATTGTAATGATGTGTGGAAGGAAGCAGGGATTGAACCTGGGGCTCCCACTCACCAGACAAACACACAACCTGTCATGCCAACAGGGCTGAGTCTGATTAGCAGAGCTGTTGTGAGCTGGGTCTTGGCTGTACTAACTATGGAGGCTTATGACATCCCTCATGTCCCTCACGCGAGGATATCCTCGTCCTGCCGACTACGCCAGATTGTAATGATGCACGGAAACAGGGATTGAACCCACTCGCCAGACCAACACACAACATGTCATATCAATAGGGCTGAGCCTAATTAGCAGGGCTGCTGTGAGCTAACTATGGAGGCTACACAAACAATTGCAGCTGCATGCCATGACTACCTACTGTCCTCTGCTACACTAAAGGCCCTTTCCCACTGGGCGTGATAACCTACTGCACATACAGCATGAAACAGAGCTGATTTAGGCCCTTTCTTTGACGATGGTTAGCCAGATTGCTGACATAGAAACATAGGTTTTTCAAAAAACCTTAGAAGGATACAAAAGACACTTATAGAATCGGGTCAACATTCAAATTTTCAAGATTTTTCAAAAATAGCAGATCTGCAAGCTCACAGCGCAATAGCAGATCTGCAAGCTCACAGCCGCGCTGTGAGCTTGTATATCTGCTATTTTTCACTGGTTAAAGCATTCAATTATTCTAGGCCTAAATGGGTTAAATGCATTTTGAGGAAAATGATGCTGCTATTTGTACCCAGTATATATATATAAAATGTCACAATGCGACATAGCTCTGTTTACACAATGCTGTACCCCCTCCAACTGTATATATGTTCCCCATTTTCAACTGTTTTTATTGTATTTGTGATACTTGCTTTGGCAATGTAAACGTATGTTTTCTCATGCCAATAAAGCTCCTTTGAATTGAATTGAATTGATAACGATATGTCGGCGTTCACATCAGTTATGACGGCTTTATCGTTGTGGTGTGGGCACTGTCGTCCACTTCAATTGAAAACAATATTTTTTTATCGTTATCGAACCCAGTGGGAAAGGGCCTTAACAGAGCAGGGTCAGAGGTCAAGAGCATGACGATGACAGTCAGGTTGTGTTCCCGCAGTATTGTTGATTGACACGTGTCACTCAAACGACTTGAATGACTGACAAGCGGAAGCGATGCCCATAATCACTTCCCCATTGAAACCTTCTGGGGAAACTGGTGGATAGATTACATATCAATGATGAAATCACATCATCTCTGTTGCCCAAGATATATGCAGTAGTCTATCTTTCTTTAATCGAGGTACAATCCCATATCAATAATATAAATAAATAAATAAATAAATAAATAGAAAATAAAACCCCAATGCTGACAGCAGGTCAGTGGGAGTGAATGTACAGCATAGACCAGGGGTCAGCAACCTTTTTGAAATGAAGTGTCATGTTTTTATTTTCTAGATAGTCAGTGTACCATGATGCCAACATACATTTTTAATGACACCCCATCAAAAATTCTGACATTTGGATTGGCAGGACGTTGTTAATAATCCGGGTGCATCTCTCCATTCCGACATGTCTCCTTTCCGACATGTCTCCATGCCGACACTAACCCTATCTCTTACCCTAACCTTAACCTCTATGGAAGTGTCGCCAAGAAGTCACTGTCGGAGTGGCCACATGTCGGAATGGAGAGAGCCCCCCAACAACCCACCTATCTCCTGACTCCCTCCCCAGTCAGAGTTCAGAGTTTAAATGAATGTAGAATTATGTGCAGGATGTAATTTGCTGCAAATTAGGTGGCCTCATTTAATTGACCTTGTTTATTTTTTTATTTTTTTATGTTTTAAAATATAAATCCTCTCTCACACACTTTGTGTGCCAGTGATCACCCTCCCCTGTGCCAATGTGCCAACCCCGGGAGCGTGTCATCATAACGACTTAGCATCTGTTCGACGGTTCATCCTTTTGACGCGGGTGAATTTTAACCTGGTGAGAAGCTAACCTGCCGACGTGGGTGAATGTTAACCTCTATGCCTAAACCTAAACCTAACCCTGACCCTAACCTCAGTAACCGTGACGTGGGTGAGTAGCTAACCTGTCCTGCCGACTCACTTAGTCAAAATGATGGGACGTCGGAATAGCGAGATTTCCCCGCCTACCCCTGGTATAGACGTACATAACTGGTGTGACCCATGTGACCCCCCGAGTCCCGATGAGTGGGCAAAATAAACCCTACAGTAGAACAGGAGGCCTGGGCTGGCCTGGTACCAGCAGCAACAACAACATGCCTGGGCATGTCAGTGGTGTCACCTCACCTCACACAGGTTGTCAGTGGTGTCACCTCACCTCACACAGGTTGTCAGTGGTGTCACCTCCCCTCACACAGGTTGTGAGCAGGGACGTGTAGAGAATATAGAGAGGCAGGGGCTGACATTTCTAAAAGGGCCTTTTGGTTAGACTTGCCAAAAGGGCCTTTTGGTTAGACTTGCCAAACGAGCCTTTTGGCAGACCTCCAAGTTCACAACGCGTCACAGTGCGACGTGGTGTGAGCTTGGAGGTCGGCTATTTTCGGTGCTTGATGCCACACTGAACTAAACATAAGCAAGTGAATACCGGAGATGTGGCGTAACGGCATGGATTTCTACACAGAGAGGGCAATTCTTTTAACATAAGATCCTGCATTCAAGTTCAGGAGAGTTTGGACAAGGCAATTCTCTTAAATGCTGCCTTGCGGTATGGCAAAGACATCGGACATTTGCATTTCTTTTACCATAGTGGAAACCACATTCTTGGTCTGGAGAGGGCACTTTTTAGAGACGGATAAAAGGGCAGGGGCTCAAGCCCCCTTTGATGTCTTATGTGTGCACGTGCCAGGTTGTGACCATTTCATCCATGGTCCTTTTCAGGTCAGAGGTCATGGGAAGGGACATTGAGAGGAAAATGTGAAGGATATAAATGTGAAGGATGAATTAACCAGTAAGGCTCCCTAATTGGGAGATAAGCGACCGTCAGGTCGCAGGCGATGGTAGCCAATCAGGAGGGAATTTGGGAAATGGGACAGATCCATGTTGATGACTTGACTTTAGAGATACTTCTATGTACCGCTTTGCATGATTTTAGGGCAAAATCTGTAGGAGCAGTGCCCAAAAATGTGTTTTGCTAGAATCTGTCTAATGTTGGCACTAGAAGAGGGCCATATGAGAAATGAGTGGGTGGAAGTTGTGGTTTGGCAGCCAAGGAGTGTGTGTGCAAAGTTTGGCATGGATAGGGACAACGGTGGCGGAGATATGAGTAGGGGGAGAGTGTGACGTGATGGACAGACAGACAGACAGACAGACAGACAGACTCACAGCCGGTGGAGGTTTTGATAGTAACTGCGACCTCAAGGTCGCAATAATACATAAATACACACATAAATGCATAAAGATGTATGGTATTGTATTATGCATTTGAGGTGACAGAACAACTTCTGGAGCTTTAGTTCTCAAAGTGGGGTTTGGGGGCCTCCAGGGGTCCTTGAGGGGGTTCCAGGGGGTCCCCAGCTTAGTATAGCGTCACAATCGTTATGTAAAGCGCCTTGGATAAAAGCGCTATATAAATGCACCATTTACCATTTGACATTCTTTGAAAAGTGTTTGGAAAATCTATGCATTTTTGTTTAACACAAATCTTCTCCTCTGGGGGTCCCTGGCACAAAGACACAGAGACATCAGGGTTCCTCTGGGGGTCCCTGGCACAAAGACACAAAGACATCAGGGCTGTTAGTTGTAATGTTAGAGAACACAGAGTCATCATTACACAGGTTAAACATGCTCAGCTTCACAGTAGAATGCTTACAGTATGTACAGCATGATGGAGGACCTAACAATAGAAGAGATATCTTTTGAAATCAAATCTACTATTCTGTCATGCCTACTTATGTAATCCTGATTGGCTGCTGAGTGAATCAGGAAGTGAAATTACTTCCTGAAATGACTTCCGTTTCTTCTTGGAAACTCTTGTTGATTTTCCAGTAAGAAACTTCAGACTTTTAAACACACACACACGCACGCACGCACGCACGCACGCACACACACACACACACACACACACACACACACACACACACACACACACACACACACACACACACACACACACACACACACACACACACAGGATTCATTAGAACTTCCTTCATTTAGTCATGTGACTACTACATGCGTCTACTGTCACTACATGATATGATAAACATTATGAATACATTTTGTTTTTAAACAGCTGGTTACTGTCACTAAATCACTTTGATAAACATTGTTTTATATGAATACATTACACTCTCACTAAACCCTTAGATGAACATTAATGCATTCTGTCATAAAATAATGTAATTAGGTTAACTTTGAATACATTCTACTGTCACAACATAATGTAATAAACATCACTTTATGGTCAAACATAACTATGGTTGTGTGACTACTGGATCTGTTGTCACTAAATCATAATGATAAACATCACTTTATGAATAAACATAACTATGGTTGTGTGACTACTGGATCTGTTGTCACTAAATCATTTAATAAACATCTCTTTATGAATAAACATATATGGTTGTGTGACTACTGGATCTGTTGTCACTAAATCATTTAATAAACATCTCTTTATGAATAAACATTACTATGGTTGTGTGACTACTGGATGTGTTGTCATTAAATCATTTAATAAACATCTCTTTATGAATAAACATTACTATGGTTGTGTGACTACTGGATGTGTCACTAAATCATAATGATAAACATCATCTTTTCTCTTGAACTCATGGACTCCTGGCATCACTGATAGAGGCTGTTAAAGTAAACTGCTGTCCTTTATCTTCTCACACAGACCATGTATACTTGTAAACACTGTTGTTATATGATGTTAGTACTATGAATACATTTATATTATTGTTAATAATGCATACAACATGTAATTCTTTGGTGATCAAAGTAGTAATAATACAACAACACATAATAGTAGAAGTAATATAAATGATATAATAGTGCTTTTCTTGTTAATGAGTGAATCAGGAAGTGAAATTAGAGGTTGAGTTTCCACACACACACACACACACACACACACACACACACACACACACGCACACGCACACGCACACGCACACACGCACACACGCACACACTGGAATCGGACTTCCTTCATCTTATGCTTTTAATCATGTGACTTAATAATGACAACATTATTTTTACTGTGCAACTTGAAACCTTACCTTTGGAGCAGGGGTCTTCAACAGGGGGTCCGGGACCCCTAGGGGGTCCTCAAAGTTACTACAGGGGGCTGGCAAATCTTTGTGTGATGCTTTTTTACATCAACCATTTGAACGCAAACAACCTTTTCTGAGGGAAACATTAGACAGAAATAGCTGATCTACAAGCTCCTGACACCTCACAGCAAGAGGCTGTGTGAGCTTGTAGATACGCTATTTCCGCCAAAGAGGTTTGGTGTAGTGGGAAAAAAGAGCAGACCAAGTACAAGTTTTCTAAGTATACTGGTTAACTGAAATACACATTAACATGAATCCAACGTAATGCTACACAAGTCTCTGAAGATATCTATGAAATCAATGAAAGAGTTTAATTTGATACGATATGTGGTAGGGGGTCCCTGCTTCATCTCTCTCTTTCAGCTATAAGGGGGTCCCTGCTTCATCTCTCTCTTTCAGCTATAAGGGGGTCCCTGCTTCATCTCTCTCTCAGCTATAAGGGGGTCCCTGCTCCATCTCTCTATCAGCTATAAGGGGGTCCCTGCTTCATCTCTCTCTCAGCTATACGGGGGTCCTTGGCCTTGGCCTTGGCTTACACACCCTCTGACTCTATTAACTATGTTTACCTGCAAAAATTCAGAATGTTGTCTACTTGGAGACAGATGACACAACACAACACCGTATCTTTAATCTGATTGGGAGATTTTTCTGAATCAGAACAGATCTTCCGTCCTCCTTTCCTCAGTCACCAGAAGTTCTGTTGAAGTAAACACTGTTTATTGATCACTTCAGTTCAGTAAACACTGTTTATTGTGATCAGTTCAGTTCAGCTGGGTTTGTATCCGTGATGATGAAGATTACAGCCTCCCTCCTCATCCTCTCCTGTGTGCTTCATGTCAAAGCCATCCCAGGTGGTGAGTACTGTACATCAGAGTTATGTTATTATATATATATATATATATATATATATATATATATATATATATATATATATATATATATATATATATTATATGTTTATAATTGTATTGTTATGATAAATCTGCAGGCACTGGGTTAGGGTCACGGACATTGCATTAATGTTAGGGTCACTTGGCCTTTGCGACATAGATTTTGTGGGCACAAGGCCACATGCCAGATTTATTTTAATTTTTATGTATTTATTAGATCCCCGTTAGCTTAGTGTACAGTCACAGCAGCTACTCTTCCTGGGATCTAAAGACCAGGTCAGTAAGACCATAAAAACAACAACACAAAATAATTAATAATGTAATTGCATTTGTTGTTATTTTAAACATATCAGTGAAATAACTAACTAATGAGTACTTTAAATAATACATCAATAATTATGTATTATTAGAAAGAAAAATACATTTGAACCTGTTTCACTTAGGCTATGATAAAAACAATACGTTCAAATTTGTTTCAGAATATGTTTTAGATTCTTTGTTTTAGAATGGTATTGTAACGCGGGAACAAATGCCAGCCTATTACCTGCACCTATATTGTCAACAGCCTATTGTGTGAATGTTTACTCAGTGCAGTGTGTTCTTATTGGCTCTCAGGTAGAGCAGGTCCTATTGTGTATTGGCGCAGCCCGCCTGTTTAGGCAGTTGTTTTCCGGATCCCAGAGAGTATGGACGTAGAGTGATAATCCTCCGCCTATGCAAGGGACCTCGGACAGACAGCCAGAAAGACCTATTGCAAAGTGTATGAGTGAGTTATTCATCATCATCCTACCTGTACTGCTGCTGTATGTCGCCGACCTGTCAAGTCCTGTGATTATTGCTCTCCTGTACTGTAAACCTGCCGTTCTGCCAAGTAAACATCCTGACTGGAACAATCCTTGTTGTGGCATCATTGCACCCACTCGCCTCCATCATCACACAAAGTGTGGCCGAAGTAAGTCCACAACAAATGGTGTCAGAATCGGGAGATATACTGCTTTTAAAAGACATTGATAAGAAGCCTGCACGTGTAGAACCCTTGAATAAGGGGAAAGTGTGATTAATATAATGTAAATAATAACCAGTCTGGACAACGTCTTGACTCTGTTCCATACACTGTATTAATGCTTTTATTATTATTATAATAACTGTTCATTTCTATTATTGATTCAGAGCATAAATGACAAAATATCACATTTCCCTTTCACAGTGCTACCCAAAGGTAAATAGAACAACACATCATAAATGCCCAGTGACATAAAGTGACACTTCATGAATGCAACTTACAGTACATATAGTCTGCACTTGCTGCAAACTGCCTAGAGTGATAATGTTGTAACATTGAGGTCACTATTCACTCTTCATGAAAATCCCAGAGAATCACAACATAGGAAAACACACACTACAGCTTCAGCTAGTATCACAGGCTATGCTAGCAAACTGTTGCTAATTAATTAGCTTTGTGTATTTGGCCGTAGCCACGCTGGTCACACTGCATTCAACCCTCATAAACGTTCTCAAACACATTTCCATTGCATCATCACAAATGGCAAAACAACACCCATACGTTCCCACCTAAACCCATCCATTATAGAAGCAGAACTTTACCTTGAATAAGGGGAAAGTGTGATTAATATAATGTAAATAATAACCAGTCTGGACAACGTCTTGACTCTGTTCCATACACTGTATTAATGACGGAACATAGCATTGGCGCTGTCTTTGTACACTGCAGGCAAGAGCAATCGATCCCTCATTCAGACCACACAAGGCACAACGGCAAAACACATGGGAACATTACTTAGTGTGAAGGTACAGTAGCGCCCTCTGATGGAGTGTAGCAGTGGCACCCTCAGTATTCTGCTGCAAACAGGCATAAGCAAACGATCCCACAACCCATATAAGACACACAGTGCTAATAGAACATGGGAGCAATAAAGATTGTTTCTTTTATAATATTCAAATATTCAGCCTGTTACACACTCCCCCACAAAGTCAAATGTCGTCCCGACATTACATCATGAACATTTTTTTTTTCTTCTTTTTTTTTTTTAACTTTTTTTTTTTCTCTTAACAAAATGTCTATTAAGTGTCTTGAGTGCATGGCTTCCCCTTCTTTATGAATAATCTCCAGGCGCAAGTGCTCACCTATATAGACAGTCCATAAGCACTTCAATGCAACCAAGTGGTTGCAGAAATAGTCCATATTCAATACTCAAATCCGTGAACCGAATCCTGGAATAATCCTTCAGAATGTTTGTTATCACACAGTTCACACCCCTTATCAGTAGCCCGTACTAAAATAAAGTCAAATTCAAACAACATTCAGAGTAAACAGTCAATGTCTCTATCGCGCACACTCAATGAACATGATAGGGCTCAAACTGATAGTGGTGTACAGGCATCACTGAGGCCTGTGGGACAGGCTGGTAAAGGGAAGGGGCAAAACATGTGGACTGTACCGTGTAACTTGGTGCACCCAACTGGTCATAAGTGAAGAGTCTTGGCCGTCTACGTTCCCGCCCTTGCAGCGGACCCTGAGCCCGCGGCTGGAGTGAGAGCCCTGGACTCTCCAGCTGATGAGAAGACCCCGGACTCTGCGGCTGATGAGAAGACCCCGAACTCTGCTGCTGATGAGAAGACCCCGAACTCTGCGGCTGATGAGAAGACCCCGGACTCTGCGGCTGATGAGAAGACCCTGGATTCTCCGGCTGATGAGAAGACCCTGGACTCTCCGGCTGATGAGAAGACCCTGGACTCTGCAGCTGATGAGAAGACCCTGGACTCTGCAGCTGATGAGAAGACCCTGGACTCTGCAGCAGATGAGAAGACCCCGGACTCTGCAGCTGATGAGAAGACCCTGGACTCTGCAGCTGATGAGAAGACCCTGGACTCTCCGGCTGATGAGAAGACCCTGGACTCTGCAGCTGATGAGAAGACCCTGGACTCTGCAGCTGATGAGAAGACCCTGGACTCTCCGGCTGATGAGAAGACCCTGGACTCTGCAGCTGATGAGAAGACCCTGGACTCTGCAGCTGATGAGAAGACCCTGGACTCTCCGGCTGATGAGAAGACCCTGGACTCTGCAGCTGATGAGAAGACCCTGGACTCTGCAGCTGATGAGAAGACCCTGGACTCTCCGGCTGATGAGAAGACCCTGGACTCTGCAGCTGATGAGAAGACCCTGGACTCTCCGGCTGATGAGAAGACCCTGGACTCTCCGGCTGATGAGAAGACCCTGGACTCTGCAGCTGATGAGAAGACCCTGGATTCTCCGACTGATGAGAAGGCCCTGGATTCTCCGGCTGATGAGAAGACCCTGGACTAGGGTCAACGCCATGGCTTGTGTCAACCTTGTTCCCAAACCATTGGAGTAGGTTGGCATACTGCTCATCTTCATCCACGCTGTCATCCTCTTCGTCAGTATGATCCTCTTTCCTGTATGCTTTTGCTAAACTCCTTGTCTTTTGCTTCTTCAAAGTCTCCCCCTTTTCTGTGGTGTTTGGTGTCATGTCAGCTTCCAGAGGTAAGTAGTCGCAAGGTAGGAGCAGATTACGATGCAGTACCCTCGACCTTCCTTTTCCCAACTCAGGCCTTACTTCATAAACAGGTGAATTTTCGCCAAGTTGTCGGACAACTGTATGGATATTTTCCTCCCAGTAATTCCGAAGCTTACCTGGCCCTCCACGTGGTGTCAAGTTCTTAACCAGCACTCGGTCCCCCCGCTGTAGTTCTGAGTATCTTATTTTGCTGTCGTAGTGCTTCTTATTCCGCTCTGAGGCCTTCTGTGCGTGCTCTCTCGCAATATGATGAGCTTCTTGCATTCCTCGTCTCCATTTCTCCAAGTACTCACTGCGACTTGCCACACCTGGTTCAGAGTTCAGGTTGAAGAGCATGTCGACTGGTAATCGTGGGGACCTTCCGTAGAGAAGTTGAAACGGTGAGAATCCAGTCACCTCACAGCGGGTGCAGTTATAGGCATACAACAATTTGTTGAGTGACTCTTTCCAATTTGACTTTTGACACTCTGTCAGTGTTTTCAACATCTGCAATAAAGTCCGATTGAATCGTTCCACTTGCCCATTCCCCTGGGGGTGGTATGGAGTTGTTCTCGACGGGACAATGCCGCTGTACTTCTGCAGCTGAGCGAAGAGCTGGTTTTCAAACTCGCCCCCTTGGTCATGGTTAATACGAGACGGAAAACCAAACTTCAGTGCATAGTCATTGAAAATCCGCTCAGCGACCGTTTTACCCGTCTTGGACGTAGTAGCATATGCCTGTGCGAATCGGGTGAAGTGATCAATGATCACCAGGATATACTCATATCCACCCTTGCATTTGTCCACATGGAGGAAATCAATAGAGACAAGTTCGAATGGTTGTGTGGTTACGATGCTCACGAGTGGTGCCCTTGTCTCACGGCATGGTTTCTTTTGCTTAAGGCACGTGCATGCTCTTAACACATATTGTTCGATATCTTGCTGCATATAAGGCCAAAAGAAACGATCACGGATCAGTGTTAGTGTGCGGTCAGGGCCCTGATGTCCCATTTCGTTGTGCAACTCTTTTAGAACTGTACTCCTGTACTTTCCAGGCAAAACGAGTTGCGTTCTGTGTGCAGTTTTCCTACGAAGAATGCCATCCTCGTCCAGGCTGAGCTTCTCCCATTCTCGCAACAGACACCTAGTCAGCAGGTTCATTGTCCTTGTATCTTGATATGATGGTTTTGTACCTGACTGCTTGTACTTCATAACCGCCCCAATGTACTCGTCTTCTTCCTGTGCTTGTCGAATCACTGTTTTGGGAAGTGGTGTGATTGACATCAGGCTTGAATTGAAGTCTGTAGGGGGGCACTGAACTGATGCTGCCATTGCCCAGGGTGTGTCGTGTTGAACCTCTACAGCTTGTACTGTTGCTCCCACAGAGTCAGATGACATCTCTTCGGTGCATGCCTTCATAGTTGTCTCCATGTCCACAGGCATCCGCGATAAACTGTCAGCATCGATGTTCTCTTTACCAGGGCGGTATCGGATAGTAAAGTGGAAGTCCGCCAGCTCTGCAACCCATCTCAACCCCGTTGCATTCAACTTTGCAGTCGACAAGACATACGTCAGGGGATTGTTGTCGCTAAACACAGTGAAGGTTGGTGCGTAGTAAAGATAGTCTCGAAACTTCTCTGTGATCGCCCACTTTAAAGCAAGAAATTCCAGTTTCCCAGAATGGAGGTGGTAGTTTTTCTCGGATGCATTCAAGGTCCGTGAGCCGTAGGCGATCACGCGAAGTTTCCCCATCTGCTGCTGATATAGTACTGCCCCCAAGCCTTGGTTTGACGCATCCGTGTGCAGTACAAATGGTTTTGAGAAATCTGGAAATCCTAGCACGGGTGGCCGCACCAGGTGCTCGATCAACTGTTCCAGCACACCCTGATGTTCGCTGGACCATGTAATGGGCTTGGTGGAGGGTACTCCATTATTTCTCTTGCTCTTGGTCTTCATCCTACCCTTGCCACGTACAATCTTGTCACTTTCGGTGGGGCCCTTTAGAAGGTCGTAGAGAGGACTGGCGAGGCGGGAGAAATCTTTTATGTACTGCCTGTAGTAGCTCAGGAGTCCCAAGATCCTCCGCAGCTCCCCTACCGTTGCAGGCGCCTTCTCTTTTAATGCAGTTACTGCCACTTTGTCGGCCGGATCCATCTGACTCCCTTCTGCTGACACGACTCTGCCCAAGTAGCGAACTTTATTCCGGAAGATATCGCACTTACTGGGTTTTAGCTTAATGCCATAGCTTCTCAGTTGTTGCAGTACTCTCCGCACATCGTTAATGTGGCTTTCAAAAGTCTTACTGAATACCAGCGTGTCATCAAGGTATGGCACACAGATGTCATCTCTTAACCCCTCCAGACACTCTTCCATGCAGCGTTGGAATGCTGCGGGCGCATTCATAAGACCGAATGGGATTCGGACCCATTCATACAATCCCCAGGGTGTTACGAAGGCGGTCATGGGCCTGCTGTCTTTTGCCATGAACCCCTGGTGGTAAGCCTTGCCTTGATCCAACAGAGAGAACCACGAATTACCACCCAGGTTGTTCATGATATCCTGGACCCTGGGAATGGGCTGACGATCAGGCAGTGTCTTCCGGTTCAAGTCTCGATAATCTATACACAGCCTCAGGCTGCCATCTTTCTTTCTGACACACACGATAGGTGAAGCATAAGGGGACTTAGACTTCTGCACCCAGCCATGGGCAATCAGGTCATGCAGATAGTCCTTCATCTCTTGGTACAGAGGTTTAGGCACAGACACATAAGAACGTGCAACAGGATCACTGTCTTTTAAGGTGATGTTCAACTGGAGGTTCTCAATGCAGCCAATGTCATCCTCTGTTCTTGAGAAGGAGTGGCATTCCTCTCGCAACATCTGTTTCGCCACTTCTTGCTGGCGTGTGTCCAGGTGACTCAATTCGACTGGGGGATCCCACAAATCATGAGCGCCATATTCTGTCTCGGTTCCCTCTTCTTCGAGCGGCGTAACAGTGGCAATCATGGCTACATCTGTGTATGTTTGCTCTGTCATTGGAATGACTGTCTTTATTGCTTGCACTGTGCCCAACACGGTCCTTCCTGGCAGTGTGACGTCATGGTTTGCTGTGTTCACAGCGTCAAGCGTAATGTAAGGGAAGGCACCCTCTTCAAGTTTCACCAACGTCTCATATAGTTCAAGACCCTCTGGCCACTGTGAGTTCATCTCTGGTTCGAAAATAAACAGACCGTCTTCTTTCCCTGATGAAATTTGCACACAACAGTTAACCTGTATCATGCTCTGTTTTGGTATGGTGATTCTCTCTTTCATGGTTCTCACTTGGTGCTCATAGATGTCTTCCGAGCTCACCATCTTGATGAAAGTGTTAATTTTACTCTTCTTAAGGCTGGGAAGAGCCTTTTTAACGGTTCTGTATAATTGTCTGCTACCCCGCCCTCCGGGTTGCGTATCATCCTGCTTCACAATGTGTTCAATGACATTAAAGCCAATTATAGGGTGGGACACTTGGCTACCACTCATCACCAGTGCTGGAATGATTATCTCTTTAGCATCAGCGGTCCCTGAAGCTAACTTGAAAGTCAACTCCACCCAGCCTATGTAGGGCATGCCCGTCCCGTTGGCAGCTACTAGCCGCAAAGTGTCTGGAGCATCTATTACTTCCCTCACGTCTCTCAATGGGGCTTCAGGTAAGTACTTGTCTTTCCATTGCTCATCAATAATACTCACTTGAGAGCCAGTGTCCCATAGTGCTTGCGTCTTCTGTCCCTGTAAGTGGCAATGAACGAGGCATTGTTTTCCGACTAGGGCTGTTACAGTGGAATGCTGTTTCTCTTGGCACTGAGCAACTGTCACATTGGGGGGTAAGCATGACTGTTCATTGTGTGTTTGCGCCTTGCAGGTCTTCCGGTGCACAGGCCAGTGATTAACTTGACAGTCTTTAGTGCAATAGTACACTGCTTTACATTTTGAACATTGTCTCAATGCAAGGTCTGTCCTCATGATGCCACAGTTAGCACATTGTTGGGGCATTTCGGTGTTGCCGGTTACTCCCCGCCCCGTGGGGGTAACCCGTTCCCTTTTACCGAACCCTCTCTGGATGGATTGGCTCCCTTATTCCTACAACCTGCCGCAAAATGCTCACTGCTGCCGCAGTGATAACAGTGTGAGCATCGCTCTCCAGGTCCAATCTGCTGACATTGGAAGCATCTCCTGACCCGTGGTTGATAAAGTTGTGGTCCAGCTGCATATTGCTGTTGAGGTCCTGTGTACTGTTGTAAGACGGCATACTGCTGTGGTGCTGCTGCATATTGCTGTGGTGCTGTTGCATACTGCTGTGGTGGAGCTGTATATTGTTGCTGTAGAGCTGCATACTGCTGTGGTGTTGCTGCATACTGCTGTGGTGTTGCTGCATACTGCTGTGGTGCTGCTGTGTAGCGCCGCTGTGGGGTTGGATACTGCTGTGGTGGTGCTGCATAATGGGGCAGTGGAGCTACATACTGCTGTGGTGTGGCGGTGTATCGCTGTGGTGGGGCCGTGTATTGTTGGGGAGGTGCTGCGTACTGCTGTTGAGTCTCCCCATACTGCAGATGTTGCGGTGTATACTGCTGCTGTGGAATGTTTTGTGACTGGACCCATGGACTTTCACTCGGTGGGTGTTGTACCTTGAACTGCTTGTCCCATTGCGGAGGGTCTTTGACCTGCTGTTGGACTCCTGCCATTCCCGGGTTGTCGGCAGTTAGTGCAAAACATTGCTGGGGCGAGGGCACTGGTTGTCGTATTGACTCTTTCATCTGAGCTATTTCAGCACTAAGGTTCTTGAGCTCCGACACCACGTAAGCTGTTAACTTGGGCGTGTTGTTCTCTTTCATTTGACATTTCTGATCAGCTGGGTCTTCCTCTGATTGAATAGCATGGACAGCGGTAGAACGCTCGGGCACTGCTGTTTTCTTCCTGTTTTGTCTCTCCGTCTCATTTGCACATGCAATGTTCAATTTCTCAAGAAGGACCACATCTGTAATATTTGGGTCTATTAGATATGGCTGCAAATCACTTCTGATATTGTCATTTTGTAGGCCAATGAGCACTGTGTGTAGGAAAGCGCTCTGCACCAGTGCTGGGTTATACTTCAGGCCCGATTCTGCTTCTTGGGAAGCGAATACAACCTTCTGCCTTAAATCCAGTGTGCGGACAACAAAGTTCTGTGGGGTTTCTTTGCTGCGTTGGACTTCTGATGTGAGTTGCCTGTACAGCTCAGTGGCCCCTTGTTCCTGATAATGGAAACGTAATATCCGTCTCAGTGTAGGTAGTGATAAATCAGGACTACCCTCCAGGTAGCTGCGAAGCTGTAGTCCTGGCACGATAGCTCTTATCACTGCATTAACAATTTCCAGCTCCGGGCAGCCTGTATTCAGTCCGTTTTCAATCTGACGAGCTAGGCTCGAAAAGGTGAGTCTGTCTTTTTGGCCGAGCTCTCCGATCTGACCAGTGATTTTAAACTCCTTGCGCCACACTGGGGTGGGCATCTGCATGGTGTTCTGATGTGTCACAGGACTTGTCTGTACTATGTTTACTTCACCTTCATTCCTTTTACGGCTGACGAGTGCTTCCATTTCATTTTTTTTCTCCACTAGCGACTGCTGCAACACATGTAGTTCCTTCTGAATTCTCAGTTCTTCTTCCTCATGTTCAGATGAGGTGGCTTCTCCAACATTGAGTTTGGAGATAGCATTGACTGTAGTCAGGTCACGTATTTCACGTATTTTATCATTCAAGCACAAGAGCTCTGACAATCCATCATCCTCTAGATCCTGCACTTCATCTCGTTCCAAATATTTTACAATGTGACTAATGAGTGACATTTGAGTCTTTCTTTTTATGGCCTCCTGTTTCGGTCCCGAAATGTGGAGGAAGTCACATACATCAATCAGCTGATCTTTGGTCAGTTTGCATAGTTCCCTGCTAATACTGTCGTGTGCTTCTTCAATGCTTGCCATTGTAGCTGGTGAGGGTATTACTGTAGTGGGCACTGGGTTTTACTGATGCTGACCGGACTTTGCTGCCACCCTTTCTACTCACTGTATCTCAGGTGCACGCTCTGCTCCATCAGTCTCTCTCCCAATTCCTCCACGATAATGCCTTCTCCAGGTGCTACTCTGGGTTGGTTAAGGGCTGAATGTTGGTGGGGGAAGTATCTGCCTGGTATGGAGATGTGTTCTCCCAACACTCAATCCCAGCGAGTGCCTCCAAATGTAGAACCCTTGAATAAGGGGAAAGTGTGATTAATATAATGTAAATAATAACCAGTCTGGACAACGTCTTGACTCTGTTCCATACACTGTATTAATGCTTTTATTATTATTATAATAACTGTTCATTTCTATTATTGATTCAGAGCATAAATGACAAAATATCACATTTCCCTTTCACAGTGCTACCCAAAGGTAAATAGAACAACACATCATAAATGCCCAGTGACATAAAGTGACACTTCATGAATGCAACTTACAGTACATATAGTCTGCACTTGCTGCAAACTGCCTAGAGTGATAATGTTGTAACATTGAGGTCACTATTCACTCTTCATGAAAATCCCAAAGAATCACAACATAGGAAAACACACACTACAGCTTCAGCTAGTATCACAGGCTATGCTAGCAAACTGTTGCTAATTAATTAGCTTTGTGTATTTGGCCGTAGCCACGCTGGTCACACTGCATTCAACCCTCATAAACGTTCTCAAACACATTTCCATTGCATCATCACAAATGGCAAAACAACACCCATACGTTCCCACCTAAACCCATCCATTATAGAAGCAGAACTTTACCTTGAATAAGGGGAAAGTGTGATTAATATAATGTAAATAATAACCAGTCTGGACAACGTCTTGACTCTGTTCCATACACTGTATTAATGACGGAACATAGCATTGGCGCTGTCTTTGTACACTGCAGGCAAGAGCAATCGATCCCTCATTCAGACCACACAAGGCACAACGGCAAAACACATGGGAACATTACTTAGTGTGAAGGTACAGTAGCGCCCTCTGATGGAGTGTAGCAGTGGCACCCTCAGTATTCTGCTGCAAACAGGCATAAGCAAACGATCCCACAACCCATATAAGACACACAGTGCTAATAGAACATGGGAGCAATAAAGATTGTTTCTTTTATAATATTCAAATATTCAGCCTGTTACACACGCGAACTTTGTGGCCGCACCGAGGCCTGCAGCAGCAGCACCGTGCTGCGCTAAAAGCTGACGTCTCGTTCCACCGGCCGGCTTCCAGGGTCACATGACCACTGTCCACTCTGGTCCACTTCCACAAGAGACTAATAACATCGCCGCCGTCTTCGCCTGAACGCTGATCTCCGCCTGGTCAGGTGATGTTAAAGGAGTAAAAAAAGTTGAAAAAAAAAAAAAAAGATAAAATAGAGAGAAGATGGAGTCATTAAGCCCAACCAAAACAGCGAGTGAGTGGCTAAGCATCTTGCAGCAAACCCAGCTACAAATGCAGCAGCAGCTAGATGAACAAAGGCAGCAAATTCAACTGCAAGATCAACAAATGCAGTTGTGGGGGGAGACAGCCTGTACTCCCGCTCAATCCTCTGCTGATATTTGGAATGACATCTTCTTGTCTTTGGAGATAAGGGCTCGGGAATTTGGATGGAGCTTTGAAGACAAGCTGGATGAGCTCTATGAGTGGCTGAGTGTCTCTGAGTCCGAAATGTGCTTTGTCTACTCACTGCCAGAGCATGTAAGGGAAGACTATGTGCTTCTTACAGACCAGTTGACACACCGCTACAGTCAGGTAGCCACACCAGCAGCACGACCACTGCAACAGGAAGGCCCCAGCCCAATGGTTTCTGTCCCAGTGAATGACCTGCCTGTCCAGTGTGTGGTCAGCACAGGGATGGAAGTCACTGTGATGTCCCAAGAGCAATCCCAGCAGCTCCAACTAGAGGGCTGGTCAGATGACAAAACCACCTGCCTCCTGAATGCTTAGACTGGAGCTGACCTGACGGACGGCCTTGTGGACTGCAGGCTCCTTCCCCTTGGCACTGACCCGCAGAGGGAACCCTGTCTTGGGATTCTCGATGGTGCCGTGGAGAGCTCTCCCTCACCCACCCAGGAGTCACCGCAGCCGGTCGAGGACATCCCTGAAACCGGTGAGTTCCAGACATCCGACAAGGCACCTCCTGACACCTCTGCTAGACAGCCACCACCAGTCAAGCTGCCAGAGGGCCTGCACCCTCCAGAGAGTCTACTCAGCTTCAAGCCTCCAGAGGGCCTGGCCATTCTGCATCCACCTGAAAGCCTACTCAGCCTCCAGACATCCGACAAGGCACCTCCTGACACCTCTGCTAGACAGCCACCACCAGTCAAGCTGCCAGAGGGCCTGCACCCTCCAGAGAGTCTACTCAGCTTCAAGCCTCCAGAGGGCCTGGCCATTCTGCATCCACCTGAAAGCCTACTCAGCCTGAGTCCTCCGGGGAGCCTGCCCTTCCTACTTCCTCCGGAGAGCCTACTCAGTCTGAAGCCTCCAGAGGGCCTGCCCATCCTGCATCCTCCGGGGAGCCTGCTCAGCTTGCGTTCTCCAGAGAGCCTGCCCATCCGGCGTTCTCCTGAGAGTCTACACGGCCTGCGACCTCCTGAGAGTCTACACGGCCTGCGACCTCCTGAGAGTCTACACGGCCTGCAACCTCCCGAGACCCTGCACAGCCTGCGACTTCCTGAGACACTGCACAGCATGCGCCCTCCTGAGACACTGCACAGTCTGCGCCCTCATGAGAGCCTACACAGCGTGAGACCTCCTGAGAACCTACAGAGCGCGAGACCTCCTGAGAACCTACACAGCGTGGGTCCTGAAACAACTCCACACAGCCTGCGTCCTCCTGAAACTCAGCAAAGCCTACATCCTCCTGACACCCTGCACAGTCCACGTCCAAAGAAACCTCCTGACCTGCCTACTGGACTCTGCTGGCACCCACCAGAAGCTCTGCACAGTCTTCAATCACCAGAGACTCTTTTCATCCTGCACCCATCAGAGACTCAGGTCCTGGGCCAGACAGAGAGGTTTGGAGTCTTCCCAGATGACTGCGGGAAGTGGGCCGGTGGACAGGCTTGCCCACTACCAGGATAGCTCTGAATGAACTGAGACATTGATTTGGACACGTAACAGTTCTAGGTGTCATGGACATTTGTTAAGTTTAAGTGTTTGCCTTTTAAAGAAACCGAATGGTTCTGTTTAAGTGAAATTCCAACAGTATTGCATGCCTGCTGTGTGGTTGTTATTGTGTTTTGTGAAATGCTTTGTGTAGGTTAATTTTAGGAAGATGCTGAAGGGACTCAGCAGTCTAGAGGGGGGGTAGTGTAACACAGGAACAAATGCCAGCCTATTACCTGCACCTATATTGTCAACAGCCTATTGTGTGAATGTTTACTCAGTGCAGTGTGTTCTTATTGGCTCTCAGGTAGAGCAGGTCCTATTGTGTATTGGCGCAGCCCGCCTGTTTAGGCAGTTGTTTTCCGGATCCCAGAGAGTATGGACGTAGAGTGATAATCCTCCGCCTATGCTAGGGACCTCGGACAGACAGCCAGAAAGACCTATTGCAAAGTGTATGAGTGAGTTATTCATCATCATCCTACCTGTACTGCTGCTGTATGTCGCCGACCTGTCAAGTCCTGTGATTATTGCTCTCCTGTACTGTAAACCTGCCGTTCTGCCAAGTAAACATCCTGACTGGAACAATCCTTGTTGTGGCATCATTGCACCCACTCGCCTCCATCATCACACAAAGTGTGGCCGAAGTAAGTCCACAACGGTATGTAGGCCCATCACATGTATGTGTTTCAAAATATTATTAAAACATAGGCAATTGTTTGTCTGTTTTGTCTTTTTTTTTCTTCATTTATTTCAGAATATTATATAAACATTTTAATTCGTATTTTTGTTGTTTGAGTGTTTAACATCTGATGGCCAGATCATGTGTCGTTAACTTAGAAGAAATTTAATTTAATCTCGTCTTTGTTTTCTTTCCAGTCGTACACAAGGAAATTAATGTCATTGGCTGTTCAGACTCAGATAAAAACATAAATAAAGAATTCATGTTTGGACTGGATGGTGAAGTGAAGTGGTACGCTGACTACAACCAGAGGAAGGGGGTGGAGCCTCAGCCTACGTTTGTAGATCCACTGCACCTCCCAGACCCTGACACTTATCAACAAGCTGTGGCTGATCAGGAGGTCTGCAAACACAACCTGAACATCGCTCGCACCGGTCTGAAGAACCCACCAGTGGAACAAGGTGAACATAATAATAACTAGAAGCAGTGCTCTTCTGAGCACAGGTCTCCACCAGGCCACACAAATCGGCCTGTTATAGCGCCACCATTAGGGCCATTTGAAAACTTTGGGGCAGAGGTTCTGAATTGGCATCCAGGGAGTGTGTGTGCTCATTTTGGCAGCGACCGGGCCAACGGCGCCGGAGATTAGCTGTACACAAACTGGGAGGACGAATCGGCCTGTTATAGCGCCACCATGAGGGCCATTTGAAAAATTTGGGGCAGAGGTTCTGAATTGGCATCCAGGGAGTGTGTGTGCTCATTTTGGCAGCGAACGGGCCAACGGCGCCGGAGATTAGCTGTACACAAACTCAGGACGAATGGGCCTGTTATAGCGCCACCATGAGGGCCATTTGAAAAATTTAGGGCAGAGGTTCTAGATTGGCATCCAGGGAATGTGTGTGCTCACTTTGGCAGCGACCGGGCCAACGGCGACTGAGATTAGCTGCACACAAACTGCGAGGACACACACACGGACGGACACACGGACGGACGCACGCACGGACGGACGGACGGAGGGGAAAACATACTCTCCCCTCAGCCTTCGGCTGGTGGAGACAATAATAACAACGTAAGGGTTCTGTGTTGAAATGTTTTCAAAACTATATTTTTTATAATGACGGTGTAAATATGAATATGGTCAAGGTGCTCAATGAGAGAGAGAGAGAGAGAGAGAGAGAGAGAGAGAGAGAGAGAGAGATAGGGAGGTGTTTGATGATGTCATCAACATATTAAGTATGAGTCATGTTTCTCAGAGATGAACAGGCTCCTATTGTGTCTCAGATACAGATCAGTATTAAAGGGATATTTCACGTATTTCACTTTTGGGAGCACTACAGACAGATAGCATGTTGCTTGATTCAGTATTTAGATATATGATATTCATTTTTTCAGACACATCCCCTTCCTATACAAACCCTTTGTAACTTCAAACTCCATTTTAACCATGAAAACACTGTCCTTGGTTCTAGTGACTCATACTGTGTGTTTTTTCAATTACTATTTTTTATTTATTTTACATTTTATTCATAAAAAAAACCAAAAGCAATAGACAACAGGCATTAATCAAATGTGACTGAGCGTGGCTGAGGGGCAGTCATCTCACATGCATGAGTTTTTCTTTTTTTAAATGTGATAAAGCCACACCAGCATCTCATAATACCGGGCTACATTTCACTTAAACGCCAGAGCTTAACTCTGCATGGAAATATGACAAATTTTAATGAATGTGTCGAGAAACTGGACATTTTCTGTTGGTCCTCCCGGAATGTAGCTAAAATGCGACGTAAAAATAGCCTATAGCCTAACTTAACCACCCATTGTAGTCAAAACACGGAAATATCGGGGCTCCATTACTTAGCGATGCAAATCACATTATTTATGCCGTTCATTTTAGTGCCACGTATGTTCCAAATAAACAATTATTAACCACTTTGTTGTTATAATGATTTAATTTAGCATTTAGCATTAAACGCTGTTTTCTTCTTCGGTGGTTGGAAAAATTATCCGTTTCCTGCCTGCAGGCGTCTGTGATTGGCTTCGACTTGTGACGTATGTGTTTGACTTCCGCAAACGAAACGGAATGTCATTGAGTTAGCTTAGCATTGAGTTAGAACAGTGTACAACAGTGTACTATCTAGTTTTAACAGGATAGAAACAGTAGTGGCGTTTCCATAAAGCTACTTTTTGCGCATTAACGGCTTATTCGCAAAATGTTTTTATGGAAACACTTCAAAATGCGAATAAACTTTCATTATCCGCAAAAAAAGTTATCCGCTTGGAGGAGGAGGATTTTGAGCCTTTATCGAATAAACTAAATGCGCATAAGTGAATGGAAACGGGTCAGACAATAAATGCGAATAGATTATGACGTTCTAGGTCCATTTCCCCTGCCGCTTTACGTCCATGGTATAGCGTTTAGCCCACAAAACAAACCGGTTGTTTGTTACACACGGAGTGACACGGACCGTGTGTAAATTCCTCCCGTTTTCACCTCTCGGAGTGATGAGGAAGGGTTCGCCACCGATGGCTTGACTCCGGGAGGTGAAAACGGGAGGAATTTACACACGGTCCGTGTCACTCCGTGTGTAACAAACAACCGGTTTGTTTTGTGGGCTAAACGCTATACCATGGCGGAGTGACACGGACCGTGTCAAGTTCACACCCTCGCATCCACGTCTCCACGCCGCGATGTTGCAGGATGCAGTCTGCCCGGAGGACTCAACCGGGCGGCGGGGCGGCCGCCTCGGCTCGGGGACGCCCCAATCGGGGTGCCCCGGCCGGGGTCGCTTGCTCTGTGCTCCCGCCGGCCGCACTTTCTCCGCGGCGGTGCGTCGCGACCGGCTCTGGGTCGGGATGCGTGTGCAGCGAGTCACAGCAGTGCCCTCACGTCTCTCGGTCTGAAAAAATCAGCCTCATGATCCCAGATCCCATCCCAGCTCTGTGCACTGTGTGCAAGCCCGCGGGAAGTGTTTCCAGCACGTTGGTTAGACGGACCCAGGCAGGATCTCCCAAGAATCGCATTTCACCATTTTAATGGAAACGGGCTAAATTCGCTTTGTCTTAATGCGTATTTCTGATAATTTGCTTCCTTAATGCGCTTACGTTTATGGAAACGCCACTATTGACAGCCAAGAAAAACCCATCAGAAGGACACATGGAATGCAATCGTTCACTCGCCGTCGGGAAGTTGACTTATTATCAAGCTAACAAGGCTATTCTGAATGACTGGCTATTAGTGGCTAACGGCTAGCCACAGGCTAAGGCTAGCTAGCAGCAGGCTACATCGTATACACATCTGGAATAAAACACGACCCAACTCTATTTTTGCTCTATCTATGAGTGCCAAAAATCTACAAGCTCACAATGCGAGGCGGTAGATTGTGGTTTATTATCAGAGTCAGATTATCCTTCTGACTCTGAAGTTACACAAACACTGAGACCAAGTTACATAAAGCACTTAGCTAAGCTATTGTTAGGTGTTAATTAATGTCCAGTTTCGATGCAATTCACACAGTTACTGTGTTACTGTCTGACCATTAACACTTGAAGACTATTGGCACACGTGGGCTTATGACAGCAGAACAAAGGATTACATTTGGGCATTATGAGAAAGAGATATAATAGTAGTTTTAATACAGAGGACATACAGAACGCCTCTTATTGATAATAACAGTGGTGGAAAAAAGTACTGCTACTCACATACTTTACTCAAGTAAAGGTATCAACACTGCAATATAGAAATACTCTGTTACAAGTGAAAGTCCGGAATTCAAAAGTGTTGGCATCAAAATGTAGTTAAAAGTACCAAAAGTAAAAGTACAACATTTTTTTAAATAGCAGATCTAAAGTGTTGTTTGAGCAGTCTTGCTTTGGCAATGTAAACGTTTGTTTTCTCATGCCAATAAAGCTTATTTTATTTGCTAATAGATGTTATGCTGTTATGAGTTTTGCCAAGTCCCGGTAAAGACACGGTGTGATTGGCCGAATTTAGCGCCACCATCAGGCCGATCTTTACATGCGACCTGACGGTCGCTTATCTCCCGATTAGGGAGTCTTACTGGTATTTTATGTGTCTTCAGATGCTCCTGACTGCATGATCTACACCAAACGCAAGGTTCAACTGGGAGTGTCCAACGCTCTCATCTGTCATGTGACTGGTTTCTATCCTGCACCAGTGACCATCACATGGACCAGGAACAACCTCAACCTGACCTCTGACATCACCACCACCGTCCCATACCTCAAAGATGATGGAACCTTCTACCAGTTCTCCAGTGTGAAGTTCACACCAGAGCAGGGAGACATCTACAGCTGTACAGTCAACCACCAGTCACTGCCTGCACCTGAGACCAGGATGTGGGGTAAGAACACTGTCCTGATATATAATAAAACACTGTATATAAATAAATACTGTCCTGATATATAACCAGTAAGACTCCCTAATCGGGAGATACAAATAGGCCAAAAATTAGTTGTACCAAAATCGTCCTGATGGTGGCGCTAGATGGTACAGATGCGATTTGCGTGATTTTAGGGCAAAATCTGTAGGAGCAGTGTCCAAAAATGTGTTTTAAAAAATCGGCCTGAAGGTGGCGCTAAATGGGACAGGTCCATGTTGATGAGATGAGTGTAGACATACTGTGTACCGATTTGTGTGATTTTAGGGCAAAATCTGTAGGAGCAGTGTCCAAAAATGTGTTTAAAAAAGTCGGCCTGAAGGTGGCGCTATATGGGACAGATCCATGTTGATGAGATGAGTGTAGACATACTGTGTAGCGAGTTGCTTGATTTTAGGGCAAAAATTGTAGGAGCAGTGTCCAAAAATGTGTTTTTTTTTTAAATCGGCCTGAAGGTGGCGCTATATGGGACAGATCCAAGTTGATGACATGAGTGTAGACATACTGTGTACCGATTTGAGTGATTTTAGGGCAAAAATTTTAGGAGCAGTGTCCAAAAATGTGCTTTGCAAGAATCGGCCTCATGGTGGTGCTAGAAGAGGACCATGTGAGAAATGAGGGGTGGGGTCTCCGCGCCACCGAGGCGGGCGAATAGGTACCGGCCCCGGCTCTCCCGGTCGCTCCTAGCCCGAGTTACGGGATTTTATGTGCGCTGCAGTGGCAGGGGTCCTCCACTGGGGGCGCCACCACTTTTGCATCCGTTCTGGAGCACCAGGAGTCGGTGGTCCCCGGGAATTCCCCGTGGTCATTTGGTCATTTTTGCACATTTGGTCATTTGTTACACCTGGGGGTCCCCCAGGGACCTGGGGGTCCCTGGAGCTCCGGGGGAGGTTTCCTTGGAGGTTGTAGTTTGGCAGGCAAGGAGTGTGTGTGCAAAATCTGGCATGGATCGGGGCAACGGTTGCAGAGATATGAGCAGGGCAAAAGTGTGACGTGTGACGTGTGACTGACAGACGGACTGACGGACTGACGGAGGGACGGACTGACAGCCGGTGGAGGTTTGGATAGTATAGGAGTGCAAGTAACTGCGACCTACGGTCGCAATAAAACACTGTCTGTTGAAGCCATTTGAATATTTGATTTATGATTTATGATTATGATTTATTTACTATGAAATGTATGAATTATGCCTGACTATATGAAATATTGTATTTTTATTTGGGGCTTATGATGAAGAAGTTATTGCTATTAATTAAGATGATGATCAGATATGGTGACGTGATTCCCTAGAGGCCCAGAGGGTGACGTTTACTAATATGGGTGTCACAATGTCATCAGGAACAGACAGGTGACCGACTGCTCAGAGCGGCAGGGCAAACAATTTTTCAACCACACTATAGCACAGAATAAGCCTTGTATACGAATACTTTCTTGTTATTTGCATTTCGAAACGAAAGTCGGGCTTCATATCACATTTATGTTGTTAATAAATTATCTGAAACGAGATACGGAATGTGTGCGTTGTTAATCCGAAGCCGCTCTTACAAAGTTGAAAAATTGCCCACGGAAAGAAGTGGATTCCACACCAGCTCACAGTTTGTTTCTACGACTACGTTAAACTTTGAATGAAATTGAATGGATTCCCTTGAGATCACGTTCCTGGAGAGGACTTTGGACTGCTGCCAAATCCATCGGTTCAGTGAGTAAACAATAGCACGGTGCGCCCCGCTGTGTTGGCCCAAACCGTAAATAAAACAAAGCCATAAAGGATATGTTTCTGGATAAACAAATGTGTCTATAACTACTCAAACTGCATGGCGCACTGTGCGCAAAGACGCTGATGATTGATTTATTCCCGCATGCAAAACCGAACTGTTTTAAAGTGACGTTCAAATCTCAACAATCTGCTATAATACGAAGCGCCTCGGTGCTGCTGCGCTGCGCTGCGAAGCGATACGAAATGAAACCAAGTGCTGGGATATCATATGAAAATCAAACCAAATAAGTGCGTTATGGGAGTGAACAATTAAGACAATAAAACAAAGGGAATCCAATGCAAATGAATGAAACACTGTGTCTGTGTGGGGAAAACGAAATGAATACAAACCGATGTTCAAATGAATAAACTAACGAATGAAACTTGATGTCAATGAAATAAACGGTGCGAAACAATGAGTGATGAAAAGGAAAATGTGGAGGCCGAAATGGTCACTGAAATGAGCAATAAAGAAAGGCGCGCTGCATTTAAAGTCCTCGGTGCAACGCGCAGTGGTAAACTTGGACACTGCACTCGCAAAATGAATGAAATCAAAGCAATGATGGATGAGGGTGATGGTACTAAATATGTGCGTCAATCTGTTGCTGAATTTGTCACAATTCTGGATGAATTTAAAGTGTACCATGAAACTGTTCAGACCTTTCTCACTGAGGATGTGAGGGAGGAGGAGAATTTGAACTGGTATGAGCCAAAAATAGCCGGTTACAATTCATTCATGGGTGAAGTGGACCAAGTTAAAAAGTGGGCCGCAAGAGCCTAACCCACAAACTTTGGTGGATCCAAATGACAGTGTGTCTGTGTCAAAGGTATCAAAAGGATCAAAGAAACCTCAAAAACTACTACCATTTCATCTGAACGCACAAAAGTTGCTGCGGACAAAGCTGCTTTACTGGTTAAAGCTGAAGCGCTCAAAAGAAAACATGCACTGGAATTGGAGAGGAATCAATTGAGTGCACAACTGGAAACATTGGATCTGGAGTCAGATATTGCTGCAGCTGATGCAAAATTGAAAACTCTGGAAAATCTTGAAAATCCTGAAAAAAGTACGGAACAAAATGAAAATACGAAATCTGAAGGAAATGGAATGGAAATTCAGACCTCAGAAAATCTGAATGAAAATGTGGAGGAAGGGACTCCTGGCACTGGCCCAGAAGAGCCACTAGGGGCACAAACGACTGCGTTTAGCGCAGACCTAAGCCTATCACATTTGGATCTTGGCCTGGGAGCTATTCCTAAAACACCACTACAGAATATGATGCGGGCTCCTACGGGACCACCACGACACAATACAAGGACTAACATCAAAGGCTATGCTATGACAGCTGCAGCAGCTGCGGCGGAAGCAGCAGGGGCTGCAGCGGCGGCAAAACCCTGTGTATCCAAGGTTTTTGTGTCCGATGGAACCCAAGGACAAGACAGGTCCACTCCCAGGAGTGAAATGCCTGCGAGACCTGACAGACCTGAGCTCACAGCTATCCTGCAAAGACAGATAGACCTGGCTGATCTGTTCATGGTGCAGCAGAGGCTGGCCTCACTTCCAAGAAGAGAAGTCCCTGTGTTTGATGGCGATCCTCTTGCCTACCGACCATTCATGCAGGCCTTCAAGCATAACATCGAGAACAAAACCACCAGCAATGCGGATCGACTGTACTTCCTGGAACAGTATACAGTTGGGCAGCCAAAGGAACTGGTACGAAGCTGTTTGCATTTGAATGCTGCAACAGGTTATCCAGAAGCCATGCACCTGCTTAAGCATCACTTTGGTGATGACTTCAAAATAACTACGGCTTATATTGAGAAGGCTTTGAACTGGAACCCAATATGAGCAGATGACGGACAAGCACTAAACAGCTATGCACTCTACTTAAGAAGCTGTGGAAATGCAGTCCGAGATCTCCCATACATGACTGAGCTTGATTTGCCATCTCATATGAAGCAACTTGTCTCAAAGCTTCCATTCAAACTGAGAGAGAAGTGGAGATCTGCTGTATGCGACATCGTTGACGAAAAACATCAAAGACCTAGGTTCTACGATCTGATTGAGTTTATGGAAAAACAAGCCAAAATCATTCTGGATCCTGTCTTTGGAGAAATCCAAGATGTTACTGGGAGGGCAAGAAACTCCAAAACTGACTTGCCTTATATGAAATCAAGCAGCAAGAAGAGCTTCGTTACTGCTGTTACACCAGTGGTTTCCCAGACGGTACATATTGCCAAGACGGAACCCGACATGATCTCCAATAAGGAAAAAGGAAACAGAATAACGGACACCACTGTGGTGAAAGGAGGAGAGGCATTTGCCAAGCCTTGTCTATTCTGTAAAGGAAATCATACGATGGAATCATGTCAAACAATGTCGAAGGTTCCCCACAAAGAAAAGGTTGAATTTCTAAAGAAAATGGGATTCTGCTTTGCCTGCTTGGTGAAAGGACATATGAGCAAGACATGCAAGAAGCGCCTCACTCGTCATCTCTGTGAGAAGAAACATCCAACTGTCTTGCATATCGAGAACTTCTCCCCAGCAGACATGGCAGTCAAAAGGGATACCAGCTTCAAAAGCAACCCCATCACCAGCGCTATGGTGTCAACGGAGCATACAGGGGCCGGAACCACAGACTACAAGTTGGCAGTTGTACCTGTGAAGGTGAAGGCTAACAAGGGAAGCTGTGTTATTGAAACGTAAGCGTTTCTCGACCCCGGAAGCAATGCAACCTTCTGTACGGAGAAGCTGATGGAACAATTGTCTATCAGGGGAAAAAGAACGGAGATCCTTCTCAAAACAATGGGAAATGAAAAACCAGTGAAAACCTACACTATGACTGGACTGGAAGTATGCAGCCTAGATGGCACTGACTTCATCGAACTCCCAGAGGTCTTCACACAAAATGCCATCCCTGTCAGTCAGGAAAACATCCCCATACAGAAGGACCTAGAGGCATGGCCTTACCTGAAGGATGTCCACCTGAACTCTATCAGAGCAGAGGTTGCTTTACTGATTGGAGCAAATGTCCCAAAAGCGATAGAGCCGTTGAAGGTCATCAACAGCCAAGGCAACGGGCCCTATGCGGTTCTGACACGCTTGGGCTGGACTGTAAATGGACCTCTTGGCAGTACCGCTCCAACAGATGAGCATGCACGACCTCGGATAACATCTAACAGAATTTCTGTAGCCAAACTTGAAGAGCTTCTCATTCGACAATTCAATCAGGACTTTTCAGAGCTGGCTTACAACGAAAAGCAAGAGCACTCCTTTGAAGACAAGAAGTTCATTAAAGTGGTCAGTGACTCCATCACTAATAAAGAGGGCCATTATGTCATACGACTCCCCTTCCGTCAAGAAAGTATCTGCTTACCGAACAACAGGAAAATAGCAGAACAAAGAACCCGAAGTCTCAGTCAGAGATTTAAGAAGGACGAAGCTTTTCGCAACGACTACGTTACCTTCATGAACGATGTCTTGAAGAAAGGACACGCTGAAAGAGTTCCTGAAGAACAGCTCCTCCGGACTGATGGTAGATTGTGGTATATTCCCCACCACGGGGTCTACCACAAAAGGAAAAAGACAATCCGGGTGGTATTCGACTGTACTTCGTCCTTTCAAGGAACCTCTCTGAACTCCGAACTGCTACAAGGTCCTGACCTTACGAACACCTTGCTGGGTGTACTCCTTCGATTCCGACAGGAACCAGTGGCAGTAATGGCGGACATCGAAGGAATGTTCCATCAAGTCAAGATACCTGAAGATGATGTGGACTTCCTAAGATTCCTGTGGTGGCCTGGTGGGAACACCAATGAACCACTGGCAGAGTACCGAATGACGGTGCATCTCTTCGGAGCAGTATCGTCACCTAGCTGCGCCAATTTTGCACTGAAGCGGACGGCTGATGATAATGAAGGGAAGTATGGCACTGAAGTTCTCAACACCATCCGCCAGGACTTCAATGTGGACGACTGTCTCAAATCTGTCCAAAACGTGGAACGAGCGATCTGTCTGGTACAGGAGTTGAAAGCAGTGTGTGCTACTGGTGGATTCAAACTCACCAAATGGACCAGCAACAGTCGTTCTGTCCTCGCCTCTGTACCAGCAGAAGAAAGGGCAAAGGAGGTGAAGAATCTGGACCTCGACACGGACAAGCTGCCTGTAGAAAGAGCACTAGGCATGCGATGGGACATAGAGTCTGACACATTCTTCTTCATGATCACTCCGAAACAACAGTCACTTACCCGCAGAAGTATCCTGTCTGTACTGAACTCAGTTTACAACCCTCTTGGTTTACTAGCACCAGTCATGCTGACAGGGAAAACGATACTCCAAGAGCTCTGCAAACTGAACTGTGGCTGGGATGAAGAGATTCCGAATGCTTTCGCATCGAAATGGAAGGAATGGCTTAAAGAGCTCAACCTGATTTCGGACCTGAAGGTCAAGAGATGCCTTAAGCCACTAAACTTCGAAACCTCTAGCGCACAGCTACACCACTTCTGTGATGCGAGTGAGCGAGGTTACGGCGCAGTCAGTTACCTCAAACTGACCAGCAACAGTGGACAAACTCATGTTGCCTTCGTGATTGGAAAGGCAAGGGTTGCACCTCTGAAAGTGGTGACAATCCCAAGACTTGAGCTTGCAGCCGCTGTCCTTGCTGCACGGATCGACAGAATGCTGAAAAGAGAGCTTGAGGTAACCCTAACTGATTCTGTCTTTTGGACAGACAGCACCTCTGTCTTAAAATACATCCTGAATGACACCAGAAGATTCCAGACCTATGTGGCTAACCGAGTGTCCACTATTCGAGATCTAACACACAAATCTCAGTGGCGCCACATAACGACTGCAATCAATCCGGCAGACATTGCATCAAGAGGCATGCGGGCAGAGACATTCCTCAGTGACGGAAGCTGGCTGAAAGGACCAGACTTCCTGATGCAACCTGAAACCGACTGGCCAACACACTCTGAAGTACCTCTCATACTCTCCGACAGTGACCCAGAGATCAAGAAAACGGCTGTTACTTTCGCTACGACTGCTCTACCTTGTCCTTTGACACGCTTCATCGAGCACTTCTCGTCATGGGACAGATTGATCAGATCAACAGCCTGGATCTTGAAATTCAAAAGGTCTCTGAGACACTTGAGCCTCCAAAAGAAAGCTGGTTACGACCTACACACAGTGAAACCAGACCTACCTGAACAGCTGTCTGTGAAAGATCTTGCAGAGGCTGAAGAGTCACTCATATCCTACATCCAGCAGCAAACTTTCAAAGACGAGGTGGCCTCCTTGGAAAGGGGCCAACCTGTGAAAAGGAGCAGTAGGATCTACAAACTTGACCCTGTCCTCCAGGATGGAACCCTGAGGGTTGGAGGCAGGTTAAGTAAGCTGGCGATGCCAGAAGCTACGAAACATCCGGCTATTCTGCCCAATGACCATCACTTCTCAAGACTACTCTTGAACCACATTCACATCTTAGTGGGTCATTGTGGAAGAAACCAGATGCTCTCCAAACTCCGAACAAAGTACTGGATCATTAAGGCGAACTCGACTGCAAGGAAGATAACCCGCAACTGCGTACTATGCAGGCGATGGCATGGCACTGCTATACAACAGAAAATGGCGGACCTACCTCTAAACAGAATAACACCTGACCTACCCCCCTTTACCCATACTGGCTTGGACTACTTTGGTCCTATCGAAGTCAAGAGGGGCCGGAGTAAAGTGAAGAGGTATGGAGCCCTGTTTACGTGTCTTGCTACTAGAGCCATACATCTGGAGATAGCCTATACCCTGGATACAGACTCCTGTATTTCTGCTCTCCGAAGGTTTATCTGCAGACGAGGCCAAGTGAAAGAAATAGTTTCCGACAATGGAACTAATTTCGTAGGTGCCGAAAGAGAACTTCGAGAAGCATTCGACCACCTAAACCTTAACAACATCCAGCATTCCGTTCAAGCTGAAGGTATAAAGTGGACATTCAACCCTCCCTACGGTCCACATCATGGACGTGTTTGGGAGCGTCTCATTCGCATCATCAAAAAGATTCTCTACGCTATCACAAAGGAACAAACCCTGGACGACGAGTGTCTCCAAACGGCTCTGTGCGAAGTGGAGGCAATCATGAATGATCGCCCTATCACGACCGTATCTGACGACGCTAAAGACCCAGAACCTCTAACACCTAACCACCTGCTTCAAATGAAAGGAATCCCAATTCTCCCACCTGGACTCTTCGGGAAGCATGACCTCTATTCCAGAAGAAGATGGAAACAAGTCCAATACATATCAGACCTCTTCTGGAAACGCTGGACTCGGGAGTACCTTCCTCTAATGCAGGAGAGGCAAAAGTGGAACGAGGTGAGGGAAAACTTGAAACCTGGAGACATAGTCCTCGTCATCGACGAAAACTCCCCACGCAACTCCTGGCCCATGGGCCGAATCATGGATGTCTTTCCGGACAAATGGGGACATGTGCGGCGTGTCAAGATCAGGACACAAAATGGAACTCTGGAGAGGCCCATTACGAAGTTGTGCCTCCTCAAAGACATGATTTAACTACGCAAGCCACGGAGGATCGACGGCATCCCCCGGACGGGCACTCCAACCGTCACGGTGCAGCTGCTGACTGCCACATGCCCGTGGTCGAAGACCCCCCCCCCCCCCCTTTACACATACACTGACACCAAAGAACTTTGACACCTTTTTTGAAAGAAGACTTTTTCGAAGAAGATTTTTGAAAGAACTTGACTATGGACTTGAGTTAATGGCTTCTTTTGATTTATGAAATGTATTGAATTGCCTTTAACGGTCAATTAGGGGCCGGTATGTTGAAGCCATTTGAATATTTGATTTATGATTTATGATTATGATTTATTTACTATGAAATGTATGAATTATGCCTGACTATATGAAATATTGTATTTTTATTTGGGGCTTATGATGAAGAAGTTATTGCTATTAATTAAGATGATGATCAGATATGGTGACGTGATTCCCTAGAGGCCCAGAGGGTGACGTTTACTAATATGGGTGTCACAATGTCATCAGGAACAGACAGGTGACCGACTGCTCAGAGCGGCAGGGCAAACAATTTTTCAACCACACTATAGCACAGAATAAGCCTTGTATACGAATACTTTCTTGTTATTTGCATTTCGAAACGAAAGTCGGGCTTCATATCACATTTATGTTGTTAATAAATGATCTGAAACGAGATACGGAATGTGTGCGTTGTTAATCCGAAGCCGCTCTTACACTGTCTATAAATAAATACTGGCCTGATATATAATAAAACACTTTCTATAAATATACCATATCATAAATAAAATCTTATCCCTAATGGGATTAGCAGGGCCGCTAGTTCTCACTTGATGTCCTCTCTGTCACCTGCATGTCCTCTTTTCTCCTCTTAGCATCTCCGTCTTCAGCATCCTTCTCCCAGTGTCTATCTCCCTCATCTCTCCTCTGCACGTGTGCCTCCTGCCGGCTGTCTGTCTGTCTGTCTTTCTTTTTGTCTGTCAAAATTACTTACCTCTGGACTTCATAGAACAGCCTAAAGCTATCCTTTCTCCCTTAATAAAGCTTTTGTTTTTATTTTAATATTATAGATTCCATTGCAATTCCTATACAGTGTTGGATTCAATACATAACTGACTGCACTGTCTGTTGTTCATCCATTGAAAAAACACAGTTGGAAAAGGAGAAAATCATTCTGTCCTTGACAATAAGCAATCCTACTGTTTGATGAATGCTGTACACACGTACACATCGAGCAAAAACCTATGTAATGAAGTCGACTGAGACGATTTGTCGACTTTTTGGTTAATGCCCTACTGTATATAGTAGCTGTGTGTGTGTGTGTGTGTGTGTGTGTGTGTGTGTGTGTGTGTGTGTGTGTGTTTCAGATTCAGATTCAGATTCCTTTATTCACCATTGTGTAAAACACATAGGAATTTGTTTCGGCAACATTACAGGTGTGCATTCAATCCTTCCTTTTTTCACATTTAACATGAAACCAACAACACAACAACACCGTGCAAGAAAATAAATAAAATAAATATTATAGTAAAGTGCACTAGTGTTCAGTCCAGTAGTGCAAAAGTCATAGTTCTGGTATCCCTAGGGGGCAAGGGAAGAAGGGAAACCTGCGTCATCAAGCAGCCTGGCGGCTGAGGGGAAAAAACTGTTTTTGTGGCGCTCTGTCTTGGCCCCCAGATGCCGCATCCTTCTCCCAGAGGGGAGCAGGGTGAGGAGGCTGTGGCCAGGGTGGGAGGGGTCAGTCATGATCTTTCTTGCCCTCCTCAGCGCCCTGGAGTCGTGCAGGGACTTGAGGGAGGGCAGGGGACGGCCAATCACCCTCTCCGCAGAACGTATCACCCGCTGCAGCTTGACCAGGTCTTTTGCGCATGCAGCGGGGAACCAGGTGATAATAGAGTGGGTGAGGATGGACTCGATGATGGCCGTGTAGAACTGGGTCATCATGGACCTCGACAGTCTGTATTTCCGCAGCTGCCGAAGGAAGTACATCCTCTGCTGGGCCTTTCTCTGGAGGGCAGTGATGTTGAGTTCCCACTTCAGGTCCCTGGAGATGATCATCCCCAGGAACTTGCAGGACTGCACAGAGTTCACCTGAGTGCCACCCAGCATGACGGGAGGGGGCGGGGCTGGGTCCTTCCGGAAGTCCACCACCATCTCCACTGTCTTCAGAGCATTTAGCTCCAGATTGTTGTTGCTACACCAGCTTCGCAGCTGCTCGATCTCCCTCCTGTAGGCAGACTCATCCCCCTTGGAGATGAGGCCCACCAAGGTGGTGTCGTCCGCAAACTTGAGGAGCTTGACCGACGGGTGGAGAGAAACACAGCTGTTGGTGTACAGGGAGAACAGGAGTGGGGACAGGACACAGCCCTGCGGGGAACCGGTGCTGGTGGTCCTAGAGCTGGAAATGCTCTTCCCCAGCTTCACCCGCTGAGACCTGTTGGTTAGAAAATCCGTAATCCACCTGCGAGTGGAGGCAGGCACTTGCAGCAGGGACAGCTGGTGCTCCAGGATAGATGGTAGGATGGTGTTGAAGGCCGAACTGAAGTCGACGAACAGGATCCTGGCATAGCTGCCGGTAGTGTCCAGATGGTTTAGTGTGTAGTACAGAGCCATGTTCACGGCGTCCTCCGTTGATCTATTTGCTCTATACGCGAACTGCAGCGGGTCCAGCACAGGATCAGTGATGCGCTTCAGATGGGCCAGGACAAGGCGCTCCAGGACCTTCATGACCACAGAGGTCAGGGCGACGGGTCTATAGTCATTTAGGCCTGTGACCTTGGCCTTCTTGGGGACGGGAATGATGGTCGAGGCCTTGAAGCATGCTGGGACCTGGCCCAGCTCCAGCGAGGTGTTAAAGATGTTGGTGAACACCGGGGCGAGCTGGTCAGCGCAGTGCTTCAGGACGGAGGGGGAGACAGAATCCGGGCCGGATGCCTTCCGGGGGTTCTGGCTCCTGAACAGCAGCTTAACCTCTCTCTCTGTGACAGTGAGAGGGGGTGGGGTTGGGGGGGAGGAAAGTGGTTGTGGCCGGGGGGGGTTGAGGGGGAGGGCAGGGGGGAAACTCTCCTTCTCAAAGCGGCAGTAAAACTCATTGAGCTCGTTGGCGAGAGGGAGGTTGTCAGACGCCTGTGGGGACCTGGACTTGTAGTTGGTGATGGTTTTAAGTCCTTTCCAGACAGAGGAGGAGTTCCCCTCAGAGAGCTGCTGCCGCAGTTTCTCCGAGAAGCGGTGTTTCGCCTCCCTCACCGCTTTAGCAAACTCGTACTTGGCTCGCCTGAACAAGGCCACGTCGCCGCTACGCCTGGCCACCTCCTTCTCCGACCGCAGCCTCCTGAGATGGGCTGAAAACCAGGGCTTGTCGTTGTTGTAGATCTTCCTGTAGCGGAGGGGGACACACACCTCCTCGCCGAGGCTGATGAATGATGTCACAGTGTCCGTGTATTCATCCAGGTTGTTTCCAGCCTCAGGCCCCGCCCACTCAACAAAGTCCTGGTCACAGCCCGCACTCTCCAGCCAGGCACAGAGTCGCTCACTTGCCTCACTGGACCACACTCTGAAACTCCGCACTACAGGTTTTGATATTTTTAATCTCTGCCTGTAGCGAGGGATCAGATGGATGAGATGGTGATCACCCTTGCCCAGAGCAGCACGTTGGACAGAATGGTATGCCTGCGGGATGGTACAGTAGCAGTGATCAAGAATGTTCTCACCCCTAGTAGCACATGTAACTTGCTGTCTGTATTTAGGGAGAGCCCGACTCAGATGAGCCTGGTTGAAGTCCCCAAGCACCACAGCAAAACTGTCCGGGTATTTACGTTCCGCCCCCGTCAGCTGTTCTGCTAGTGTATCCACTGCTGCGGTGACGTCAGCATCCGGAGGAATGTAAACACACACGAGGAGGAACGCGTTAAACTCACGGGGAGAATAGAATGGGCGACAGAGGATGAAAAGCATTTCAATTGCAGGAGAACAGTGTTGTTGCAACACTGTCACATCAGAACACCAGCGGTTGTTCACAAAGAACATTAATCCTCCTCCACTTGACTTCCCAGCCGCCGCGAAGTCTCTGTCACAGCGAAACGCAGAGAAGCCATCTAACTGTACAGCCCCGTCTGGGACTGTCGCCGTCAGTTTTGTCTCCACGAACGCGAAAACAGCCGTGGATTTGAAGTCATTCTCCCGTGTGTGTGTGTGTGTGTGTGTGTGTGTGTGTGTGTGTGTGTGTGTGTGTGCGTGCGTGCGTGCGTGCGTGCGTGCGTGTGTGTGTGTGTTTGTGTGTTTCTCTCCAGATGTGGACCATGACCTTCCAGCTCCACCCAGCATGGGTCCAGATGTGTTGTGTGGGGTGGGGCTGACCCTGGGAATGCTGGGGGTTGCCATGGGAACCATCTTCCTCATCAAAGGAAACCAATGCAACTAAAACTCCCAGATACTCAAGTTGCTAATAATGTGTTCATTTTAGTGATGCTTGTCACTAGCATCGCTCGATAATTCCAAAAGAGATTCTCAGATATTGACCGATATTTCTCCAATATTTTACCGGTGTTGGTAACTGTTAATGGCTTTAAAAATAAAACAGCAAACAGCGCAATATGAATATAATATATCAGAGCCTGATTATTTTAAGCCAGAAGCCGGTTTCACAAAATGTTTCCTACTTTAGTTACCATGGAGATGAACCTGTGAAGCTAACCTGCTCGGGACCAGGCTAACAGCCAAGATTAGTTAATCCAGTGCCAATTTGTTCACGTTTTGTGAAATAGCTGTTAGTCCAATGACTCTAATTGTAAACTAATGACATTTTCCATAGTTAATTAAACACATATTTTAGTACAGGGGTCTTCAGCAGGGGGTCCGCGACCCATAGGGGGTCTGCGGCGATCGATACTGCCAGGGGATCCCCGAAATTGATAAAAAAATAAATAAAAATTATATATATTTGTTATTTTTATTTTTAAAAAGAAAAAATGTAATTTGCCTTTAAATATATATAAAAAAACATGATTCTGCCTTTTTTGAATAGCTTGTATACATGATTATTGTGCAATTGACCGATTGTTATATAGATTGATAGTATTGTCATTGGTTCTCAGTTGGTAGGCCTATGTTTATAAACGGCCACTTGTACATGCATGTTTAGAATAAAAGCATGAATATATTAATCTATTATTATTTCATTAGCATAGTATTGAATGCACAATAACATTGTATGTTTATACACATGAAACACAATCTTATATTATATTTTGTAGCCCCACCCCCACCCTACGAGGTAGGGGGTCCCTGCTCCATCTCCCCATCAGTTTGGGGGTCCCTGGCCTGAAAACATTGGAAGACACCTGTTTTATCATATTTGAATTACCCTGCATTAAAATGAAATGAAATAAAAATACAATAAGATATAATCATTTTAATTATAGACCTATTGCTGAAATAAGTGTGTGACCACGAAAAAAATAAAGATAAGAGTAGGATATAACAGCCTGTGTCAGTGTGATTATTGTATAGCCAATGGTGTAAAGTAACTAAGTACATTTACTTAAGTATTGCACTTAACCCTTTGCCGTCCGAAATAGAATGGTGGTTGGTAGATTAGCCGTGAAATTTCTATTATTGTATTGTGATCTGAGACGTAATATTATGTTTATAAACATGAGCCCGCCGCCCCTCCTTCTTTGACAGCGCCGTTGTTTTTTCTTTTTTTTTTTTCTCCCAGGTCATTAGCTCACCGTGATTTTCTCGATCTCCGTTGGGATAAAGTGGTGGTTTTGGCCGAGCATCGATCTCCCCGTGCGTTTCGCGTGCGCGATCCGCACGCATAACGATCCTTGCATATAGTCCAGGAGTGACTGAACAGTCGATGTGTCCACTTTGGATAGCCTAGCACCTAGCACTCCAGCTCTGCTAGTGCTAACGTCCAAACAACAAGTGGGTGGGAGGAAGGAAGGCTGAAGAAGGAGAGGCCATGAGAGTCACTTCTGTTTCATGTCAGAGCAGCCACGAGCCACCGATGGACGAGCGGTGACTAGGGAAGGTTAGACGATTGCCGATTTTCGGATCAAAATCATTTATTCCGGTTTTAATGACAAAGTCCGGGAAAGTACGGCGTGGCTGAGACTCCTTGCTGGGATGTGCGATATACTACGGTTTTAACATTAAGGGGCTCCCCGTACGGCGTGGCTGAGACTCCTTGCTGGGATGTGCGATATACTACGGTTTTAACATTAAGGGGCTCCCCGTGGCTTACAAAGTGTTAAGGATGAATTTGAGTTATGTGTACATGTGCGATCGGGGGCGGAGGAACGCCGCTCTGTTTGGTTCCTTGAATGGTCATGATCAAGGAATCGGCGCTCGACCGCATGGGCTTTTCAAGGGATACGTGAACGCATTTTCAGCCAGACTTAATGATTCTGGCTCACCAAAGCTGCAGCTTTCTTAGCCTGGCTTGCCGTTAGTGGAACAAAATAAACCAGGCTAAACGGAGGAGGCTTTGGAAAGCCTGGATTAGGTTTAGATCCTGGATTAGCTAAACTTGCGTTAGTGGAACAGGCCCCCGGTCTTCTGTACCCTGACTACTAATTGAAGCTGAGGCCGAATTGTCCCGAATTGCATGAAAGAGAGCACATGGTACAGACTCCAAACTTCGCACGCATATAGCTCAGATCTTTGCCTACGTTCTTAGCTAGGCCCCGACCCGACTCGATACGCGGTTTTCCGGAACCGGCACGAAAGGTTTGGAATCTCTGTATGCGGAGCTGATGTCTGACATCAGGCTGTTCCGGAAACCGGCAAAAGCGCTGACTCATTATGACATCACTTCTGCTGACTCATTCTGACATCACTCCTTTGCAAATAGAAGATTCTTCCACACTTTCATATTGCACTCTATAGGTCAAGTATGCAGAGCTGATGTCTGACATGGATTTCCGGAACCGGCAGAGAAGGCTCTGACATCACGTACGCCACATGAGTCAACACGCGTGCGCGTTCCCCGCAGATCTTTGCCTACGTTCTAGCTAGGCCTTGACCCAATACGCGGTTTTCCGGAACCAGCGCGAAAGGTTTGGAATCTTCATTATGTGGAGCTGATGTCCGACAACAGGCGAAAAGCGATGACGGAAACCAGCAAAAGCGATGACTCATTGTGACATCCCAGCAAACATTTTGAGGTATATTAGACGTCTAATATATGTCTAAACTTATACTAGACGTCTAAGTCCATACGTATAAAAATGGTCTACCAGAGGTATAGATATGTGTAACCCAGGTCATGTAACCTGGTTACCAGTGACCTAATGAATCAATGCATATGGATATTATGTCTGAAGTATGAAGAGGAGCAAGTCAACCTAACTTGATTTGTCCTGTGAAGACTGACAGGTGAACTCCCAATCAGTCTAACCCCCTCAAGACTGACTGATTGAATTCCCTCCAATCAGACAACACCCCTCACCTCTGCCCCGCCCTCTCCCTCTCTGCCCCTGCATGCAGTGTGAATCCCCATTCTCACAGAACCACCTGCACTACAGGAGAGAGACACACTGAGTGACAGAACTCAATTTATTGATAAACTGACCAGAAATAAATATAGAAGCCACTCAGACAGCACACACACACCTTGCCATCATCTCAGCGTTCCAGAGAGGACTGAGAGTTTGATTCCAATTACTTTGGTGAGTTGCTACAAACTTTGTTGGCTACAGCTAAACAGCCATGCAGTGGTTAGCAGCTAATTGGCAAAGCCTTTGAAGTCCAGTAGTATGCCTTTGATGTTAGCCCAAATGTTTGGCTAGTAGCATAGCAGAATGTTCCAAGCTAATCTACCTGGTTGACTACATGGGATACAGTTTGCACTGTTAATGGAACTTGATTATTTTATTTCACCGATGTAGATGGCTGTGTGCTGCTTTTATTTTGTTTTTGTACATGTTTAGCCTTTGATAAAATAGGCTGCTGAGTGAGCATATTTTCATTTCATTTTCTAGTGTGTGCTGGGTTTGCCCTCTGTCTGCCTCACCAGTCCTGGTGTTTAGAGGAGCAATTTATTTGGATGCCATTGGTGAGAGAACTTTAATACAATGCATATTATTTTATTTTCATGATGAGAATATTGTATTGTATTTTATTATTTTCACTTTTGAGAACTTTGTAAAAAGAGAATGTATTTTATTTGTGCTATTTGAAAGACACCTGTACTGAAGAGATGCTAATTTTAGTTTTTCTTGTGGACCTGTATGCTTGCATACAGGTCAGGTTTTATTCCTGGATGAGACTGTCTGGATGATTAGGTCTACCAAGGGTGGCGAGCTTCCAACCCAGGATTCGACGGATTGCATGCGAAGAGGATCTTTTTGTTTTTTCCCTTGGAGACTGACTCTGGATCTGTGGTTCTGCCAGTGTGGTAGGACAGAACTGAACATTCACAGAACTGAACTCATACAGTAGAACTAACACAGAGCTGAACTCTGCACTATACACCTCCCTTTACACTACACTTCACAGTGCAGTTTGATATCAGTGGACTCAAACACATACAGTACACACACCTCCGTGGTACTGTACATTTGGGTTTATTTATTGACAAGGGATTGAAGTGTATTGTTTATTGTTCATTTGATTTGAGATTAATTGTGAATTCATTTAATGCTGTATTTGGTGATTAAGAGTTCATGGATCAGTAGTTCATAAATATTCATACTTACCATACAGTTAAAAAGGATATTTACAATTAAAGGATAAATAGGAGTTAAAAAGATAAATAGTATCTACAGTTAAAAGGATATTGACTAAAAGATACTTACCAGGGTGCACCCGCAGATAAAACCTAATAGATTAAAACCCATAGATCATAACCTAGAGGTTAAAGGTTACTAAAGCCTAAACTTAAAGGGTAATATTCAAAGGGGTTAACCTGAGAAATATTTTGGTTTCATTTGATGCCAAGTGGTGACTGCAAGTTAACACAACCAATCATTGAGCTCATTTGTATTGTCTATGTCTGTTTTATGTGTTTTGGTATACCATTTCCTATTTACTATGTTCTATAATACAAGCTAGCTTCTTTATTATTGATACATACCTGTGTGGTCTCAATTATTTACCCATTTAATGCTCCCAGAGTCGAACCTTACCCATTCACTAGTCCAGGATTAATGCCTTATATGGTAGTGGTCTTTGCAAGTCTATTACACAGGTGTTACGTGCTACATAAAATTGGCGAGCTAGCCAGGAGCATTGTGGGTAATTAATAACTAAACGAGATAACCGGTATTGATATTTGACACTTTATTTTGAAGCCTGGTCAAAATGGAAATAGTTAATGGTCAAAATCCCTAACTCAGTCATAGTTAGTGGGTTTATCGGTGTAGAATTGAATGAAGAAATCACTGAACACTTAAAAGCTCATGGCAAAATTAACCGTATAATCCCCATTGAAGATGATGACTCTCCATTTAATGGGCAGTTAATTTATGAGTTTGAGTCTGGCGCATCCATGGAGTCACTTAAGCCCTTGTTGCCCCTTAATTATGATAGCCCCAGCAAAGCAACCACCTACAAAGTGAAGGCCTTAGCTTCCGTGTACACCCCTACAGCAAGCAGTAGCGCCACCAGAACGTACCTTGATGAGCTGCAAGAAATAGCTATGCTAAGCGGGCAGTCCTTTGAAGAACTACTACAAAGAGAGCTTGCTAAACTTACAGCATCTTCTGCTTCAACTCTGGGTAACAGCAAAGGCGGAGAAAGTGAATCCCCATGCCCGGACCCAACACAGACCCCAGTTGATTTGACCCCTACGCCGTCACAGGCTGCCACACTCAAGCCAAACTTTGAGTCGATGAGTTCAATTGATCGAACTTCCACACCTGGTACATATTCTCAACCCAGTGTCACCGTTGATTCGATATCAGTCCCATCACCCACTATGAAACCGCAGCCACCTGCTGCACCGACCCAACTCCAAAACCTGACCAATGACAACAGAACGCCTGTCCAAGCACAGGTTGACTCAAAGACATTTCCACAACTCAGTGTAACTGATGTAAACCCTCCTGACATACAGAGGGTCGTTGTTGAACACATAGTGAGAAGCCAAGAAGCTGCATCGCATCATCTTGCTCCTTCACGTCTAAGAGCCTTTTCAGGCAGATCTCCCCGTCCAGTCAACGAGGTGGACTATGATACATGGCGTACCAATGTCGAACTGATAATGAATGACCCTGCTATCTCAGACCTACAGCGGTCTAGGAGAATCCTTGACAGTCTACTACCACCAGCTACTGAAGTTACCAAGCATTTGGGTCCACAAGCATCCCCCACAGCTTATCTGGAGCTGCTAGATTCTGCTTATGGCACAGTAGAAGATGGAGATGAGCTCTTTGCCAAGTTCCTGACTACGTTCCAAGACCCAAATGAAAAGCCTTCAAGCTACTTACACAGATTGCAGGTAGTCTTGAGTTCTGCAGTGAGAAGAGGTGGCGTATCTGCCAGCGAAGTCAACCGACTTCTTCTCAACCAGTTCTGTCGAAACTGCTGGGATAATGCTCTCCTAGCTGACCTCCAGCTGAAGCAGAGAAAGAACAATCCCCCTTCATTTGCAGAGCTGTTGTTGCTCCTCCGCACCGAAGAGGATAAACATGCTGCAAAAGTAACTCGCATGAAACAACACCTTGGTGCCTCCAAGCAACATGTCACGTCACATTTACAAAGTGCATGTGCCTATACTGATTCAGATGAAACTGAACAGTTGAAGAAGCAAGTCACTGCTCTTCAAAGTGAGCTCACGAACTTGAAGAAAACAAAGACTGAAAGGAAAGAGAAATCAGCTAATCCCAAAGTAGCTACAGACAAAGAACAGACTATCAAAATGAAGAGCCAAAAGCCTGAGAAGCAGCCAACCACAAGCCGCAATTCAAATAAGCCCCGGCCTTGGTACTGCTTCCAGTGCGGTGAAGATGGGCATATTAAACCATCATGTGAAAATGAGCCAAACCCTTCCCTTGTCGCAGCCAAGAGGAAGCTTCTGAACGACAGACAACTTCTGTGGGAAGCTCAAGCTGTTCCATCAGATGAGGATCAGTTAAACAACTAGCAGCCCCTATTGAGGGACAAATGGGAGCTGCAAGTGATGAGAACCGTCCCACTGCAAGTAAAGAAAGAGCCTCACTGAAAAGTGCCCATACGAAAGACAAACCCATTAAACTTCCCAAAGGTTTAGTTGGAACAAAGTACACTGCCCAAGTCACCATTGCAGACCAAGAAGTGAACTGCCTCTTAGACACAGGGTCTCAAGTTACTACAGTCCCCCTGTCGTTCTATGAGCAACACTTATCGAGTCAAGACATTAAGTCCCTGAACAACCTACTCGGGGTAGAAGGGGCTAATGGACAAGAAGTCCCCTACCTGGGATATATTGAGCTGAGCATAACCTTCCCTAAGGAGTTTGTAGGGGTTGATACAGAAGTGCCAACCTTAGCATTGGTTGTTCCCCAACTCAGAGCCGAAGAACAAGTACTAATTGGCACCAATACTCTGGATGTCCTCTACTCTGATTATGCTCAGAAGACACCTGCACCACCCCAGCCTACCTCATTTGGCTATCGTGCAGTCTTAAAACTTCTCCAGCTCAGACAGCAGCAAGCTGAAGATGGAAATATGGGATGGGTGAAACTACAAGGAAAGATACCAGAAGTGGTTCCAGCCGGCGAACAAGTAGTTCTCAACGGATGTATCAGTGTACTTGGGTCCCACACTGACAAATGGGCCATCCTCGAACCCCCCTCAATGTCCTCCTTGCCAGGTGGTCTACTTATGTCCAGCTGCCTGTTCACCCTCCCAACTGCCAGACACCATACCCAGATGCCTGTTGTGATAAGGAATGAGTCAGGCCATGACATTACCATTCCCCCAAGAACAGTGCTGGCTGAAGTGAATGCAATTAAGCAAGTAATGCAGAAAAAACCTGCAAGAACTGACCCCAGTCCTGCAGATAAGTCTGACAGACCCAAATTGAATTTAGACTTTGGAGATTCTCCCATATCCACTGAGTGGAAAGAGCGAGTGACCAGCAAACTCAACTCGATGCCTGAAGTGTTTGCACACCATGACCTTGACTTCGGTCACACTGACAAAGTCAAACACAGCATAAAACTCAGTGATGAGACTCCTTTTAAGCAGCGAGCAAGACCCATACACCCCCAAGACCTTGAGGCAGTTCGAAAACATCTCCAGGAGCTGTTGGCTTCTGGGGTCATTTGAGAGTCTGAGTCTTCCTTCTCGTCACCAATCGTCGTAGTGAGGAAGAAGAATGGTGATGTAAGACTCTGCATTGATTACCGCAAGCTCAACCTACAAACTATCAAGGATGCATATGCTTTGCCACACCTAGAAGAAGCCTTCTCCACCCTAAGTGGGTCGAAGTGGTTCTCTGTGCTTGATCTCAAATCTGGGTACTACCAGATTGAGATGGAGGAAGAAGACAAGAAGAAGACGGCATTCGTCTGTCCCCTAGGCTTCTGGGAGTTTTGTAGGATGCCTCAAGGAATCACCAATGCACCATCAACTTTTCAACGCTTGATGGAGCGGTGTATGGGTGACATCAATCTAAAAGAGGTCTTGGTCTTCATAGACGACCTAATCGTCTTTTCAGAGACACTGGAAGAACACGAGAGCAGACTGCTTCGAGTACTGTCACGTCTGAAGGAATATGGCCTGAAGTTGTCGCCGGAAAAATGCAAGTTTTTCCAGACTTCTGTTCGATATCTAGGACACATTGTCTCCCGAAATGGAGTAGAGACAGATCCTGAGAAGATTAAAGCCCTTTCAACCTGGCCAGTTCCCTGTACCCTTAAGGCATTAAGGTCCTTTTTAGGTTTTTCAGGGTACTACAGGAGATATGTAAAGGATTACTCGAAAATAGTCAAACCTCTAAATGACTTGACCTCCGGCTACCCACCACTCCGGAAAGGTTCCAAACCCACTAAGGAGCAGAGTGCCAAGTACCACAACCCCAAAGAACCCTTTGGCAGTCGTTGGACACCCAGCTGCCAGCAAGCTTTCCAAACCATCATTTATAAGCTCACATCAGCTCCTGTTCTGGGCTTCGCTGATCCTAAGCTGCATTACATCCTGCACACCGATGCAAGTACCACCGGGCTAGGAGCAGCCTTATACCAGGAACAAGAGGGGAGGATGCGAGTCATTGCATTTGCCAGCAGAGGGTTGTCACAGAGCGAGTCCAGATATCCAGCTCACAAGCTCGAATTCTTAGCACTCAAATGGTCGGGCACCGAGAAGTTGAAAGATTATCTGTATGGATGTCCATTCACTGTGGTTACTGACAGTAACCCTCTGACGTATCTCCTCACTTCAGCGAAGCTTGATGCCACAAGTTACAGGTGGTTAGCAGCCCTGTCAACTTTCACTTTCAAACTTCAGTATCGTGCTGGTAAGCAAAACCAAGATGCTGACGGTCTCTCAAGACGTCCCCACGGTGAGCTGTCAGACGACTTAACGTCACAGAAAGAGCGTGAGCGTATACAGCAGTTTACGCGACACCATCTAGCAGACCCAGAAATTGTACAAGCCATCTGTGAAAGGCATCTCATCTGCCAAAGAACAGATGACGATTCCGACGATATTGACCCTGGTATCACTCTGGTTGAGTCACTTGCCATCTCTGCAGATGCCATACCAAGCAGCTTTGAACAAGAAAGTTCTTCTGTCATCCCTCATTTCTCACTTGAAGAGATAATGGAGAAGCAGAGAGCAGATCCTAGCATCAGAGAGATCATCTATCAGCTTGAGTCTGGAGAGAAGCCCCCTCCTACTGCTAGAGCTGAGCTCCCAGAACTCCCACTCTTGTTGCGGGAGTGGAATCGTCTAGAGTTAAGAAGCAGAGTCTTGTATAGACGGAAACAAGACGGAGCCCACCAAACATACCAGCTTGTCCTACCAGAGGAGCTGCGATCCCTTGTCTTGACAAGTCTCCACGATGACATGGGCCACATGGGAATTGATCGTACTCTCGACCTTGTGAGATCCCGTTTCTATTGGCCCAAGATGGCGTCCGTAGTGGAAACCAAGATCAAGACTTGCAACCGCTGTGTTAGACGTAAAACCCAGCCAGAGAAGGCTGCTCCCTTGGTCAACATTAAGACCAGCAGGCCATTGGAGTTGGTCTGTATGGACTACCTTTCTCTGGAACCGGATAGGAGTAACACGAAAGACATACTCGTGATTACCATACTCGTGATTACCGACCACTTCACAAAGTACGCAGTGGCGATACCAACTGCTAACCAGAAAGCAAGAACAGTTGCCAAGACCCTCTGGGAACATTTTATCATCCATTATGGTTTTCCAGAGCGCCTCCACAGTGACCAAGGTCCGGACTTTGGGTCCAAAACCATCAAGGAACTGTGTGAGCTCGGAGGAATCAGAAAGGTCAGAACAACGCCCTATCATCCGAGAGGTAATCCCGTTGAGAGGTTCAACCGGACCCTCCTACAGATGTTAGGCACTCTGGAGAGTGAAGACAAAACCCACTGGCGGGATTTCGTAAAGCCTCTGGTTCATGCGTATAATTGTACCAGGAACGATGTCACTGGCTTTACCCCGTACGAGCTGATGTTTGGCAGACAGCCCAGACTACCAATCAACCTAGCCTTTGGTCTGCCTGCCCACAAACAACAGAAGTCACATTCTCAGTATGTGAGAGATCTCAAAAGTCATCTGGAGGAGAGTTACAGAGTTGCCACTCGTAATGCCCTCAAGGTAGCGGAGAGAAATAAAACTCGGTTTGACAAACGAGTTACCGAATCCACTCTTGAAGTTGGCGACCGAGTTCTGGTCCGAAGTGTTCGCCTACGTGGTAAACATAAGTTAGCTGACAAGTGGGAATCCGATGTCTACGAAGTTGTCAAGCGTGCCGGTGATCTGCCTGTATATACAGTCAAGCCTGAGAACAAAGACCGACCACTGCGCACCTTACACCGTGACCTGCTACTGCCTTGTGGTTTCCTACCAGCAAGTGAACCTGAGAAACCTGTCGCACCAAAGCCAGTCCGTAAACCTTGCACACGGCAGAATCCTGGTGCTGACACAAGCAGTGTTGCGGAAATGGAAACACCCTGTGATGATGTTGAGGAAGATATTCCTGTTCCTGTCCACTGGTATACAGATCAGCAGGCCGCAGAGCCAGTCACATTCACTAAAGTGTATGAAAACCGTGGATGGAAGTCGAGACAACCTCCTAGTACTGATACTGCAGAGGAGCAGTCAGTATCAGATCCAGTCCCTAATACTTCAATACCTCCTGTTGAGCTGATTCCTGTGGACGAAGAGGCCACTGATGAAGTTCCAGTAGATGTTGAAGTAGACAACTTACCCGAAAGAGACAACTTACCTGAAAGAGACAATCCACCGGAAGAAGACATCTTGCCTGAAAGAGACCACTTACCTGAGGATCCACCTGGAATAGAAACAACCGAAAATGACAGACCACCTGAACTAGACTTACCTGAATGTAACTCACCTGACGCAGTTCCACAATCCATGGAGGAAGTCCCTACCATCATGGATGAAGTGTTATCTGTATTGTCTGACATGTCAGAGTTGAGTGAAGAGGAAACGCCTGAAGAGGAGAAACTTGAAGAGGAAAGATCTGAGGATGAAGGATCTGAAGAGGAAACACCTGATGAGGAAGATCCTGAAGCGGAAAATTCTGAAAGTGAAGTGGGAATGAATGTACCAGCAGCAGTCACTGTTGAGTCCACTCCAGTTGATGCTGAAACTGCTGGAGCAGATGCAGTTACAGATACTGTAGAGGAAACGGAATGCCCTGTCCGTCGCTCTGCTAGGATACAGCAGAGATGTGAGAGAAATCAGATGAATAATCCCCTAATCTCAGTGATTCAATCACTTTTCCAAGGCCTCAGTACTGCCTTTATAAGTTCATTGGATGGAGATGACCATATGTCCCTAACATTTCCCAATGTGGTGACCAGTCAGCCACTAAGATGCAATGGATGCAACGGGACGTGCACCAATTCAAGAGGGGAGGGTGTAACCCAGGTCATGTAACCTGGTTACCAGTGACCTAATGAATCAATGCATATGGATATTATGTCTGAAGTATGAAGAGGAGCAAGTCAACCTAACTTGATTTGTCCTGTGAAGAATGACAGGTGAACTCCCAATCAGTCTAACTCCCTCAAGACTGACTGATTGAATTCCCTCCAATCAGACAACACCCCTCACCTCTGCCCCGCCCTCTCCCTCTCTGCCCCTGCATGCAGTGTGAATCCCCATTCTCACAGAACCACCTGCACTACAGGAGAGAGACACACTGAGTGACAGAACTCAATTTATTGATAAACTGACCAGAAATAAATATAGAAGCCACTCAGACAGCACACACACACCTTGCCATCATCTCAGCGTTCCAGAGAGGGCTGAGAGTTTGATTCCAATTACTTTGGTGAGTTGCTACAAACTTTGTTGGCTACAGCTAAACAGCCATGCAGTGGTTAGCAGCTAATTGGCAAAGCCTTTGAAGTCCAGTAGTATGCCTTTGATGTTAGCCCAAATGTTTGGCTAGTAGCATAGCAGAATGTTCCAAGCTAATCTACCTGGTTGACTACATGGGATACAGTTTGCACTGTTAATGGAACTTGATTATTTTATTTCACCGATGTAGATGGCTGTGTGCTGCTTTTATTTTGTTTTTGTACATGTTTAGCCTTTGATAAAATAGGCTGCTGAGTGAGCATATTTTCATTTCATTTTCTAGTGTGTGCTGGGTTTGCCCTCTGTCTGCCTCACCAGTCCTGGTGTTTAGAGGAGCAATTTATTTGGATGCCATTGGTGAGAGAACTTTAATACAATGCATATTATTTTATTTTCATGATGAGAATATTGTATTGTATTTTATTATTTTCACTTTTGAGAACTTTGTAAAAAGAGAATGTATTTTATTTGTGCTATTTGAAAGACACCTGTACTGAAGAGATGCTAATTTTAGTTTTTCTTGTGGACCTGTATGCTTGCATACAGGTCAGGTTTTATTCCTGGATGAGACTGTCTGGATGATTAGGTCTACCAAGGGTGGCGAGCTTCCAACCCAGGATTCGACGGATTGCATGGATGATTAGGTCTACCAAGGGTGGCGAGCTTCCAACCCAGGATTCACCTGCTTCTAATGATATCAACGCACTTAATGCGAAATATTCACGTGCTTTCAGACTCTTCAATGCAGAAAGTATCCAGGATACTTGGATATTCAGTATCCAATAACTCACCAATGCAGAGATATTAGTAGTAAAATGTCGACATCTAGTGGTCAACCTCAGAGGAGCGCAAAAATAAAACCTGAGGTGACTCCCAGCCTCGAACCAGATGCCAAGTGTGCTCTGTTCCCCAGTGTAACGCTCCACGCCACTGACCCCGACGGAGCGGCGCGGTATTGGGCGCCGATGACCCCCGTGAGTCGCCACCGAGGCGAGCGCTAGCGAGCCGAGTTGCCGCGACGAACGGTGGGAACGGCGCCCAATCCCACTCAGCCGCGTTACCGAGTTATGTGCCGTTATGGACAGAATAGTAAATATTCAGTCCCTCACTATCAACATCTACCCCACTCCACGTCATAGATAAATGCACAAAAAAGGAGTCACTTCATCCGTTCATTAGCTCAGTCAGTAGAGCACGGATGCAACAAACCCACGGTTTGGGTTCGATTCCCCTGAGGGGACTAATATTCAAGGCGAGAGATATCGGCGCATGCGTACTTCAAAGTATCCACGGAGGATACTCCTCCGTGGATACCCAGTGCATATTCTCTGCATTCAAACGTCTGAGAAATGGTGAAAAAGTCGGATTGAATGCGAAGAGAGCAGTCGAAGCCGGTGCAGGATTCGACGGATTGCATGCGAAGAGGATCTTTTTGTTTTTTCCCTTGGAGACTGACTCTGGATCTGTGGTTCTGCCAGTGTGGTAGGACAGAACTGAACATTCACAGAACTGAACTCATACAGTAGAACTAACACAGAGCTGAACTCTGCACTATACACCTCCCTTTACACTACACTTCACAGTGCAGTTTGATATCAGTGGACTCAAACACATACAGTACACACACCTCCGTGGTACTGTACATTTGGGTTTATTTATTGACAAGGGATTGAAGTGTATTGTTTATTGTTCATTTGATTTGAGATTAATTGTGAATTCATTTAATGCTGTATTTGGTGATTAAGAGTTCATGGATCAGTAGTTCATAAATATTCATACTTACCATACAGTTAAAAAGGATATTTACAATTAAAGGATAAATAGGAGTTAAAAAGATAAATAGTATCTACAGTTAAAAGGATATTGACTAAAAGATACTTACCAGGGTGCACCCGCAGATAAAACCTAATAGATTAAAACCCATAGATCATAACCTAGAGGTTAAAGGTTACTAAAGCCTAAACTTAAAGGGTAATATTCAAAGGGGTTAACCTGAGAAATATTTTGGTTTCATTTGATGCCAAGTGGTGACTGCAAGTTAACACAACCAATCATTGAGCTCATTTGTATTGTCTATGTCTGTTTTATGTGTTTTGGTATACCATTTCCTATTTACTATGTTCTATAATACAAGCTAGCTTCTTTATTATTGATACATACCTGTGTGGTCTCAATTATTTACCCATTTAATGCTCCCAGAGTCGAACCTCACCCATTCACTAGTCCAGGATTAATGCCTTATATGGTAGTGGTCTTTGCAAGTCTATTACACAGGTGTTACGTGCTACATATGCACGTTTTTTAGACGTCTAAACTTAGACTTTAACGGCCGGACGTCTATTAGAAGTCTAAATTTAGACCCAGGTATAAACTTAGACGTCTATTAGACGTATATTAGACGTCTAGTCTAAGTTTAGACGTCTAAAAAACTTGCATATCTATACCTCTGGTAGACCATTTTTTATACGTATAAACTTAGACTTCTAGTTCAAATTGTTTAGTGGGATCACTTCTGCTGACTCATTCTGACATCACTCTTGTGCAAATAGATGATTCTTCCACACTTTCACTTTGCACTCTAGGTCAAGTATGCAGAGTTAATGTCTGACATCAGGGTATTCTGGAACCGGCACAAAAGGCTCTGACATCACATACGCCACATGAGTCAACACAGACTTAGGTGCGCGTGTTCCTGGCCGCAGCGACGAGTGCAGTGCCCGGCCTCGACCGACCCGATATGGGGTTTTCTGGAACCGGCGCGAAAGTTTCTGAATTTCCGTATTCGGAGCTGATGTTTTACATAAGGGTTTTCTGGAACCGGCACTGTGTCTGCAACACAGTCAGAGGCACAGACAGATACAGAGATCTCTATAATGGGCATGAAGGGACACAGACAGACAGATACAGAGATCTCTATATACGGGCATAAAAGGGACACAGACAGACAGATACAGAGATCTCCATATATGGGCATAAAATGGATGCAGACAGACTGATACAGATATCTCCATACTGTATATGGGCATAAATGGACACAGGCAAACAGATGGTCAAAATGGGTCATATGACAACAGGTTTAATGGGACCATTCATCCCACCGGCCTCAAATTCGGCACACGCGTTCCCCGACCTGATACGTGGTTTTCTGGAACCAGCACGAAAGGTTCGGAATCTCTGTATGCAGTAGCTGATGTCTGACATCAGGGTTGTCCGGAACCGGCACATACACAGGCATAAAAGGGACACAGACAGACAGATACAGAGATCTCCATATATGGATATAAAATGTTATTGTGGGCTCGCTTTCATGTATGTGGGCTCGCTTTTCACGTATGTTATCTTCATTATTAGTGTGGTTGCCCACAGGGCAACACACTATAGTCCTGGAGAAACTTTATTAGTTTTATTGTGGTCTGGCTGAAGGCTATGTTCTACCCCAGTTTATATAAATATATTTATTTCAAACTTCCAAGGTTCCCCCCACTTTTTTCGTCCTCTAACTACTTCAACGCACTTTGTGCTAGAAACTTCGTTCAGACTTCAACATGTTCAGCTTTCTACAGTGATGTGTCCTCATATTTTTCGTTTTAAAATATTTCACATTTTTTGAAATATTTAATTTTTAAACCTTTTTTCCCCCTCCTTATAATGGGAGTCTATGGAGAAAAGTGCCAATTTTTCTGGTGCTCTCAACTCTTTCATACTTTCACATAAAAAACTTGTTCCAAATTCCTTCCTTCCTTGTTCAGCGATGTTTGAAGTTTCATTGGTGTTTTAATAATTTTGAAAAAGTTTATACTTTTTGAAATATTTAACTATTTCTAAATCTTTCATCACATAGAGAATGATTGGGATCCAACTTTCAATTTATCACTTCTTCACTTACTTCAGCGTCATTACTCTGGCATACATTTACGTAGGAATGTGATTTAAACTTTAAAACACTCACACTCCCTCAAACAGTTCAAACAGTATTTGAATACGTCTTAATACGTTTTTTCCGCAATCGCAGTTGAGAACTAGGGCGTTTTTGGCCGGAAAGGCAAACTAGAGTAGAGAGGGCCAATTAGCTAGAGTGTGGGAGACTTCTTCTTAAAGCCATGAAGTTTTCTGAACGAATCGTCCTCACGGCCAAAATATTTAACTTACACACGTTTGTTGGCCAGTTTGTAGCCACGCTCGTTGTGTTTCGTACAGTGAGACATACAGAATTTGAACTATGGCCCTCTAAGTGACTGAATGTATGATCAGAGCCCCCATCGAGCCCCATTCAAAATGTCAGAATGCCTCACATCTCTCAGACTATTTCTAAAGACCATTTCCAACTGCTTTAACGCCCACATTTTTGATCGTATTAACAACAAAATCGTTTGGGTCGTAGAGCAATGTCTTCAGCCACTCACGGACAAAAGAAAATGTGCGTTCTACTTTTAGTTTTTGAGATATAGTGATGTGTTAAGGCCTTGCGCTTTCTATTCAAACCAATGGATATGGCCAATAGCTTGAACAAACAGTATTAGTTCTACAGCTCACAAGCAAAGGTGCTCCTTATTAACTTTAATAACAGTGCTGAGTCAGTGGTCTGACATGATTTACAAGCTCACAACAAGTTGCTCTGTGTAACTTTGTGAGCTTGTAGATCGGCTATTTATCTGTTTCTCAAAGTGTGGTCCAGGGAACGCACGCACACACGCACGTACGCACGCACGCACGCACGTACGCATGTACGTACACGCGCGCGCGCGCACACACACACACACACACACACACACACACACACACGAAACTCGGTTACTGGACTTAAACCACCAATAGGGACGAGCTGTAATTGCTGAAGCCCCACCCCCTCTATCTTCCTATTGGCTGGGCTCTAAACAGCCATAACTCCAGTTCCCAACATGCTACTGGTCTCGAACTTGGTGGGTGGTCCCACAGACCCCTAACCATATGCTAACCGCTACTGCTAACAGTTAATGATAATGCTAACCATAACTTCTGCTAATGTTAATGTTAATGCCCGCTAACGCAGGGCTGCCAAGTCTCACGCTTTGAGCGTGAGAGTCACGCAATTTAACCTCTTCTCACGCCACACGCCACACATGCCATTTCTCACGCATTTTTACAGCCATCCCACAGACCTCTCCCGAATGTTGCGGGGGTTTTCTCACTCGGTAAATGTCGCACGAGAATTCTAAGCGCAGTGAATGTGGCTGCTCTGCTCCTCCACTCTCTCTCCCCTCTACACATACACACATGCAGGCGACGCAGCGAGAGAGAGAGCCCTACAGACGGCGGTTGGCAACCGCCGTCTGTATGCTTTCTCGCTTGGATCTGCGGGGCCGGGGATCGCGTCGCCCCCCGCGGTGGAGAAACACACTCGCTCCGTGAGTAAACGCCGGGCGATATTTCACAAAGATGACCACAATCCAGTTCTTGCCTCCCGCGAGCGCATGCACGAACGAGCCCATGCGCAATAATTTCATGGGTTAGCCTATTATATCCACTTGTCTTGAACCCTAATATCCCCATATTCTTAGGAGGGCTTTAGAAGAGGGCGGTTTGCACCAACACTACCAACACCACTACTCTACTAGAGGGAAGAATCCCAGTAGCCCAGTGGTTCTCAACTTGTGGGTCGGGACCCCCAGGGGGTCCCCAAATTATTTTGTGGGGGTCGCCATGATTAACTTAATGTGCATTGTTTTCTCACTCAACAGTAAACAAACCAACATAAAGTTTAAGTGTATAGAGGGTATCTGCACATTTCTAAAGTGACTTAAGTAGCCTACTGATGTGACTTATAAATGTTTGATAAATACGCAGTGCTGTCAAACAAGTATATGGAGCTATCTATGACATCTATTAAGATTTAATTTGCAACAGAATTTTGATACAATAGTGGGGGTCCTGCTTCATCTCCCTTTAGCTAAGGGGTCCTTGACTTGAAAACATCTTCTTCTTCTTGCCTGCAGTGCCTGCCTGGCAAACAGCCAGTAGCCACAAACCACAATATAAAAATAGAAATGATTGCCCAGGATGTTTTATCAGCTGCTATAGTAACAACAACAACAACAATAATTATTATAATTATTATAATTAATTACAAATATGTTTAAAATGGGACGTTGGTTTGTCTGGAGCCCTGCAGCAGTGTTCACTGTTCAGCCTGTAGGTTAGCTGCATTTGATCAACCATTCCAGCCAGAAGAAAATAAACCATAGAAACCCGGGAAAAACATGGAAAAACCAGTCAATGTGTTTGTAAAGCCGTCTAGTAGCACATCCCACAAAGACTGAAATTCAGTTTCCCTAGGAGAATCCTTGACAGCTGCTGAAAGTTGGGGTCCCATTAAATTAACTATACAGGATAAAACACACCAAAATAAGTATGCTTTAAGTAGCATGTGAGGGGTCAAACTATGGGTTTTTCATGATTCTGAATCCATTGCAAGCATTTGTTTTGCACGAAAAATATTCCTTGGGCTAAAACATATGGTTTAGTGATGAGTCATCACTTTTCACAGTTTTGGGGGAGCCGCCTTTACCCCAAGGAATGTTTTACGTGCAAAAAGAGAAATGGTTGCAATGGATTCAGAATCATGAAAACCCCATAGTTTGACCCCTCACATGCTACTTAAAGCATACTTATTTTGGTGTGTTTTATCCTGTATAATTAATTTAATGGGACCCCAACCTTCAGCAGCTGTCAAGGATTCTCCTAGGGCGGGGGTCAGCAACCCCGCATGCGGCACTTTAGCGCTGCCCTAGTGGCTCCCTGGAGCTTTTTAAAAAATGTATGAAAATGGAAAATATGGTTTCTGTAGGATAACAGACATGACACAAACATTCCTAACGTTTTCCAATGCTGTAAAAATGTGTAGAATAAATATTACATTTCAACATTCTCTCCAGGATGCGCTGCAGCGAAAAGTAAGCCATTTACCATGAGAGGGAGTGGGTTGTTGGCTGATTTACCACTGTTTCGGGGTTGTGGCACGAGGCGAAGCCGAGTGCTACACAACCCTGAAACAGAGGTAAATCAGCCAACAACCCACGACCTCGAATGGTAAATTGCTTTTCTACCACTTTTTCCATATAAATGAAAGAAAACACAGTTGTAACTTGCAAGGATCTTTAGTTACAATCATTAATTGTTTCAGTATACACATTATACTTCCGCCACAGCATATAGTCCCATAAACAACAATGATTGCAGCCACATTCACTGGCCAAAAACAAACAAACAAAACAAAAAATAAATCATAACCTAGGCTACTTGTCATAAATATTAAATGGTGTCCGGAGTGCTGATCCCGCGATGTCGCGCGAAATATACTGTATATACAGTAAAGCTTGTGTGGGCTCACCTTCGGTCCGGCTATCACTGTGGCACTGTGAGTCCGCGATTCGTTTCCATTGCACGTCCACGTGCACACAAAGTGCTCCCATCCCATAGAAAACAATGGATTTTCAGATCTTTAGAGTCCATTTTCTCCAAAAAAAATACTTTTGATGCCAAGGATGGCATGGCATTCTCGCTAAAATAGCACAACCATGATAACATAAATCCTCCTAGTCCTTCCTTGTTTACCACAAAGAACCTCTCAGCAAGAAAGGACACCAACATGTTTTTTGGCTCCACGTCCATGTGCCATGACACTCTCGGTGGCAAAACTAGCACCGGGAGTTCGGTGAATAACTTTGGAGTATATGAGCGCCGGCTGGGGCAGCTCATGAACAAAAAATAATTCTGAACGATTGAGACCTTTATAAAATACTCAGCTCAGGAATATAAAAGAAGACATGTCACACATTGTTTTCTGCTGTGTTGCTTTTCGGTGTGTACGCTGTAGGCTATAACATCATAGAGGCACAAATTACGTTTCTGAACTAGCTAGTATCGCAAGACTCCACCATTCCATGTCTGGAATCCAAATCTCGCGATATCTCTGAGACAGAAACCGCCGCCGCTGTTTAGCTGCCTCAATAACATTATGTACTGTGCACATCGAAAAGCAAGTGATTGTAGAAATACCTGTGATGTGTCTTCTTTTATATTCCTGGAGTGATTATACAACAACGGTCTCTATCGTTCAGAATTATTTTTTGTTCATGAGCTGTCCCAGCCGGCGCTCAGAAACTCCAATGTTATTCATGGAACTTCCGGTGCGAGTTTGCCACAGAAAGTGTCATGGCGTGTAGACCTGGTGTGGGCGTGACTTCTCCTACTTTGAGTCTTCTTGGTTTACCATCTGAACCGGAACTAACGGTGGGTCAATCGTGAAGGTCGTCAATTAGGAATGGTGAGCTCGATCTACTTCCGGCCTTCAAAATGAGAGAGTGGCCGCGAATGGAGAACTGGCCGGCACTTTTTGGGAGCCACATTGATCTTGGAAATGTTACAACTGCAACACAACAGTGGGCGGGGTCCATGAGCCAACTCAATTTTGTTGACTCATTTACCACTGTTTTAAGCCAATCAGAATCCAGTATTTGAACATGTGACCTAAAAAATTGGTAGAATAAACATTTAATCATCAATGCTCAGAGTCGAAACATAGATATATATATTTTTTCATGAACATATATTTTACGTTTTTCCCCAAAAAATGTTTTAATCGCTTGTTCAAAAACGTTATAAGCGTTAATGTTTTCCAAATGTGAGAGGACCGGTGTGTCTCGGTTGGAGACGAGTGAATGTCTGTTGCATCCATCGCAGATTCGTATGCATGCGGCGCTAGTCAGGTTTGCGGACTTCTGGTTGAGAAACAATGCTGGTCCGATCGTGTGCATGCGTCATAGCGGTGCACGCTTACAGTCTATGGGTGCGCGCTGACTGGATGTGTTTACCTCCTGCTTTGTGCATGCTTAAAACGAAAGCTTGCTTGTTAATGGCAGCATCGCCGTCGTGTGTGATGATTTTGTCAAGACTGACAATAATTAAAACAACACAAAGGACGCATTAGAGAGTGGAGAGTGGGAGAGCGAGGTAGACCAAACCTCCATGTGTGATACAATAGCTTGGGTGCCAGCCTGAGCCTGCTCGCTAACGCTACTTTCCATGGACTTTCCATGCCAACGTAAGGAAGAGCAATCAATTTATTATCATTATTAGGGCTTTGATGCAAGTGCTAAACGTGATCGTTGCAACTGCATAAGTTGTTTTCCTTAAAGTAATGCGCCGTTGTGCTCTCCTCTCATCTGCTTCTTCAAAAAAAAAGAAGAAAAAAAATCGATAAACGCTTCGATTTTCGGCCTCGACCCGTCAATTCGCAAATAATGCATCGATTAACATCCCTACTCATTATGTATTTGTAGCCTACTTAGTCATTTTGATAGTAGGCTAATATAGACACATACAGCATGTGTTGCCTTCATTATAAGGCTTCTTAAGGCTTTTAATTTTTTTGCGGCTCCAGACAGATTTGTTTTTTTGGTCCAATATGGCTCTTTCAACATTTTGGGTTGCCGACCCCTGTCCTAGGGAAACTGAATTTCAGTCTTTGTGTGATGTGTTACTAGACACCTTTACAAACACATTGGTGAAGAAATGTTTTGGTAAGGAATTTATTCCAGGATATGACACTATTTCTGAAGATATTCCCTGACTAATATAATATAGTCCACCCAGTTCCTGTGTGTCATAATAATGTAAAACACAATTAAAACACGGTCTTAAAAATGGTATACTGTTGAAGCAATCAACAGTATACCATGCAATGTTGAATGGACTATGTAGACTTATTTGTTTGACGTCTGCCTGGTAACAAGCGACGAGAGTGAAAAGTGTTTTTTCATTGGTGATGGCAGATCTCTCCAGTCTCCAGTCTTGGCTGGTAAGGGTAGAAGCTACCATCTACCACTACCATAGATGGTAGTTGATTAAGATGATCTCTTGTTCTTTAATTATTGTTCCCCAGTCCTAGTCTTATAGTTGGAGTTAAACTTAGATAGTTTACGAGGCTTCTTTCCATTACAAGTCACAATCTGGTGTAGTTTTGGTTTGACGTCTACCTGGTAACAAGTGATGAGAGTGAATGGTGTTTTCTCATTAGTTGTTGTAGAAGTGTTGATGTTGGAGAAGTGAGTCAGTGTTCATTTCCACATCAGAACTCATCGACACAACTTCAACTAAACTCTGAAACATCTCAACTCATCAACACTTCAACTAAACTCTGCAACATCTCAACTCATCAACACTTCAACTAATCGCTGAAACATCTCAACTGTCATGACTTGTACTAATTTCTGGCTCTGTGTTTCACTGAGTTTCATCTCTTTCCATGGAGCAGGTAAACTTTATTGTTTTTGTATTGTTTTGGAGGTCACATGGTTTCATGCCTCTTCCAAGCCTCTTGGGGTAGGGCATCATCACTTTAAGCAAAGAGGCTTGGAAGAGGCACCAGATCCTTGTGTGGATGTTTAAATGAACAACTTGAACTCTCGCATTCAAATAAAACCTATACGCATGCTTTATGGCTGCCTCAAAGCAAAAACATGGACAAATATGATATTTAATCGGACTCTGTCGTGGAAACACACATATTTGTTTTAAGTCTGTCTGTGAATGAGGCCCAATATGTCTGTGTTGACAGATTTGTGATATTTCTACTTTTCTATTTCCAGATGGATTCCTCAACGTAGAGGTCAATGAGTGCGTGTTCAACTCCACTGACCTGAAGGACATACAGTTCATCAGATCATGGTATTACAATAAACTACAGATCACCAGGTTTGACAGCAGGGTGGGGCAGTTTGTCGGCTACACTGAGTTTGGTATGAAGCAGGCAGACTACTTTAATAAACAACCTGGATACATGGCTATGCTGAGAGCACAGGCAGCGGCAATCTGCAAACACAACGCTGAGCACGACTACCACAATGCTCTGGAGAAGACTGGTGAGCTGATCTCAGAACAGCACTCAACACTCATCACCTCATAAACAAAAAACAAACAAAAGAAAATCAAACAAAAAAAATGCATTGATTTTTAAGTGAACTTTAAATTGAGCCTCTTGTACTGAAATGTACTTTTGATAGTGGTGGTGGTGGTGATGATGATGATGATGATGATGATGATGATGATGATGATGATGATGACATAATTATAGCTTGCATTTATATAGTGGCTTTCATGACCCCAAGGAAGCTTTACAAAACCATGGATAAAAAGCTAAACAAAAAACTATTAGCCTGAGAGAATAGGAGAGAGAATAGGTGTCTTTTCAAGGTAGCCTTAAAAAGTCCATGATGATGATATAAAATAGTAAAGGTCTCTGTATTGAATACTTGAGGCCTTCTAGAACTACTACTACTACTACTACTACTACTACTACTACTACTACTACTACTACTACTACTACTACTACTACTACTAATAATAATAATCTTGTTCCTACAGTGGTGCCCGACGTGGCACTGGCCTCAGAGACGCCCCCTGGTGGTGGTAAACGCACTCACATGCTGAGGTGCAGCAGCTATGAATTCTACCCTAAAGCCATCCTGGTGACCTGGCTGAGAGGAGAAGAAGAAATCACCTCTGGTGTGACCTCTACTGATCTGCTGCCTGATGGAGACTGGTACTACCAGTACCACTCCTACCTGGAGTACACACCCAGGTACACACCTAATAGACACCTATACATAGAAATACACACCTCTACTGGTACTACCAGTACCACTCCTACCTGGAGTACACACCCAGGTACACACCTAATAGACACCTATACATAGAAATACACACCTCTACTGGTACTACCAGTACCACTCCTACCTGGAGTACACACCCAGGTACACACCTAATAGACACCTATACATAGAAATACACACCCAGGTACACACCTAATAGACACCTAGACATAGAAATACACACCCAGGTACACACCTAATAGACACCTAGACATAGAAATACACACCTCTACTGGTACCATTCTTTCCTGTTGAGATTTTCATATTTCACCTAGGTTTTTTCATCTCACTCACGTCACTTTGTCTGCTGACCTCACTCCAGCAACAAAATAAACAGAAAATAAACAAAAATAAAAATAAAACAATTCACATTGCAGGCGCTTTTTGAGAGTGAAAAAATGAGAAGACACATGTGACGTGTGATATGGGCAGCTTGCCCCAGGCCAAGCTCAATAGGGAACAACAGTATTACCAGTAGCCTACCACTCCTACCTGGAGTACACACCCAGGTACACACCTTATAGATTAATTAATTCAATTTAATTGTTGCATATTAATCAATCATTATTTTTGTTAAAAGCATCGATTGACACACCTAATGTGAAGTGAGCAGTACTATTTATGAGTTAATTTCATCAACCTTCCCGCTAGCCAATCACAGCGCGTCCTGTGAAGCCTGACCAATGGGACCCTGGGCGTAGAACAAACTTTGAGCCGTTTATGCCAGATGTAGGCTTCAGGTTACTTTAGGGCCCGGACAACACACTTTTAGCCTTTTTTTATTTTTCCATTTGGTTCCTAACTATCATTTAGCTGGGGACCCCCTGGAACTCCCTCAAGGACCCCTGGGGTCCCTGGACCCCACTTTGAGAACCACTGCCTTAGGTCATCTGGGGATGGCCTGCTGGTTGTTCAAAATATCTAAAATTACTTAGAGTACCAAAAGTAAAAGAAAATATCGTAGAAAAATAAGTAGCCAATTTACAAGCTCACAATGTTTCACAGGCAGAAATATATATAGGGCTGAAGTGGTTAGTGTGTTTTGTAATAATACAAATCTAATAAGTATAAGTAAAATAATTGTAGTGGAGTAAAAGTACAATATTTGCCTTTGAGATGTAGTGGAATATGTAAAGTCATTCAATATATATACCGTGTATGTATGTATGTATGTATGTATGTGTGTATATATATATATATATATATATATATATATATATATATATATATATATATATATATACTGGAAATAGTCCAGTATAAGTACAAAAATACCTCAAAATTACAGTTCTTGAGTAAATGTACTTAGTTACTTTCCACCACTGCCATGCACCACAACCCTGGAACTATTCAGATGACATAAACAAGCCCTGACCCGTCCCTAGCTGTTTTTAGCTTAGTTACAATAAGCTACACGTGTTGAGGTTAAACGCTGTTGATCGTGCTCATTAAACTTTAACAAGCCTCATTACTTCTCACTGCTGAAATCATCAAATGTCTTTAAAAGCACACTGGTCATGTGATAGAAGTGTGTAAGTGTGTGCGTGCGTGCGTGCGTGCGTGCGTGCGTGCGTGCATGCGTGCGCTGAAACCTCTTCTTTATGGAAACTCCCAAGCCCCCAGAACCCAGGGGGCGCCCTGAAACCAAAAGGACATGTTGGCCGTTTTGAGGTACTGCAGTTGGGTCTACTCACATGAACGCGAATTTTGGCTCCACCCCCTCCACTCCAGACAGCTGAATCCTCTGTTCCTCTCCGGAGCGGAGAGCAGCGCACCGCAGACCGCATTAAACCAAGATAACTATAAAGAAGGTAGAGTCGCCAAAATGGCTGGGCATCCGCCATTGACGCTCATGGGAGCAAAACTGGGACCGGAAGTTGTGTGAACTGCAATGGAGTCCATGGCAGAAGGATGACAGCCAGCTGGACCATGCTTGTGAATAAATTATTTCTGAACGTTTATCTCCTTTGTCAGTTAATCGGTCCAGGAATATAAAAGAATGCATATCACAGGTTGTTTTCCAATCAATTGTTTTTTTATGTGCACACTGTATAATTTTATTGAGGCATCTAAACAGCGTCATCCTCCGTCATGTATCGTTTCTGGAAGTGTTGCCAGGTTCTGAGAAATAAGCAACCAGGCCTAGGAAAACAAGACCAAAATAACCAACTAGGGCCAGGCAGGTACTAGGCTTTTATGAGCACTTTATACTGCTGTATTGAAAATAACCATCAACAAGCTATAGATCTGCTAAGACTTTGATAACTTGTCAAATGCGACATTCTGCATAATGAGCACTTTCTATATTGGTACTTTAATTCTATTTTAATATCATTCATTTTTAATTCCTGAGTTTAACTTGTGAGATTATTTCTAAATTGCTGTATTGATTGATTACTTACAGTTTGCAGAGACAGGTACAGAGAAGTCGGCTACAGTACAGTACAAGTTCTGCTAAAATTATTTTTCCAAAAAAGTATATGGGGTCCTTTGTACTCAATTGATCAAAACATTGATAATATTGATGATACTTTTACTCAAGTAAAAAACGTTGGTAGCCTACCACCACCACCACTTAGAAACACTGGTTAAAACAATAAAAAGCCCATTCCCTTGTTACTGCTCCATCGGTCTCTTTCAATGTTATGAGATACATAAAGTGGCTTAAAATAAGACAAAAAGCTTACTAGGATCTCCTTTTAGTTGACCTTGTACCAATGATTAGGCTACAAGTAGGCCTACTGTCATAAAACTGTACGTTTTCCAGGCTTCTAATACATTCTTCAATCAAAAAGGAAAAAATAAATAAAAAATACCGGTAAGCAACTTGTTCACTTTAGAACAGATTGAACATTCGTAAGCTATATGTATATTCATGTATAACATCGTGTTTCATATGTAACATATTCATACTTTTATTTTAAACATGAATACATAGGCATACCTTATTGAGAACAATGTCAATAATACTATCAACAATGTCAATTGTGCACAGTAAGCATGTTTTATTTTTAACATAAATGTGGAAAATGTTTTAAAAGATATTTGAAGATAAATGGACATTTATTTATTCATGCTCATCAATCAAGCAATAATTTCGCGGACCCCTGCAGTACCCCCCCCCCCCCCCCCCCCCCACACACACACACACACACACCCCACACACGATCCCAAGACGCCACCTGCAACAACCAATATTTACAAGCAACTTCACAGACAAATAAGTCCAAAGTCGCTTATAATAAGCACACATGGCAACACTAAATCCTTGACACGTTCAGAACGTACGTTGTACTCTTTAGATACCTCTATAAAATTGCACAGTGTGCACATTGAAAAGTAACATAGCAGGAAAAAAAGTTTTATATGATGTCTTTTATTTTCCAGAAGTGATTATTTGACAAAGGTCTAAGACGGTCAGAATAATTGTTTGTTGGTGGTTTGTTCATGAGCTTCTCCACGGACTTCCATGGAATCCAATGCAGGCCACCAAACTTCCGGCTGCAGGCCTGGCTCCCATGGTGAGACGAATCTGCCGACTGGAATTGCATGATAGCGAAAATGACGTATATGTCCCTACCTTGTTTTTAATTTCCTTGCATTAAACCAGGAAATAACCATAGCGACTTCTTCTTATTACTTCTTATTCTGTGTTTATTAAATATAGATACCTTCCCGAATCTCTATAGTTACAACAACATTGTTCTTATAAAACTGTTGGTTTACTCATTAGTATTAGTTATTACGATTTTCGCGTTTTGTCATCTTGACAGAGGCTGTCTGCCATTGACTTTGCATTGGGTTCTGAAAAGTCTGAATCAATTGTCTATCTTTTTTTTTAAATAGAAGCTTTACGTGAAATGTTAATGAAGATTTACTATCAAAATGGAATTTAAATGCGATACATACATGGTTTGATAACCTACAAGTAGGCGAAAGCCATTTCTGAGTAGGCCTGTCTGTCTCATAGAGTTATAAGTGGGTCTGTCTCATGGCCTGTCTCCATCATCCCCCCCCCCCCCCCATAGAGTATATTGTTATGTGTGAAGAAGGGGTCAAGTTTTACATTGTGCACACATCCAACGTTAAATTTACCAGCTTTTTGAATGACCTAATGAAATATGCACTCATGTTTGTATAGAGCCATAGAGTAATAAGAATAGAGCAGAGGGCAGGCCATATTTGATGGTTAAATAGTTCCATAACACTGTTAAAGCTAGCCTACTGAAAATGACCAAACTCTGTCTGTGAGTCTGTGACACTTACAAATGCGTAATGAAATGTATTCATTTTGGACAAAGTGCATCTAATGCATAGAGTATACCGGTATATATAATATCTAATGTGGATTTCAAAGAATGTCTCTATATGTCAACACACTGTCATCTAATAAAAATACTCTATTTCAGACTGTAGCTACTATATGAATTATATTTAAACTTGTTTCTGGAACAGAACACAACTCTAGGCTTGTCTAGAACAGACCAGTAACTTTAACTATGACACGTTTCACCCAAGGAATCCATGCAAAATGCTAAGATTACCACACTGAATGACAACACAGGTTGATATTGTAAATCAGGGGGCTTCAACGTTTTCAGGCAACAGACCCAGATGAGATAGAGATGAAGCAGGGACCCCCACAACCTTTTCATAGATTCCATATAGTTTAATCGTCTGACCGCACAATCATCAGTGTATTTTGGATTCATGTCAATTTGTGTTTTCAGATATTTAACCACTTGAACCGTCAATACTTAATAAGCTTCACTTTCACTCTGTAATTAGTCTGCTCTTTTTCCCCTCTACACCAAAGCCCTTTGCCAAAAATAGCAGATCTACAAGCTCACTGTAGGGTTTTCTGATTAATCGATTTTTAATCGAAATCAGGATTTTTTCCTTTGGACGATTTAAAAAATAAGAAATCGTAAAATCAATTTTCACTTTAATTAGGGTAATTCTTACTCATTGGAGCCTTGCACGGGGCAAAAAGTGCACAGCCCGGTCCTCATAAAGCAGGACGACAAGGTCCGACACCAAATTAATACTACTTTATCTCTGATGTGTAATTTCTTTGATGCACGTGCAGCGCACGTCAGACTGGGCAGGGCTCACCACATTAGATTTTGCTATTTGGCTATATACATTTTTTTTTTAAATAAAACAATAATAAAAAAAAATCATGTCCTTGCATTTTTTAAATGAAAACAACATAGTTGAAACAATGTATTATTCTTTTACCAAAAAATCGAAATCGGAATCGAAAATCGACTTTTCTGAGAAATAAATCGAGATTTTATTTTTAGGCCACATCGAACAACCCTAGCTCACTGTGAGCTTGTAGATCGGCTATTTTTGGCTAAAGTTCTCAGAATAAGGACACTAGGGTTTACTACTTCTGGTTTATAGAAAATAAATCCTTTGTGATACATTTGTTGGTTGTCTGATAAATATTGGATCATAATCATTATAATATCTACATTTATAAAGTATTCATAAACTTATCTGTGGTCTCTGAACCAGGTTTGGTTTGGTTAATTGGTTTAGTTTAGTAATACTCTAGTTAGGCTATATGTAAAAGGTTTGGACTATAGCCAGGATGGCCACAGGCCAGGACCATATGACACACAATAACACTATTTGGAATGAACTTCAGTTTATTTCACATGTAAAAACGTTAGACCAGGGGTCCTCAATAGGCGGACCGCGGTCCATGTCCGGACCGCGAGGCACCGCCGACCGGACCCAGGACGAATTATAGTAAAAAAAAAAAAAAAAGAAAAAAAGTGGAAAAACATCTCCACGTTTTTGTTTCCACTTCTCGTATTCATTCACTTTCATTGCATGCGCTGAGTGTGAGAGAGAGAGAGAGAGACAACGACGCGCTGATTGGCTGATGCCGGGCAACAAAGTATTATGGGCTGTCATGTCTCTGACAACGATGCGCTGATAGGCTGTTGCTACAGACCGCAGAAGTTTTTGGAGCAGCAGCAACAGCAGTAGCTTCAGCCAAAGAGTTATAATAAGAAGCTTCAGCCACCAACAATGCAACTAGTTATAAATCAGTGGGGTTTCATTCACGCAACATCATCAACGTGAATACGTTTGCAGGATTGTAATCTTATCTCCAGAGTTTGTCGCCACGTGCCACGGCCCGACGGCCCGTGACGGCTGCCTCTCTTTCTGCATGGATGTTGTTCTCCCATGGTTCTCCCCACCGGGGGAAATGGATGTGCTGTGTGGCAGCGCGCCGCATCCAGTTTGCGTTAGCGTGCGGCACTTAACGTGCGTCGATACCACGATGGGACGCTGCACAGCCGTCCGTGTTCAGTGTGTGCTCCCCTGTCTCTGACGCGCGACACCTTGTTTTCATATCGATATTCACGTTGCGACACAAGCATAAATTATTCGAAGATTATCCCAGTTTGTTAAAAGAAACCAGAGCACTAGCGCAAAATATCTCTGCTCCATTGAACATTCTGTTCTCCCTGCTTTAATGGGTTGTTTCTCTTCAATCAAGTAAGGCCCCCAAATGATTTTGGAGGAGTCCCCAGCCCAGATGACAGTGAAGTCATAATTTAAGGACCCTTTTAATAAAGAAAGAAACGGGAAAAGACCATTACTGCATGAAGCCTGGTGGGCGAGGTTATTACTGTATCAACAAACTACTACTACAAAAAACAAAAAAAAACACATCAGCCATTGTAAAAAAAATAAGAAAGGGATCCCTAATTATGTAAGATTAACAATAATGAGGGCAAGTGGCCATGACTGAGGGCAAGTAGAACATGACCTGTACTTTCCAGACGGACAAGTGCCTCTGAGACCATGGTGTCAACCCCTGGTTGGTACTTTTTTGTATCTTAGCCTACTATTTAAGATTAACCGACATAATAAAAATAAGAAGAATATAAATATATTTTAATATATATATATATATATATATATATATATATATATATATATATATATATATATATATATATATATATATATTAATTGTTTTATTTTTTCCCCGGACCCGGGCCTGTTTCAAAAAAATATTTGTGGACCTTCAAGATTTGTATTTGAGGACCCCTGCGTTAGACCATTGTCAATGGTGTGTATAAACCATAACAGTTAATTTCATAGAGGTATATATTAACTAATTTACCTCAGAAACTTCAAGCAATGGACTTGGTTATTAATATGGATTCCACTTTGGTAATCTATTCCGGTGTTTCTCAAACTTTCACATTTTCAAGGTCTCTCCTTAACTCTTTACAGCATACAAATGGAACCAAATTAACCAAATGTTGGTTCCATTTGTACACTGTCAGTATACACTTGTATGGGTCAAATTAGACCCCACAGAGTCCCTGGAATCCACTTTGAGAACCACTGATCTATTTGAAATGCATTCTGTTTGTTTGTTTACAGTGGTCTTCAACGTTTTCAGGCCAGGGACCCCCAAACTGATGGGGAGATGGAGCAGGGACCCCCTACCTTGGGGGTCCCTGCTCCATCCAACATGCATGTACAAGTGGCTGTAGCCTACCACTTCCATTTATAAACATACCTTAATAACTGAGAACCAATGTCAATACTATAAATCTATCACTAACAATCTGTCAATTGCACAATAATCATGTATACATAAGCTATTCAAAAGAGACAGAATCATGTTTTTTGTTATATTTAAAGACAAATTATTATTTTTCTTTCTTTTAAAAAATATATATATATATATATATATAACGTTTTTTTTTTTTTTTTTTACAATTTCGCGGACCCCCTGCAGTGTCCCCACGGACCCCCTAGGGGTCTGGGACCCCCTGTTGAAGACCCCACTTTAGAAGGCTAATCACATATGCAACGTAAATATAAAAATCATGTTAAATACAACCACTAAATATCAAAAATATATTAAACCCAATAATTAATTAGTTAAACCATGAAATACACAATGGTTAATTAATTCAACGTGGAGTTACACTTCCAGGCGATGCCTCAGTCCAGCGGGACGTATCGTAAGATCTAATCCGAGCAGAGTGCTTCTCACGCGGGGAGAGGAGCTGTACTGGGCGGCGTTTCCCTTTCTTCCCCACTAGAGAGCGTTCTCAACCGTCTAAACCAACAGAGCTCGTACTCGCGGCGCTCGTTCATGACTTGAGCCCCAGCGCGTCCATGAACAAATTCGATGACGCAAAATGCGTCACAGTAGACCCACTACGTCACGTTTTACTACCCGGATGGAGGGGTGAAAACCATAGAGTATATAAACAATAGAGAGCGGACCGGCCCCGCCCCCACTATCATTTCAATGCAAGTGCTCAGTGGCGTTTTGAAGCAACGGCTACGTGCTAGCATGTAGCTAATCCAGGTGCATTCTCTGGGAAATTGGCCACTACCTAGTGGGGCCAAGATGACGTCACGCTGCTCTCCGCTCAGAGGAAGGATTGTCTGGAGTGGAGGGGCGGGGCCAAAATGCGCGTTTAGGCTGCAGTTCCAACTTTGGCCACCATCGGGGTTGCTTCAAATCTAGCCCTGGGTTCTGGGGGCTTGGTGAAAACGCCTCATGCGCTGGGTGAGCAACTTCCTTATTCACTCAGCCAATCAGGAGCATTGTTTTGTTAAGCATCACCAGTTGCTAGGCAGAGACATGTTGACCTGAACACCCTGAGAGACAGTGGACTAGAGCTGCATGAAGGTTGCTGGTTAGAATCCCTGACCAGATGGTTCAACACATCTGTCAGAATTACAGCATGTCAATCAGAGGGTTGTCAGAATGACAGCATGTCAATCAGAGGGTTGTCAGAATGACAGGATGTCAATCAGAGGGTTGTCAGAATGACAGCATGTCAATCAGAGGGTTGTCAGAGTGACAGCATGTCAATCAGAGGGTTGTCAGAATGACAGGATGTCAATAAGAGGGTTGTCAGAATGACAGGATGTCAATCAGAGGGTTGTCAGAATGACAGCATGTCAATCAGAGGGTTGTCAGAGTGACAGCATGTCAATCAGAGAGTTGTCAGAATGACAGGATGTCAATCAGAGGGTTGTCAGAATGACAGGATGTCAATCAGAGGGTTGTCAGAATGACAGCATGTCAATCAGAGGGTTGTCAGAGTGACAGCATGTCAATCAGAGAGTTGTCAGAATGACAGGATGTCAATCAGAGGGTTGTCAGAATGACAGGATGTCAATCAGAGAGTTGTCAGAATGACAGGATGTCAATCAGAGGGTTGTCAGAATGACAGCATGTCAATCAGAAGGTTGTCAGAATGACAGGATGTCAATCAGAGGGTTGTCAGAATGACAGGATGTCAATCAGAGGGTTGTCAGAATGACAGGATGTCAATCAGAGGGTTGTCAGAATGACAGCATGTCAATCAGAGGGTTGTCAGAATGACAGCATGTCAATCACAGCGTAGAATGAATATTGTATTATTCAATACAAACTATTCTGTTATTTCATTCTATTTTAATGAATAAAGGTCTATTAAGTCGGCATGTTTTTACTGAATAAAATGTAATGTTGTCCAATCTGTATGATTTGTAATACAATAACTTATACAATCTGTATGGTAAAGTATGTTAATACAATATAACTAATACAATTTCTGGTGGTTGTATTTAATCTTGTATTTAATCGTGTGTGTGTGTGTGTGTGTGTGTGTGTGTGTGTGTGTGTGTGTGTGTGTGTGTGTGTGTGTGTGTGTGTGTGTGTGTGTTACAGATCAGGAGAGCAGATCTCATGCATGGTGGAACACCCCGGCCTGACCGCGCCCATATTTGCCCACTGGGGTCAGTTCATCTACTTATCTTATGATTTTATAGATCAGCCATATATGGAGATCCATGTAGGCCTACTGTAAATGGAGATATGCTGTGAGAGCCCAAACATGCTTACTCAGTTATTTGTTATGTGAAAGACCTGTTACGTCTATGACATCTGACATCATACCCTTTTATGCCCATACATGGAGATCCCTGTCTATAGAACCAGCCACAGTGATATGGGCTGTCTTGGCCATCTGTCTTGGCCATAATGGATTCTGTTAGTGTGGTATGTGGCCGATGTGGCCTCCATATATGGGCATTCCCATATGAAGTCCTGTTAGATATGGGCTTAATATCAGGGAACTCGATATATGGGCATAAAAGGGATTCTGTTAGTGTGACATCACAGTGAAGCCAAAGCGTGATGTTAGAGACAGACAGACAGACAGACAGACAGACAGACAGACAGACAGACAGACAGAGATACGGTCAAGCTGTGACCGTTCACATACAATTATATTGTATTGTATTGTATTGTAATTATATCATATTGTATTGTATTACCAGATGACTCCATGCCAGATGGAGTGAAGAACAAGCTGGCCCTCGGAGCATCAGGTCTGGTTCTGGGTCTGGTCTTGTTCCTGACTGGATTCATCTACTTCCACTGGAAGAAAAGAGGTGATTTACATGTTTAATTACACTTTTAATGAATTAATAGTTACCAGTGGAATAAACAAGGATAGATCTTGATGTAATGCTAGGTTGAGTTTATTTAGACTGAGGTTATTAGATGAAGCTGAACACCCAAGAGTACTGAACTATCTTTCTATCTCTATCAGAGTTAAAGTGACGGTTAATTGAATCTTCAAGTCTGTCTGTCTGTCTGTCTGTCTGTCTGTCTGTCTGTCTGTCTGTCTGTCTGTCTGTCTGTCTGTCTGTGTGTCACCTCTTTATATCCTTTAATATAGTTTTTCTTCTATCAGGTCGTATCCTGGTGCCGACCACCACCAACTGAAGGTGACAATGTTTACACTCTTCACACACTTCCACTAACATGTTATTATGTTTATAAAACGCTGCTTATTCAATATCACTGTTTGAAGACTTTTACAATGCACTGCATTTTAGTCCAAGTAGTCAGCCTCTGGAACTAGAAAGTATTCCAGACAGCAGAAAACTCAAGCCAGTCAAGTCCTAACCAATAACAGGAAATATGAAAGTATCAATGGAATGTTAATCTACTGCATGTAATCCATGAAGCTATGATAACTTTAGCAGCCGTTGCCACTTTACAGCAGCATTGTTGTTGTGAAGCAGTAATTTATTTTACTAACATGAGAAGTGTGTAAAAAGATCATTATTTCTATTCAGCAAAGGAGATGTAAATTTGATTAGATTGAATGTTCATTTGATCTAACAATTCCTGCCTGTCAATCTGTCATTCAAAGTCTGTCAATCATTCTGTAAATGTCAATCACCTGGCTCATTCATTGGTTGTCCTGCTTGTCTGTCATGTTCTATGAGAGGTAGAATTAGTATGTTTCACCCATAACCATAACTATATAGTACACACATTTATAAGAGTGTTAGAACTAATACACACATTTATAAGACTGTTAAACTAATACATACATTTATAAGAGTGTTAAAACTAACACATGTTGATTCTAAATGGCATTCTAACCATAAGCTTAATTGCGTTTTCAGAGATGCAGCCTAGTCGTTGCTGCCCCCAGGTGGAGAGGAGGAAATGCACGTCTGTTCAATCAATTTTTAAATTCAGCACAAAGATGACCTTTAGACCCTGATTAACCCTTTAGACCCTGATAACCCCTTTAGACCCTGATAAACCCTTTAGAGCCTGATTAACCCTTTTGACCCTGATTAACCCTTTAGACCCTGATTAACCCTTTAGACCCTGATTAACCCTTTTGACCCTGATTAACCCTTTAGACACCCAATTAACCCTTTCCACAGATGTGCATTCTAAACATAAAGCTAACCCCTTCAAATGATAACCAAAGCTAACAGTAATTAATGTGGAGGTTTGTGACCATTCATCGAATCAGATTCTATGGTTGTGCTGTGAAGTGGCTTTTCCAGACTTTTATGACTGGTGAGGTCATATTGGGGCGTGCACGCCCACAAACGCAGCATGCACGCATGTGTCAGTCAGAATAGCATTGTTGTCTCCACTATATATAACTAACATTACTAACTGTGTTTATTTTACTTTCTTAGTCAAATTGTTCTATTTTCTAGATGTCTATTTTCTATGTTCAGACAAATCATTCCAAAACAGCATGTTCAGTCTTACAACAGAACAGATATTAACGTTTAATTTAAAGAGTCAGGTTACCTACTAGTTGCAATAGGAGTGTGTTTTGCACCAATACCAAGAGCACATAATTATACTGTAGGCGTAATTTATTAACCAACGCTCATTTAAACATTCAAAATGCATCCAAGTGGTCGTTCATCCCACGTTTAAACATGATTATAAACTGTTTTGTTACATGTAGAAGTATGTTACATACTCTATAGAGTAGCAAAGAGTATGTTGAATAATCTCTAGACTAGCATCCATCCACATCCGTTGCATTTAGCAATGACTCATCCAACCGTCATTGTTGTCTTGTCACTTCATGTTAAAACACAGACAACCCTTTTCCACTGGTTCCATAACATTGGGCCATGAGTAAATATTTCCTTTTTTCCGTTTCCTACATTAAAAGACCTAAATGTTGCATTGCATCGTGACCCTTCATCTGATCAAATTCTTTAGTTGTGCTTTGCAGTGGCGACGTGTTGTGTGCTTGTAGATCTACTATTTTCACTAGTCTAAAAAAAAAGAAAAAAGCTAAAAAACTACAACAAAAAAACGACCACTCGGTGTGGTGGTTCTTGTATTCTTATTTGTTTTGCTGAGGCTAAGGTTAGGAATAGGTTTAGGTTTAGACATAGTTTTACTGAGGTTAAGGTTAGGAATAGGTTTAGGTTTAGACATAGTTTTACTGAGGTTAAGGTTAGGAATATGTTTAGGTTTAGACATAGTTTTACTGAGGTTAAGGTTAGGAATAGGTTTAGGTTTAGACTGAGTTTAGACATAGTTTTACTGAGTTTAAGGTTAGGAATAGGTTTAGGTTTAGACATAGTTTTACTGAGGTTAAGGTCAGGAATAGGTTTAGGTTTACTTTAGACATAGTTTTACTGAGGTTAAGGTTAGGAATAGGTTTAGGTTTAGACATAGTTTTACTGAGGTTAAGGTTAGGAATAGGTTTAGGTTTAGTTTTACTGAGGTTTGTATTGGTATGAGGTAACACCTGGACTGGCCCCGTGTTGCCATCTCTCATGAGAGAAATAAGCCAAACCACCATCTCCAAAAACAAGCCAAAAGCAAAGCCAAATATTACAAGAGAAATAAGCCAAAACAAGCCCAACGATATGGCCATGTATTTCTAAAGAAACAAACAAACAAACAAAAAAGATTGGATGTGTAAACCATTATAATTACTAGAAAAGAAAATTTCTAAGAAATTTTAAGTGTGCCTGCAGCTCGCTAAGTCTGTGCAACCTTGTGTAGCGGTTGGTGTTAGCATTAGCGTTACATTTTTTAACATTAGCATTTTTTGCATAAGCTTTAACATTATGGTTCTTCATATGACACCACCCACATGTCTGTACGACAAACGGTTCATGAGGAAAAGGGTCACTTCCTGTTTGGTGAGGGGCACTTCCTGTTTGGCAAAATAGGCCCCAATTAAGGTTAAGGACTCTTAATCTTGTCATTTGACGCAACCCGCGCGTCTGTAAGACAAACGGTTCACGAGATCAAGGGTCACTTCCTGTTTGGTGAGGGGCACTTCCTGTTTGGCGAAATAGGCCCCAATTAAGGTTAAGGACTCTTAATCTTGTCATTTGACACAACCCGCGCTTCTGTACGACAAACGGTTCATGAGATCAAGGGTCACTTCCTGTTTGGTGAGGGGCACTTCCTGTTTGGCGAAATAGGCCCTAATTAAGGTTAAGGACTCTTAATCTTGTCATTTGACGCAACCCGCGCGTCTGTACGTCAAACGGTTCACGAGATCAAGGGTCACTTCCTGTTTGGTGAGGAGCACTTCCTGTTAGGCGAAATAGTCCCCAATTAAGGTTAAGGACTCTTAATCAAGTCATTTGATGCCATCCACGCGTCTGTACGACAAACGGTTCACGAGGTAAAGGGTCACTTCCTGTTTGGTGAGGGGCACTTCCTGTTTGGCGAAATAGGCCCCAATTAAGGTCAAGGACTCTTAATCAAGTCATATGAAACCATCCACGCATCTGTACGACAAACGGTTCATGAGATGTAGAGGCACTTCCTGTTTGGCGAAGGGCACTTCCTGTTACAGAGGGGGCGGGGCTTAATCAATTACAGCTCATCCCTATTGGCCGGAAAAAGACCAAAGTTGTGTGTGCATTGTAAAGTTTAAATCACGTTGCTAGGCAAAAGTATGGCAGAGTTGTGGCGCCAAAGTTTCTGTTTTTTTTTTTTTCCGGAGTCCCCCATTCAAAGTCAATGGGGGTTTTTGCGCATAGTTTTTTACGAATTACGTTGCCATGGTAACGTGGATCGGAAAGAAAAGTAATAGCACACCATTCCCGGCCGAGCGGCACATTTTGATGTATATATTGCGGGGGTGGCATAAATCGTGCGGCAGTTATTACGTACCGAAATTTCCCCCATTCTAAGTCAATGGAGTTTTTTGGCGTCGTTTTTTGCGAATTACGTCGCAATGATAACGCGGATCGGAAAGAAAAGTATTAGCACCCCATTCCCGGCCGAGCCGCACGTTTTGATGTATATATTGCGGCGGTTCATGAGATATAGAGGCACTTCCTGTTTGGCGAAGGGCACTTCCTGTTTGGCCAAGGAAGCACCAATTAAGGTTAAGGACTCTTAATCAAGCCATATGACGCCAACCACGTGCCTGTACGACAAACGGTTCATGAGATATAGAGGCACTTCCTGTTTGGCTAAGGGCACTTCCTGTTTGGTGAAGGAAGCCCCAATTAAGGTTAAGGACTCTTAATCAAGCCATATGACGCCACCCACGCGTCTGTACGACAAACGGTTCATGATATATAGAGGCACTTCCTGTTTGGCGAAGGGCACTTCCTGTTTGGTGAAATAGGCCCGAATTAAGGTTAAGGACGCTTAATCAAGTCATTTGACGCCACCCACGCGTCTGTACGACAAACGGTTCATGAGATATAGGGTCACTTCCTGTTTGGTAATGGGCACTTCCTGTTAGGCGAAATAGGCCCCAATTAAGGTTGAGGACTCTTAATCAAGTCATTTGATGCCACCCACGCGTCTGTACGACAAACGGTTCATGAGATATAGAGGCACTTCCTGTTTGGCGAAGGGCACTTCCTGTTTGGCCAAGGAAGCACCAATTAAGGTTAAGGACTCTTAATCAAGCCATATGACGCCACCCACGTGTCTGTACGACAAACGGTTCATGAGATATAGAGGCACTTCCTGTTTGGCTAAGGGCACTTCTTGTTTGGTGAAGGAAGCCCCAATTAAGGTTAAGGACTCTTAATCAAGCCATATGACGCCACCCACGCGTCTGTACGACAAACGGTTCATGATATATAGAGGCACTTCCTGTTTGGCAAAGGGCACTTCCTGTTAGGTGAAATAGGCCCCAATTAAGGTTGAGGACTCTTAATCAAGTCATTTGACGCCACCCACACGTCTGTACAACAAACGGTTCATGAGATATAGGGTCACTTCCTGTTTGGTAAAGGGCACTTCCTGTTAGGCGAAATAGGCCCCAATTAAGGTTGAGGACTCTTAATCAAGTCATTTGATGCCACCCACGCGTCTGTACGACAAACGGTTCATGAGATATAGAGGCACTTCCTGTTTGGCGAAGGGCACTTCCTGTTTGGCCAAGGAAGCACCAATTAAGGTTAATAAGGACTCTTATTAACCTTAACCTGTGCGACAAACGGTTCATGAGATAAAGGGTCACTTCCTGTTTGGCGAGGGGCACTTCCTGTTAGGCGAAATAGGCCCCAATTAAGGTTGAGGTAGTCTCGCGTGGCCAGACTGTTGCCTCCGCGATTTGGTCAAATACTCCCAGCATACAGTCTGGCAGACCGGGGAAGAAATGATGAGTGCGAGATGAGAGCGGAAGTGAAGCCCCCACGTCACTTCCGTTTCCGTCTCACATCACACACATTTATCATTATATAAATAAAAATCATACAAGCATGTTTAGCGTGCTGCTTAGCAGAAATGACATTTTAAAACGTATTTTTTTGAACGTTAATGCCCGTTTTCGATACTCGCCGTTCGGGAGCTGCTGTTCCAGACTATATATAGCATTCAGAGATTGTGGAATAGTTGTCTGGCTACGCGAGACTAAGGTTGAGGACTCTTAATCAAGTCATTTGACGCCACCCACGCGTCTGTACGACAAACGGTTCACGTTGCTAGGCAAAAGTATGGCAGAGTTGTGGCGCCAAAGTTTCTGTTTTTTTTTTTTCCGGAGTCCCCCATTCAAAGTCAATGGGGGTTTTTGCGCATAGTTTTTTACGAATTACGTTGCCATGGTAACGTGGATCGGAAAGAAAAGTAATAGCACACCATTCCCGGCCGAGCCGCACATTTTGATGTATATATTGCGGGGGTGGCATAAATCGTGCGGCAGTTATTACGTACCGAAATTTCCCCCATTCTAAGTCAATGGAGTCTTTTGGCGTCGTTTTTTGCGAATTACGTCGCAATGATAACGCGGATCGGAAAGAAAAGTATTAGCACCCCATTCCCGGCCGAGCCGCACGTTTTGATGTATATATTGCGGCGGTTCATGAGATATAGAGGCACTTCCTGTTTGGCGAAGGGCACTTCCTGTTTGGCCAAGGAAGCACCAATTAAGGTTAAGGACTCTTAATCAAGCCATATGACGCCACCCACGTGCCTGTACGACAAACGGTTCATGAGATATAGAGGCACTTCCTGTTTGGCTAAGGGCACTTCCTGTTTGGTGAAGGAAGCCCCAATTAAGGTTAAGGACTCTTAATCAAGCCATATGACGCCACCCACGCGTCTGTACGACAAACGGTTCATGATATATAGAGGCACTTCCTGTTTGGCGAAGGGCACTTCCTGTTTGGTGAAATAGGCCCGAATTAAGGTTAAGGACGCTTAATCAAGTCATTTGACGCCACCCACGCGTCTGTACGACAAACGGTTCATGAGATATAGGGTCACTTCCTGTTTGGTAATGGGCACTTCCTGTTAGGCGAAATAGGCCCCAATTAAGGTTGAGGACTCTTAACCCTTAAGTGCTGTTCGGGTCATTTTGACCCGTTTTACATTTTCATTTGGAAAAAAAAGGTAGAAGTTAAAAATGTTTCCACCTGAAACTCACTGGCCTTAAAGATTCTTCTGAGATGAACATGTAAAAAAAATATTTTTGCACTACACCCATGCTACACCCCCCTCATATTTTTTGAACCTTAAGTGCTGTTCAGGTCATTTTGACCCGGAAGCACAGAAATACACAGTATTATGCCAAAACACAGACACACAGTCACCCCCACTTCTAACACCCCCCTTCCGAAGCCCCATTCCGAACCCTCCCCCCTTCCTATAAGCATGAGCAATATTGCCCAGTATTAAATGAAGTCGTTTTTTTACATGGATTTCAGCTAAATCAGTAAAAACGCCTAGCTCTTTCAGTGTTTAATGTGATATAGCAAAGCAGAAATGCAAACATTTACCAAATATATCATATGAATTGTTTGGTATTGAGTCAAAGTCAATGTATCATGATGATTTGTTAAGTTAAAATTTATATTAGTGTTGTTTTTTTTAAACCAAATATCCACCGGGTCAAAATGACCCGAACAGAATGAAGGTGTAGAGAATCTGAACAGAACTTAAGGGTTAATCAAGTCATTTGATGCCACCCACGCGTCTGTACGACAAACGGTTCATGAGATATAGAGGCACTTCCTGTTTGGCGAAGGGCACTTCCTGTTTGGCCAAGGAAGCACCAATTAAGGTTAAGGACTCTTAATCAAGCCATATGACGCCACCCACGTGTCTGTACGACAAACGGTTCATGAGATATAGAGGCACTTCCTGTTTGGCTAAGGGCACTTCTTGTTTGGTGAAGGAAGCCCCAATTAAGGTTAAGGACTCTTAATCAAGCCATATGACGCCACCCACGCGTCTGTACGACAAACGGTTCATGATATATAGAGGCACTTCCTGTTTGGCAAAGGGCACTTCCTGTTAGGTGAAATAGGCCCCAATTAAGGTTGAGGACTCTTAATCAAGTCATTTGACGCCACCCACACGTCTGTACAACAAACGGTTCATGAGATATAGGGTCACTTCCTGTTTGGTAAAGGGCACTTCCTGTTAGGCGAAATAGGCCCCAATTAAGGTTGAGGACTCTTAATCAAGTCATTTGATGCCACCCACGCGTCTGTACGACAAACGGTTCATGAGATATAGAGGCACTTCCTGTTTGGCGAAGGGCACTTCCTGTTTGGCCAAGGAAGCACCAATTAAGGTTAATAAGGACTCTTAATCAAGCCATATGACGTCACCCACGTGTCTGTACGACAAACGGTTCATGAGATATAGAGGCACTTCCTGTTTGGCTAAGGGCACTTCTTGTTTGGTGAAGGAAGCCCCAATTAAGGTTAAGGACTCTTAATCAAGCCATATGACGCCACCCACGCGTCTGTACGACAAACGGTTCATGATATATAGAGGCACTTCCTGTTTGGCAAAGGGCACTTCCTGTTAGGTGAAATAGGCCCCAATTAAGGTTGAGGACTCTTAATCAAGTCATTTGACGCCACCCACACGTCTGTACGACAAACGGTTCATGAGATATAGGGTCACTTCCTGTTTGGCGAGGGGCACTTCCTGTTAGGCGAAATAGGCCCCAATTAAGGTTGAGGACTCTTAATCAAGTCATTTGACGCCACCCACGCGTCTGTGCGACAAACGGTTCATGAGATAAAGGGTCACTTCCTGTTTGGCGAGGGGCACTTCCTGTTAGGCGAAATAGGCCCCAATTAAGGTTGAGGTAGTCTCGCGTGGCCAGACTGTTGCCTCCGCGATTTGGTCAAATACTCCCAGCATACAGTCTGGCAGACCGGGGAAGAAATGATGAGTGCGAGATGAGAGCGGAAGTGAAGCCCCCACGTCACTTCCGTTTCCGTCTCACATCACACACATTTATCATTATATAAATAAAAATCATACAAGCATGTTTAGCGTGCTGCTTAGCAGAAATGACATTTTAAAACGTATTTTTTTGAACGTTAATGCCCGTTTTCGATACTCGCCGTTCGGGAGCTGCTGTTCCAGACTATATATAGCATTCAGAGATTGTGGAATAGTTGTCTGGCTACGCGAGACTAAGGTTGAGGACTCTTAATCAAGTCATTTGACGCCACCCACGCGTCTGTACGACAAACGGTTCATGAGATAAAGGGTCACTTCCTGTTTGGCGAGGGGCACTTCCTGTTAGGCGAAATAGGCCCCAATTAAGGTTGAGGACTCTTAAACAAGTCATTTGACGCCACCCACGCGTCTGTACGACAAACGGTTCATGAGATAAAGGGTCACTTCCTGTTTGGCGAGGGGCACTTCCTGTTTGGAGAAAGAGGCCCCAATGAAGGTTAAGGACTCTTAATCAAGTCATATGACACCACCCACGCGTCTGTACGACAAACGGTTCACAAGATAAAGAGGCACTTCCTGTTTGGCGAAGGGCACTTCCTGTTACAGAGGGGGCGGGGCTTAATCAATTACAGCTCATCCCTATTGGCCGGAAAAAGACCAAAGTTGTGTGTGAATTTTAAAGTTTAAGTGACGTTGCTAGGCAAAGTATGTCATGTAATAGTAATGTGGGGCCAAAGTTTCTGGGTTTTTTTCAGAGTCCCCCATTCAAAGTCAATGGGGGTTTTTGAGCGTAGTTTTTTACGAATTACGTTGCCATGGTAACGTAGATCGGAAAGAAAAGTAATAGCACACCATTCCCGGCCGAGCCGCACATTTTGATGTATATATTGCGGGGTCGGCGTAAATCTTGCGGCAGTTGTTACGTGCCGAAATTTCCCCCATTCTAAGTCAATGGGGTTTTTGGGGGTCGTTTTTTGCGAATTACGTCGCCATGGTGTAGCGGACCGGAAAGAAAAGTAACAGCACCCCATTCCCGGCCGAGCCGCACGTTTCGATGTATATATAGCGGGGGTGCCGCAAATTGTGTGGCAGTTATTACGTGCCGAAATTCGTGGCGACATTATAACTAAGTATGGCGGATTACAACTAGAAAATTTGCAATTTGGGAAATTGCGAGTGTGGTTGCTCTTCCCGCCCGACGCGAGCCGTGGGGTGCGCACCGGGGACCCCGAGGAAAACGCCGGGACCCGAGCGAGAGTTTGGGACAGATACTGTCCGGGGCTGTGCGATTCATAACGGTGCTCATCGGACCCTGCGTTTGTGATACATCGATAAGGTTTATTGTTTTTAATATATAGGCTCCTCCCACACATTTTGCAAGCCAATTGCATCGTCACCTCACTCCTGAGATCGCTTGTGTTGACAGGAATCGGCTAGAGACTTACTTTTTTTCCCCCTAAATGCTCAGAAATGCCTGGGGGGTGCAGTGCACCCCCTGCCTCCCCATAAAGTCCGCCCATGAATGAATTACCTTTTCTTTGTCATGAACATACCAGTCATTATTACAGTCAGTGTGGTTTAGTGTATTTCATTCTTTTGTTTAATTATCAAGTCTTTTGTGAATAGGATGATAGGTGTTTTTTTTATCAAAGTCATTACAAAAAGAGGGTAAACTTGAATTCGTCCTTTATTTCTCCCCTTCAATAATTGCCTATCAATGTGTTTTATATTATTTGTATCTTGGATTTGTCACCTTAAAGGTACAGATTGTATCTAGGGACCCTGCTTTCATGGAATAAGGAACTCAGTAAAATGTGTTTTAAAGGTGACGAATCAAGATGAAAATGAGTGGCGCGCCAGGCCTTCATCAAGGTTGTTGCACACACCCCACCCCCGCGCTGGTGTGGGGTGCGCGTAGCCACGGTCTGCCAATATTGCGGCCTAGAGTGCTGGCTGGAGCAGCAACAGAGCCCAATTTTGAATGTTTCGTGGTCACTTTATGAATACATTATTCTTTTTTTGCAATAGATTTTAGACACTTTATTTTTATATTCTTCTTTTTTGTGCTTTGCTCTATGGACTGTACAGTACAGTACACTACAGTAGTCTACTCTTTTTCCTTTTCTTATTTCTTTGTAACCTTAAACTGCTGTGCTGCCTCTGGGAAACTGAATTTCCCCGTGGGATAATAAAGGTATCTATTCAATACAATAAACTCACAGTTCCAACCATATTTTCTTAAATCCTACAACATGAAAGCACAATAATATATGTGGATGTATAGTCACGATTCTACAGGCTCTTAACATTTCCCTGCACACACTGACAGGCGCGCACACACACACACACACACACACACACACACACACACACACACACACACACACACACACACACACACACACGCACACACACCGCCTCGGCAGGCAATAATAACAAAACAATCAATCATAGAAAGTAAGTAAGTACAATATAATATGAACATGGATTAAACTCACATATGGCAGCTCACATGTCCTTCATTTACAGACAAAGTCCATCTTTTTTTTTTTTTTTTTTTTACAAAAAGTGCAATGACACGGTTGTGCAGGTTAATTCCAACTTCTCTGTGCTTTCATTCCAATAAGCGCAGCCTCTAGTCCACAAAGCCAACAAGACCGGTCAATATTAGGGGAGGAAAGTCCTTGCGTAGGGGAGGAGTCTCACACGGTTGTCATTCAAAGGGAGTGGCGGCTGGTCATTTATTTTCTAGGGGGCTCGCTAGCCACGCAATAAAATAAATAAATAAATAATAATAAACTCAAGCAAACATGCACCAAGCCTAAGGTCTCACTGTATAACCCCCAATTAATTGTATTACTGCAACCTGATAAATACATGATGACATTCAATGGAATGCTTTTCTTTTGTAAATAAAATACAAAATACACACAACGCATACATCATCATAATAATAAACAAAACTGGCCTTCATAACCTGGAAAAACAATCACATTCTTTACTGCAGTATCACTCAATAGGCCTACTGCAATGTAGAACTACTCTGTTACAAGTAGAAGTCCAAATAACAAGTATTGGTATAAAATGTAGCCTAGGTAAGCCTAGGAAAGCCAGCATTCCTAATCCTGTATCATACAAAACAAACCGCGAGTGTTTCTGATCAGAACTCACCTAGTTATGTTGCTTTTCATGTCTCAATAAGTTTGCTTTATACTTCGACGTACGACGGTAACGCGAGTCAAACACCACCGATCTACAAGCAAAGTTGTGGGCTTGTAAATCGTGTGGGGTGCTGGTAACTTGGTGAGCCGTCCACCGGCATGAACGGGTTAATGTTCATCAGCACGCAGCATTAGGAAGTGCGATGCGTTCGTGAACGAATCGAATCTTTTGAACGGCTCTTTGAAGTGAAAGATGGGATCCGGTTCCCGCAGTAGAAAGCCGTTGATTGGGGGGGGGGGGGGGGGGGAGTTCAACATCTCCTCGCTACTCCACTGAGTACTGACTGAGTACAGTGATTGAACGGTGCTTTTAAGTCAGCCAGATCCATGGCGTGGGCTTAATTAAATAAGCCATAAATCCCACCAAACTGCGAGAGGAGTCTTCAAACCAGCGCTCCTCGCCCTCCTATTTTCTTCTACTGAAGAGGATTGCATCGCGCATGTACAAATGAAAGCGAGACTCAATGGAAACAGATCTTTGCGCGCACAGAGCTGTCAGGTATCAGTAACGTTCTACAACATAGGACATTTTTATCAACAAATTGAGTGGCATTCACAGCAGATTATACGTTTTACTCACTGGTTAATCACTATTATATGATATTTACCTTGCTGGCTTGATGCATTTTAACCCTTAAGTTCTGTTCAGATTCACTACACCTTCGTTCTGTTCGGGTCATTTTGACCCGGGGGATATTTGGTTTAAAAAAAACAACACTAATATAAATTTTAACTTAACAAATCATCATGATACATTGACTTTGACTCAATACCAAACAATTCATATGATATATATGGTAAATGTTTGCATTTCTGCTTTGCTATATCACATTAAACACTGAACGAGCTAGGCGTTTTTACTGATTTAGCTGGAATTCATGTAAAAAAACTACTTTATTTAATACTGGGCAATATTGCTCATGCTTATAGGAAAAAATTAAAATCAGACAGGGGGGCTTCGGAAGGGGGGTGTTAGAAGGGGGGTGGGCTGTGTGTCTGTGTTTTGGCACAATACTGTGTATTTCTGTGCATAATTATGTGCTTCCGGGTCAAAATGACCCGAACAGCACTTAAGGTTCAAAAAATATGAGGAGGGTGTAGCATGGGTGTAGGGCAAAAATATTTTTTTTACACGTTCATCTCAGAAGAATCTTTAAGGCCAGTGAGTTTCAGGTGGAAAAAATTTAAACTTCTACCTTTCTTTTCAAATGAAAATGTAAAACGGGTCAAAATGACCCGAACAGAACTTAAGGGTTAAATAAATCACAGAATGCAGAATTCAAAATATATTTTATTCTGGTCGTTTACCTCGGGGGTTCTGCGCACTAGCGCCCCTATGAGCCGGCCGCCGCTTATTACAGTGTGTATTTTCAGCACAAAGTACATGTCTAAGTGGCCCAGATTTGTTTCTAAACTGTGATGTGAAATCTAAATACAGCAGTGGTTCTTTAAGTCATATGGTTCTCCAAGTGAAACTATTATTATTAAATAAAATATCTAAAATTTAAATTTATTTTGAATTTGATTTTTCGCCCACCTTTAGGCCTACATATATTTCTGATAAGATGTTTTATTATTTGTCTATCAACGGACCCCAATGTAATCCAGCCATATAGTGCTTTCTTGGGTTTAAATCCTTCGTATTAGATCTAGGGTGTTCTTTTGTTATGCGGACTGCAGTCTTTAAACTATCAATCAATCTATTCAAACACAGAATGCATGGAAGTACGCTCATGAGCGTGCACGCACATACACACATATATATATATAGCCTACTTACATGATATAGACAGCTGCAGTTGTGTGCCCTTATTCTTTATAGCCTACACGCAGAAAGCACCACTTTGTAAATATCACGAGATGAAGAAAAAAAGAACACAGTCGACTCACCTATGCGTCGGGGTTTAAAAAAGAACGGACTTCCAATGTGTAGGCCTATTGTTTAGGGTAGTATTCACAAGGTAGGCCTATAATGTAATTGAATGTTTCCAAAAATGTAAATAATAATAATAAAGCATTCGCATTTGTCATAAACCTTCTTTGTATTTTCTTATATGTGCTTTTGTCTTTAATCTTTATTATGGTAAATAGCCTACATGAATCATTACTCAAAGATTATTGTGTTAACTGGGGTTCGTTTCCCGGTTTGGGAGCGAACTGCCTCACTCAGTCTTCTAAATGTTATTATGTTGCATTATTATGCCAATTTCCACCCATTGAATAGACTTTTTGGTTACCACCGCGCTCTGACTCTGCTGGTGCGGTATCCCTTTAAATTAACATGTAGAAGGAGGAGGATGGATCGCACACAGTGGCAAGAGTTGTTTTTTCTTTATTGTTGCATTTGCATAGATGAGAAACAAACGTTTCGGCTGTAAGCCTTCTTCAGTGTATCTCCACCCATTGTAATGATGTATTTAATATCATGTAGACTTTTGTCCATTATTGAGAAAGATTATTATTGATAACAATAAGTAGCTTATAATCAAATCTGATAGATATCAATATGTTACTCACATATATTTTCACCCATTTGGGCTTTCATAACAGGAACAATGCATGAATCTATACTGTGGTTGAATTATATCATTGTTAAATAAAGGGCAAACATATTAGTTTCAGAGATTTTATTTATTTTCTGCCATTGCAGCCGACTCTCCATCTTCTGTCATGGGTCCTGTCAGATCGGGTATAAAGACAGATTTAGACAGATATATTTTCAGATGTAGCATAACATCATTACATAAACCAACCAAATCTTTAGTAGCCTATCCATATTGTCCACAGTGTTCTCTGGTGGTGTTTCAGTCTGAGTGTATTAAAGGGTGTGTTCGGAAATGCACACTGGTTCTGGTTAGGGTTAGGGTTGGGTTTAGGCATAGTTTTACTGAGGTTTGGGTTAGGATTAGGGTTAGGTTTAGGCTCTCCTTACAGTAAGCACACACCCGGTGCGCATTTCCGAACGCACTTTTGATACACTCGTACTGAAACAGCCGAAAACACTGTCATATTGTCTATGCATTGAAAGAACTGCTCATGTAAACAAGACCGTAAAATGACTTATTTGGAATGTTCCGATCAGGGTACTAAAGTATAATCTGATTTTTAGTAGGAATTGAATCTTAAAAAATCAATTTTCTTTCAATTGCCTGATATTCTAGCTCCATCAAAAAATGAAATATTGGTTCATTTTTCCAATTTCCGAGCTTGCAAAAAAATCAGGAAATTGCTTCAAATTTTCTAAATTTTTTGAATGTGTGATTCGTATTTTGTCATTATTTGATTTGGATCCAACAAAGGAAAACATCTTTAAAAAGGAGGAGGTCAGGGGGTTAAAGTAGAAAATCAGGGAAAATTGATTTTCTAAAACTCTAGTTCTACTCAAAATCGGATTATACTTTAACCCCCTGACCTTTTTAAAGATGTTTTTCCTTTGTTGGTTCCAAATCAAATAATGACAAAATACGAATCACACATTCAAAAAATTGAGAAAATTTGAAGCAATTTCCTGATTTTTTTGCAAGCTCGGAAATTGGAAAAATGAACCAATATTTCATTTTTTGATGGAGCTAGAATATCAGGCAATTGAAAGAAAATTGATTTGTTAAGATTCAATTCCTACTAAAAATCAGATTATACTTTAGTACCCTGGCCTGTTCCATGGTGTTTAACTGTACTCGCAATGTACTACAGTTTTTATAGTATTGACTATAGGTCTACTTGTTTTGTTGTCGATTTTTGTCTTATGCAATATTAAATCAATCAATCAATCAATCAATCAACATATTTATTATAAACTCACCATCATTAAACAGAGTTGCACATGTTCTGCAAGGCCTCGGTTTCCCCTCTTCTTCCTGTAATTTTCTTTTTTTGTCCCTCAGTTCGCCGTTGTTTTGATAGGCCTGGTTTATCTCGGCCTGGATCCCTGCTCTCTCCGCCTCAAGGACATCAAACTCGGTCTGGATCTTCTGCTGCATCTCCTTGACCTGCACCCCGATGTCCTCCAAGGGGATGCTTTCGTTTTTGCAGCGATACTTGGAATAAAGACAAAAAGAGAAGACAATTATGTTTAATTTCGGTATGATTCATGTCTGTTAAGTCATCTGTTTTTCGTTTAGGCCTATAATCTAATGTGTAGTATATACAGTAGTAGGCCTATAGCACACAAACATAATGCTCATTACAGGTGGAATCATATCATGTGTCCTGACTCCTTGCGTTATATTTATATATTACTTACAAATAACAGGCGTAGTTCTTCGTTGATTATTTCGCCTTCAGGCGAGGTGGGTACAGGTATATTTTTCTTTGACGTGAAGTCATTTTGATCTTGACTGCTGCTGAGTAGATCAGAAATGAAAGGGTAGGCGGGTCTCTAGTTGAAGGTTTGCTGGGAAAATAGGTGGGGTTGTATTTGGAGCTGGCCTCTTATTGGTTGAATCTTCAAAGGGATTTCATTTGGCGCACTTAATGTGATTGTGCGCACGTTCCGTCTTGGACTGTCATTGGTTGGAAAAAATGTCATTCAAGGACTATGGGTTGCGACGCGTTATTGGAAATCACACCGCAGCTCCGGGCGCGCGCTGTTTGTTTACACATCCGTCGGCAGGCTGCGGTGTGATTTTCAATCACGCGGTTGGGACATTACAGTAATGTGTACATCAAGTTCAGCCTGATATATGCCCTAGTCACATTCAAGACGACATTCGTTTTATCTAATACACCTATATCTATCTATATATATATATATCTTTATTGTGATGCCCCACACTAATAGTCTAGGTCATAGAGGGGTGCCTGCCTGCCAACTGTTTTATAGGTGAGCCATATGGGTGGGAACTTGTAGATCTGCTACTTTTGAAAAGGTGTGAAAATGTGTGCAAATCCTTGAAGATATGGATTTTTTAAACAAACTTTTTTAAATTAAATGTTGGTTCTGGGGAGTCCCTGGAACAAATTATTTTGAGTTGGGGGTCTGTAGCCAAATACATATCATTTTGTGGGTCCTTCACATGAAAAAGTTTGAGCACCACTGATATAGAAACATACCTTAGGATTTGAAATAATCAAAGACTTGATTGATTTTTCAATAGCACAATATAATGCGTTACCAGTTTAAAAGTGTTAAACCTCCTCCCCCTAAGAAGAACATTTTGGGGGGGCTTACAGTCAATCCTTGTACCCTGGGCTTAGTTAAACTCATGGTAGATAGTATTTTTGTTTTTTACCATATACATAAATGATTTACTATACTAGGTCAGTATTAACAGTATAGTTATAGCTGCTTTTGTGTAAAATTAAGGTCATATTTTCTGCAGAGATATTGTTTTATACATATATAGTTATGTCCTTTGAAGACATGAGTTACTCCCCCCCCCCCCCCCCGCCCCCCCCCAATTGTGTATTAAAGGGGTATTTCACATTCAAAAACACTTTTGGTAATTTTATCATCTAATCAGGCTTTTATGAATACCCTGAACAGTTTTTAATTTGCTTGATTGAATATGTAGATATTTGATGTAAATGTTACCAGGCCCTCCAGGGCCAGGGCCTCTCCCCACACACACTCACTGTAACTTCAAACTTCATTTAAACCATGATGGATTCATTAAAAACACCCATTATTTTTTCTGGTGACACATAATACCCTCCTAATAACTGTTTTCATTTATTTTTAATAATAATTTTTTTTATTTCATTTTTTCCATTTTCCAAAATAATTATTAAAAATAAATGAAAAAGGTTATCGAAAAAACATGGCCTGCTCACATTTTAGAAAGGTAAAATGAGTCTCCAGAAAAATAATGGGTGTTTTTAATGAATCTCACTGGGTGAAAAGAGAGATTATCTGACATATACTGGTAGAGTATATGACAGTTTATTTACAGGTATACTGGGCATAAACCGACATTATTGGGTATATACTTTTTGAGGGATATTCTGGCATATTCCTCTGTATTCAGTGATAATAGGTGATATACTGCCCCCAGCTAGACAAAGGCACACCAGGGGGTCTGGTTCATTCCTTTGACCTACAAATTGACTATTTGTTTAAAGAAAGGGGAGGAGGGCAAACAGCCCCCCTCCCAAAAAGACACATTTTAGTTTGCCTTGTATATCCCAAGTATTTGCCTTATCTCACATTTTCAATTAATTACACTGTTGTAAGAAGTAGAAACTTGCAATCTCATGTACTATAATGACATTCAATGATGACTAATTAGAAACAGTTGCATGATACAATACGTCTTTATTTTTGAACATCATAAGAGATACAGTATAGTATTGTACAGTATTGTATAGTACAGGAATGGCATGCAAATTGACTGGAACCTCATTTAGTCGAAGTCAGGGGTCTTCAACGTTCTTCGCGCCTATAAATGCCTTCGAAGCGTCCCTGTTGCGTTATTTAACCACTTGAGCCGTCAATACTTAATACATTTTACCTTATACTCTGTACTTAGTCCGTTACAACAAACCTCTTTGCTGAAAATAACCGATCAACAAGCTCACAACGCATCGCGCTGCGAGGCGTTGTGAGCTTGTAGATCTACTAGGTTTGGCTAAAGTTATCAGAATATGGACAGGTTAGTGTAAAGAAGGAGAAAACGTTCTATCCCGCAAAGAGTTGGAGGACCCTCTGTAGGCACTTCCTTTTCTGTCTTAACCAATCACTTTCCTTGTAAGTGTGAAAATGTGACCAATCAGGTGTCTTGCTACCACCTTTGAATTTTAACTGCCTGGCAGTCTGGCAGTCTGGTGCTGCTTGGTGAAGAAGATAGACAGAGAGGAGAGGTTGTAGGCCCTACTTAAATGAATGGAACATTTTAAAACTGTTTGGTAAGTTGCAACAAATATAATTCTATAATTCTATGCAATAGCTTAATCTCTTCTTTGTTTTCTGCCAAATTAGAGGGACAACAAATGTTGATTAGATTATATTACATTAGGTTGTATTGCTTGTTGTTCTCACATTATATTGTCTGTATTTATCAGTGGCAAATTCTTTCAAACTGTGGACTGGAGGCCTTTTAACCACTTTTATTTAACCAGTTAAACATTGCATTGCATGCATTGTTTGACCAGGGTCAATTTTTTATTGTCCCCCTGCACCAAATCTCTTCAACAAAATAGCCAATCTACAAGCTCACAACATATAACAATTGTTGTAAGCCTCTGCTATTTTTGGCCAAATGTCAGCCCATAATTTCACCAAATGTGTACCTTTATGACATACTGTATTATGTTTTATGCTGTTTGCAGGATGCCTTAAGATGAACGCCAAGAAGCCAAGACAAGCCAAAAAGAATGAGTGTAAGTTACTGTACAAGGAACTGTTTGTAAGACTTTTGTGTTCCTGTACTAACTCTAATTTAACAAATTGTTTAATTGCAGTTATTTTACAGTTGTGAGACACTGGCATGAGAGACAGAACTCACTTTAAGTTATTTTAGACAGTTAAGAGCCACTGACCCCTTTGTCACTGTAATGCTAAAGAGGTGGGGGTTGGGTGTCTTCTGGTCCAAATATGCATAGCCAACTAACATTCTTCTTCTAATTAACAGTGTGTCTGTTCTCCACATGAACCATGTTGTTGGCCGACGTTGGTTTCACCAATGTATGCTGAAGTTTTAACAGGTAGGCCTAAGCCTAAACTCCTACAACATGTCAGTTAAACACACACACACACACACACACACACACACACACACACACACACACACACACACACACACACACACACACAATCATATATATTGAATTGTGTTGTTTTCTGTAGATTTACAATTAAATAAATCCTAATTGTATTTTCCTTGTATTTTAGGTCGGGTGATGTGGAACGTTTCACCTCCACCGGGAAGAGATGGCCAGACGAGGTGGGGCCATCACTGCTGGCCTGCATTATTTATGCCACCATTTTACCTTTTTTTTTTTTTAACAATTTGTTGTCTTTTTCTTCTACAAATGTTTCATGTCAAGGACCCCCACAATTGTAATTGACACCATGTATGCATCTAAAGATGTTATGTTATTATAATATTATGCTTTCCAACAAACTGTTCTGTTTTAGTTGTGTTTCTCTCAATAAAAAACAATTTACCTGACTGAGATTTTTGCCTATTTGTTCATAAATTAATTCTATGTCACACAGTGCAACACATTTTGAGCTTGTAGATCTGCTATTTTGCTATTATTTTTTAAAAATTGGAATACTGAATAATGATTAACTAGAATATAAATATACAACTAGAAAAGAAAATTTCGAAGAAATTTTAAGTGTGCCTGCAGCTCGCTAAGTCTGTGCAACCTTGTGTAGCGGTTGGTGTTAGCATTAGCGTTACATTTTTTAACATTAGCATTTTTTGCATAAGCTTTAACATTATGGTTCTTCATATGACACCACCCACAGCCATTTCGACTAATTAGTGGCGTTTTGGCGCATTTTTGGCCGTTATCACGGGTCGCACTTTAACGACAGTTTTTTTGAGAAAAAATTGTTTTGTGAGAAAAACATTTTTTTGAGAAAAACATTTTTTTGAGAAAAACATTTTTTTGAGAAAAAAATAATTTGAGAAAAAAAAAATTGAGAAAAAAAAATGTTTTGAGAAAAAAAAAATTGAGAAAAAAAAAATAAAAAAATTGAGAAAAAAAAAATTGAGAAAAAAAAAATTTGAGAAAAAAAAATTTTTGAGAAAAAAAAAATTTGAGAAAAAAAAAATTTGAGAAAAAAAAAGTGAGAAAAAAAAATTTTTGAGAAAAAAAATTTTTTTGAGAAAAAAAAATAATTTTTGAGATTTTTTTTTTTTTGAGATTTATGTATTTTTTTCTGACACCAGCCGCATGTCTGTACGACAAACGGTTCATGAGTTATAGAGGCACTTCCTGTTTGGCGAAGGACACTTCCTGTTACAGAGCTTAATCAATTACAGCTCATCCCTATTGGCCGGAAAAAGACCAACGTTGTGTGTGCATTTTAAAGTTTAAATCACGTTGCTAGGCAAAAGTATGGCAGAGTTATGTGGCGCCAAAGTTTCTGGGTTTTTTTCGGAGTCCCCCATTCTAAGTCAATGGGGTTTTTGGGCGTCGTTTTTTGCGAATTACATCGCAATCGTATCGCGGATCGGAAAGAAAAGTAATAGCACACCATTCCCGGCCGAGCCGCACATTTTGATGTATATATTGCGGGGGTGGCGTAAATCGTGCGGCAGTTATTACGTGCCGAAGTTTCCCCCATTCTAAGTCAATGGGGTTTTTTGGCGTCGTTTTTTGCGAATTACGTCGCAATGATAACGCGGATCGGAAAGAAAAGTAATAGCACCCCATTCCCGGCCGAGCCGCACGTTTTGATGTATATATTGCGGCGGTGGCGTAAATCGTGCGGCACTTATTACGTGCCGAAATTCTGTCGGAACATATATATATATATACTAGAAAAGAAAATTTCTAAGAAATTTTAAGTGTGCCTGCAGCTCGCTAAGTCTGTGCAACCTTGTGTAGCGGTTGGTGTTAGTGTTTCGTTTTGAGAGGGTCGTTCCCCCTGAAAAACACGTTTTGGCATGAAACGGTTACGTTTTGCGCGTTTGTGGTGCCCCCTATGGGTCGAAGTGGAAATGCTTTTGGGTATATGTTCAGTATAGCGCCCCCCACTTGTGGTTAAAATTTGGTGTTGACTGGATGTTTCGTTTGTGATTTATGGCTACTTCTTACAAAACGGGCTCCTCCCGCTAACTTTGGAACCCTGTTACGGAAGAACGGTATGGACTATCAAAATATCGTTTAAATATGTTTATCGCATGAGTCCATAGATCGTGTGTATTGATTTTTGTGACATTTGGAGAAAATATGTAGGAAAAGGAGCAAAAAGTGTGTTTTGAAGAAAATTCAAAATGGCGGAAAATCTATCCTGACGCAAATGGGCGTGGCCTATATGAGGAGATGCGTCATGACCCAAGGAATCCAGGGAAAAAGGAATTTAAATTTTCCGACCCACGGTTCAAGAGTTACAGGCCGAAAGGTAAAGTGGACTGTTATAGCGCCACCATGAGGCCAACTGACGAAATATTTTTTTATTTAATCCTTGATATCATTATAAATCTCCTCTCCAAGTTTTGAAACTGTAGCCCCTATGGTTTGCGAGAAAAAAAATATTGAATGTGAGTTTTTGCGATTCCCATTATAAGTCAATGGGTAAAATTAATTCACTAATAAATTAATATCAATTAAACGATACAACTTTTCTCTTAGAAAAGTAATAGCACCCCATTCCCGGCCGAGCCGCACGTTTTGATGTATATATTGCGGCGGTGGCGTAAATCGTGCGGCACTTATTACGTGCCGAACTTTGTGGCGAAAGTAACTAATTAATTAACTAGAAAAGAAAATTTCTAAGAAATTTTAAGTGTGCCTGCAGCTCGCTAAGTCTGTGCAACCTTGTGTAGCGGTTGGTGTTAGCATTAGCGTTACATTTTTTAACATTAGCATTTTTTGCATAAGCTTTAACATTATGGTTCTTCATATGACACCACCCACATGTCTGTACGACAAACAGATCACGAGATAAAGGGTCACTTCCTGTTTGGTGAGGGGCACTTCCTGTTTGGCGAAATAGGCCCCAATTAAGGTTAATGACTCTTAATCAAGTCATTTGATGACACCCACGCGTCTGTACGACAAACAATTCATGAGATATAGGGTGACTTCCTGTTTGGTGAGGGGCACTTCCTGTTTGGCAAAATAGGCCCCAATTAAGGTTAAGGACTCTTAATCAAGTCATTTCACACCACCCGCGCGTCTGCACGACAAACGGTTCACGAGATAAAGGGTCACTTCCTGTTTGGTAAGGGGCACTTCCTGTTTGGCGAAATAGGCCCTAATTAAGGTTAAGGACTCTTATTCTTGTCATTTGACGCAACCCGCGCATCTGTACGACAAATGGTTCACAAGATCAAGGGTCACTTCCTGTTTGGTGAGGGGCACTTCCTGTTTGGCGAAATAGGCCCCAATTAAGGTTAAGGACTCTTAATCAAGTCATTTGATGCCATCTACGCGTCTGTACGACAAAGGGTTCACGAGGTAAAGGGTCACTTCCTGTTTGGTGAGGGGCACTTCCTGTTTGGCGAAATAGGCCCCAATTAAGGTCATGGACGATTAATGAATTAAAGCTGCAAGCAGCGATGACCGGGCCCTCGCAGCTCTACCCACGTCACAAGGCCAGCAGCCAATCAGAAACCAAACAGGAAGTCAGCCATTTCGACTAATTAGTGGCGTTTTGGCACATTTTTGGCCGTTATCACGGGTCGCACTTTAACGACAGTTTTTTGAGCAAAAATTGTTTTGTGAGAAAAAAAAAGTTTTTTGAGAAAAAAAGTTTTTTGAGAAAAAAAAATTTGAGAGAAAAAAAAAAAATTTGAGAAAAAAAATGTTTTGAAAAAAAAAAAGGTAGAGTTATGTGGCGCCAAAGTTTCAGGTTTTTTTTCCGAGTCCCCCATTCAAAGTCAATGAGGGTTTTTTTCGCGTAGTTTTTTACGAATTACGTTGCCATGGTAACGTGGATCGGAAAGAAAAGTAATAGCACACCATTCCCGGCCGAGCCGCACATTTTGATATATATATTGCGGCAGTGGCGTAAATCGTGCGGCAGTTACTACGTGCCGAAATTTCCCCCATTCTAAGTCAATGGGGTTTTTGGGCGTCGTTTTTTGCGAATTACGTCGCAATGGTAACGCGGATCGGAAAGAAAAGTAATAGCACCCCATTCCCGACCGAGACGCACGTTTTGATGTATATATTGCGGCGGTGGCGTGAATTTTGCGGCAGTTATTACGTGCCGAAATTTGTGGCACCGTCATTATTAAGTGTGCCTGCTATGCAATAGCAGAACACTTATTGTAATCCGCCATACTTAAGTCAGTCAGTCAGTCAGTAAGTAAGTAAGTAATGTTCTTGCAAATTTCTGCTCGTAATAACTGCCGCACAATTTACGCCACCGCCGCAATATATACATCAAAACGTGCGGCTCGGCCGGGAATGGTGTGCTATTACTTTTCTTTCCGATCCGCGTTACCATTGCGACGTAATTCGCAAAAAACGACGCCAAAAAACCCCATTGACTTAGAATGGGGGAAACTTCGGCACGTAATAACTGCCGCACAACCCCCGCAATATATACATCAAAATGTGCGGCTCGGCCGGGAATGGTGTGCTATTACTTTTCTTTCCGATCCGCGATACGATTGCGACGTAATTCGCAAAAAACTACGCCCAAAAACCCCATTGACTTAGAATGGGGGACTCCGAAAAAAACCCAGAAACTTTGGCGCCACATAACTCTGCCATTTTGCCTAGCAACGTGATTTAAACTTTAAAATGCACACACAACTTTGGTCTTTTTCCGGCCAATAGGGATGAGCTGTAATTGATTAAGCCCCACCCCCTCTTTAACAGGAAGTGTCCTTCGCCAAACAGGAAGTGCCTCTATAACTCATGAACCGTTTGTCGTACAGACTCGCGGCTGGTGTCATAATTTTTTTTTTCTCAAATTTTTTTTCTCAAATTTTTTTTTCTCAAAAAAAAAAGTTTTTCTCAAAAAAAAAATTCTCACAATTTTTTTTCTCAAATTTTTTTTTCTCAAATTTTTTTTTCTCAATTTTTTTTTTCTCAAATTTTTTTTTTCTCAATTTTTTTTTCACAACATTTTTTTTTCTCAAATGTTTTTTTCTCAAAAATGTTTTTTTTCTCAAAAATGTTTTTTTCTCAAAACATATTTTTTTCTCAAAAATTTTTTTTTTCCCAAAATATTTTTTTTCTCAAAACATTTCTTTTTCTCAAAAATGTTTTTTCTCAAATTTTTTTTTCTCAAATTTTTTTTTCTCAAATTGTTTTTTTCTCAAAAAATTTTTTTTCTCAAAAATGATTTTTTTCTCAAAATTTTTTTTTTCTCAATTTATTTTTTCACAATTTATTTTTTCTCAAAAAAAAATTTTTCTCAAAAAAATTGTTTTCTCAATTTTTTTATTCAAATGCTAATACTTACACATGCTAATGCTAACACATGCTAATGCTAACACATGCTTTGTGTTAGGGTTAGGTTAGAGCTGCAGGCACACTTAAAATGTCTTAGAAATTTTCTTTTCTAGTTAAGTGTGCCTGCTATGCAATAGCAAAACACTTATTGTAATCCGCCATACTTAAGTCATTAAGTCTTTCGCCACGAATTTCTGCACGTAATAACTGCCGCACAATTTACGCCACCGCCGCAATATATACATCAAAACGTGCGGCTCGGCCGGGAATGGTGTGCTATTACTTTTCTTTCCGATCCGCGTTACCATTGCGACGTAATTCGCAAAAAACGACGCCAAAAAACCCCATTGACTTAGAATGGGGGAAACTTCGGCACGTAATAACTGCCGCACGATTTACGCCACCCCCGCAATATATACATCAAAATGTGCGGCTCGGCCGGGAATGGTGTGCTATTACTTTTCTTTCCGATCCGCTTTACGATTGCGATGTAATTCGCAAAAAACAACGCCCAAAAACTCCATTGACTTTGAATGGGGGACTCCGAAAAAAACCCAGAAACTTTGGCGCCACATAACTCTGCCATACTTTTGCCTAGCAACGTCATTTAAAATGTAAAATGCTCACACAACTTTGGTCTTTTTCCGACCAATAGGGATGAGCTGTAATTGATTAAGCCTCGCCCCCTCTTTAACAGGAAGTGCCCTTCACCAAACAGGAAGTGCCTCTATAACTCATGAACCGTTTGTCGTACAGACTTGCGGCTGGTGTCATACCTTTTCTTTTTTTCTCAAATTTTTTTTTCTCAATTTTTTTTTCTCAATTTTTTTTTTTCTCAAATTTTTTTTTCTCAAATTTTTTTTTCTCAAATTTTTTTTTTTCTCAAAAATTTTTTTTCTCAAATTTTTTTTCTCAAATTTTTTTTTTCTCAAATTTTTTTCTCAAAATGTTTTTTTTCTCAAATTTTTTTTTTCTCAAAAATTTTTTTTTCTCAAAATTTTTTTTCTCAAATTTTTTTTCTCAAATTTTTTTTTTCTCAATTTTTATCTCAATTTTTTTTCTCAAAATTTTTTTCTCAAAATTTTTTTTTCTCAATTTTTTTTTCTCAAAAATTTTTTTTTTCCAAAAAATTCTTTTCTCAAAATTGTTTTCTCAAAATTATTTTTTTCTCAACATTTTTTTTTCTCACATTTTTTTTCTCAAGATTTTTTTTTCTCACAATTTTTTTTACAAAATGTCTTTTTCTCAAAAAAGTTTTTTTCTCAATTTTTTTTTCTCACAAAACAATTTTTTCTCAAAAAACTGTCGTTAAAGTGCGACCCGTGATAACGGCCAAAAATGCTCCAAAACCACTAATTAGTCGAAATGGCTGACTTCCTGTTTGGTTTCTGATTGGCTGCTGGCCTTGTGACGTGGGTAGAGCTGCGAGGGCCTGGTCATCGCTGCTTGCAGCTTTAATTCATTAATCGTCCATGACCTTAATTGGGGCCTATTTCGCCAAACAGGAAGTGCCCCTCACCAAACAGGAAGTGACCCTTGATCTCGTGAACCGTTTGTCATACAGACACGCGGGTTGCGTCAAATGAAATAACGCTAATGCTAACACCAACCGCTACACAAGGTTGCACAGACTTAGCGAGCTGCAGGCACACTTAAAATTTCTTAGAAATTTTCTCTTCTAGTTATTATTATTATTAAGTATGGCGGATTACAATAAGTGTTTTGCCATTGCATTGCATGGCAGGCACACTTAATTAATGACTTAAGTATGGCGGATTACAATAAGTGTTTTGCCATTGCATGGCAGGCACACTTAATAATATACAATATATATAAAATATAATGGACCCCCCAATGTGGATGGGGGGGATCCACGAATACCCCCCCCCCCTCATAAAGCCCCCCCCCCCCAATGTGCCCCCCCCCCCCCCCCCCCCACACACACACACACACACACACACCACCCACAGATCACAGCCAATCACAGCTGGCTTAGTGCACATGCTCAGTGAAAATGCAGGTATAGGGAGGGGGAAAAATTCCCTCCCACCAGTGAGAAATCCTGGGACTTCTGAGGTGTGATTTCTGACAGCAGCCACAGCAGGGGTTCACGAATACTTAACTAGTGGCACAAAACGGCTATATACCGAACTGAATACTCCTGAATATCTGGCTGATTACCTCATGTTTATGCCGGTTTATTTACTGAATATACTGTCATAGAATGTAGTATACCAGTCCGATAATCTATCTTTTCACCCAGTGTCTATCATGGTTAAAATGGAGTTTGAAGTTACAATGAGTGTGTATGTGGAGAGAAGCCCTACCACTGCTCCCTGTTGAAAGTGGAATATCCCTTTAATGCTGCAATATAAACACTGTTACAAGTAAAAGTCTGCATTTCCAAAGGTGTTTGAGATGCACTGTGAATTGGTAGGTGGGCTATATCAAAGCCTGGTTTAGAATAGGGATATAAATGGTTTGCTGTATATCATTTATATCTGCAATGTAACTATAGTTTTCAAATCAATGTAGTGGCATAAAACGAGGTCACAATTTTCAAAAACATTGCATACAGGCGACCACATTGTTGATACTGAAGAACTGTTAACATCTAAACCTTTAAACATTCTTTACATGCGATTGTTTAGGACATTAACTGGACAAACACTTTTGATACTGATATTAAATTTTATTATTCTTTGTCTTCTGCTTTTTCTTCTTTACTTCTTCCTCTTTTTCTTCTTCTCTTTCTTCTTCTTCTCTTTCTTCTTCTCTTTTTTCTTCTCTTTCTTCTTCTGCTGCTGCAGGCTCCTCCATGGTGTCGGCCATGGCTGTTACAAAATAGTGGAATTGAGTTACATACATATTGCAAAATAATCATGGGAAAATAATCAGATCTAGAGCTATACAACTGTTAGTCTAGATGGACAGGGGGGTCCGCGCGCATAGGGTGGATTTTTTTTCGCCACCTGTTTTTTTCTTAATACTTGAAGGGTATATTTTAACATTCTGCTGGATGAATTCATTGACATGGATATTATTAAGATTTGGCCACAACTTTACCTTATTATTTGACAAAAACAGTAAAAAAATAAGCTGAAAATGATCAGTTCACATCAATACTTCTCTTTTTCTACAAAATACCTTAAACAATCTTGAGCAAATTATTTCTCATTAAATAAAAAATAAAATTGAAGTTCTCTTGAAAGAGAGACGTATGAACACATTTTCCACAGTCAATGTTTTTAGTAGAGGTCCTAGGAGGGGTCCATGTGCACCCCCCTTACATTAACTTCTACTATGGTTTTTATGTATCCTTAGGACCCCTAAAATAAGGTTTTTGACAATCCCAAGAAAAAAAATGTCCCAACTGTGTTTTTTTTCCACTGTTATATTATCGCTATGACACCTCCGGGATTGCTGACTGGAACACTGGCTAGAATGTCTTCGGAGTTTGTAGCTCGCTCAAATTTAGACGCACTCCAAACTTAAAGATATCATTTGATTCTAGACAACCTCAGGTTTCCAATGGGACCTTGTCATGCTGCTCTGTTGAGAAGAGGGCTAAATAGTATACCTAAAGATTTAAAGTTAGACAACATTTTTGTCAGGGAAAAAAAACACCATCACCATTTTCCAAATGGTCATTTGAGCTTTCACATCAATATTTCTGAATGGAGATGGGTTACATGGATAACTACAAGCCTCTCCTGTACAGACATACCCACTATGTATAGCTGCATGAGGTCACTGTATTGCATGTATACCACTGCACGGCATCTATAGACCACTGTATTGAATCAATAAACCACTATATGGCATATAGAGACTGTTGTACGACCCCATACATTGACTACTGTAGTGCAGTGGTCCACTGATGTGCTAAAGTAGTCTATAGATGCACTGCAGTGGTCTGACAGTGGTCTAAAGGTGTGCTACAGTGGTCTACAGATGTACTACAGTCTATAGACCACTGCTGTGATCTCTACACCACTGTACTGCATCTTCAGACCAGTGTAGCACATCTACAGTCCACTATAGCACATCTACAGATAACTATTGTGTGGTACATCTACAGACCACTCCATACATCTACAGACCACAGCAGCACATCCGGAGCCCTGTAGTACATCTATAGACCACTGTAGCACACATGTAGACCACTGTAGCACACCTAGACCACTGCAGTGCATCTATAGACTACTGTAGCACATCTGTAGACCACTGCAGTGCATCATTAGACCACTTGAGTGCATTTGTGGACAACTGTGCTACATCTATAGACCACTGTACTACAGAGCTTGGGTCCAAATTGTATGGAAAAATAGGTTAATTTGTCTCAACAGGTTGTTTCCTTCAAAAGTTATGCTTGTTGTTATCGTTTCCATTTTTGGGTTTAGAGTCAGGATTTGTGAAAGAAAGTGTTAAAAATTAACCCCTTCAGAAAATATTTTAGCATGGTACTCGGCAGAATGTTAAATTATACCCTTCAAGGATTAAGAAAAAACAGGTGGTGAAAAAGAATCCACCCTATGCGCGTGGATCCCCCTGTCCATCTAGACTATGTTCCTAAATAATCTTACCTTCATCCAAGAAGGACACACAGGTGTCACATGACTTTCTGGTACGCTTCAGCCGTCCTTCCACCCTGGAGATGTCATTTTTAATGAAAGCGTTGGTCTTTTGGATACTGGCCAACTGTTCTGCCAGTCGGCCATTTCTTCTTTTTGAAGCGTTGTGGTAGGCCATTACGGCCTGTGCCAAGCCCTGCACTTCCTGTGCCACCTCCTCTCTTGCTTGCTTCTGTGTTGCAGCATACTGTAAAAAATAAATAAACAATATATATTATTTAACCACCACAAACATCCATGTACACATTGTTCCTAATTCTGAACGTAATTGGAATTGTTTACTAGTGCAGGTTTCCTGCCCAATTTCTAAAGTAAAATGTAAGACAGTATACAACCTTTTTAAGACTTCAACAATAGTACTTTAAGACCTAAATAAATGTTGGAACATCACTTCCTATATTAAAATTGGCTAATAGGAGGGTGATCGCCAGAGCACTCTGGCGTGTTACCATTACTTGGAGATGTACAATGTTGTTTAAAGAGATATTGATCTTTGATAACATCTTTCTTATTAGGACCAACTGTACTAGAACTCTTTTTTATTTATGAAGGGCTGTGACATGTTAGTGCCTAATCACCGTCATGCCAACATAAATTACTAGAACTCTTTTTTATTTATGAAGGGCTGTGACATGTTAGTGCCTAATCACCATCATGCCAACATAAATGTTTAAACATTAGATATTTTAAGTAATTGGCCTACCTATTGTGAAAATGTACCGTTTCTATAACAAATCATTACCCCTTCTGTACTGAATTACAACTCAGAAAAGCTGCATAATCTAAGACAGTGGTTCTCAAAATGAGCCATCACTTTTCACAGTGGTATGGGGGTCCATTTCTAGCCCAAGGAATGTTTTTGGTGCAAAACAAATGCTTGCAATGGATTCAGAATAATTAAAAACACCTAATTAGACCCCTCACATCCCACTTGAAGCATATGTGATTTACAACTGAAGCAAGAGTGATTTCTTCCCCTAATAGTGTATAGTGAGTGAATGAGACACAGAATTACCCTAGCTGTCAAAGATTTTCCTAGGGAAACTGAATTTCAGTCTTTGTGAGATGTGTTACTAGACACCTTTACAAACACATTGGTGAAGATTGTTTTTGGTAAGAAATTATTCCAGGATTTGTTACTATTTCTAAAGATATCCCCTGACTAGGTTCTATTGTGAATATAGTAAATCTACATAGGCCTATGCTCACAACATGTTGAGCATGTAGATCTGCAATTTTTACAATTTCTGATTCTAATATTTGACAGATTGGCCAATGTTTTATTTCTCATTTTAGAGGTAGTCCTTAAATTGTCACTTTAGAAATGTGCGGATATCTGTTTACTGTTGGGTGAGATAATAATGTTGCACATCACGTTAATCATCTGGGGACCCTTCCTGATCCCTGCAGTTTTCACCGTAGCCTACAGTAGCACACAAACAAACTGGTGTTGTGTGGTGGTGGAGTTTCTTAAAGTTTTACATGAAGACAATTCACTGTCATTGCTTTGTTCTGCATCGATGCATTTGTGCCAATACAACTTTCCCCCATAAACACACACAGGAGCAGAGAACAAACACCCCTCTTTCCACAGCTGCTTGCTTGGTTTGTTAATCAGCGGTTTGTTATTGTCTAATATTAATACATCAAATAAACTAGTCAAATGAATATGCACAAATGTCTGTGCCTTTCTTCTTCCTCGAGTCTTAAACACATCATCTTCAAATGTAATACCTACGGTCAGATTTGGTCCAATTTAAGTCTTAAGAAAATGATGAATGTAAGTTTAACTTACCCAAACTAGCTCAAATTTGCGATTAATGCTGTCCATTTGATCGTTTGTCTTGTACGGACTGGAGTCGGAGTTTGCCATGATGACTGCTCTCTTTGACTGCGTGAGGTTGAATGTCCAAAATGGCTACAATTTATTTTGCTAATGTAGTCTCCCGCATAGGGTCTCGCGTTGTTAGACTTCCTTGGCACGGATTTGTAAAACATGGCACTTTGCTGCCATCAAGTGGTCATGCCATTGCCATTTATAAACACTTTTTGTAAATTATTTATTTTATCAGTCAAAGAATTGCAGCCGAATCTTAAGTCTCTATATCAACATTGTTAGTATGATCGTCCCTGCCGAGCGACTTTTAACGTTGATCGGCAATGTTTAAGCCATTTATTGGATATTTTTTGATGAATACATGGTTCAATACACACTACAACACATAACGCCGCGTCATTACGTCGGATTTTGACCCGGTTTGAAGTGTCTGTGGCGTGGGTACATGTCCCAGCCGATGGGCCATCATAATATTTCGACCATCAAGCGCGCGCGTGGCGCACACGGACCCCCGGTAATGGGTCCTCCTTGAGAAGCATAGTGTGTGATGAAAGGGTTATCGTTTTCGCACTCTAGTGGTATATTAAAATCAACACAGCCTCTAGCCATTCAAAGCCACGTAATGTTGAACTGAAAAATTAATGATATTACCTGGCAATATTAGCGCACATCCATATTTTAAGTTGGCTGTGAGTGTGTTTTAACCAAAAGTGCAATTCTGCAGTGGAGATTTTAAATAAGACTAGAAAAGAAAATTTCTAAGAAATTTTAAGTGTGCCTGCAGCTCGCTAAGTGTGTGCAACCTATCATTAGCTTTAACATTAGCCACCCACCCACCGACTTTGAGACCAGTAACGTGTTGGGAACTGGAGACATGGCTGTTTAAAGCCCAGCCAATAGGAAGGCACAGGGGGCGGGGCTTAAGCAATTACAGATGATTCCTATTGGCCATGCAAGAACACACAGCGAGTTTTGAGACAGTACCATGCTGCAAACTGGATATAGAGCTGTTTAAAGCTCAGCAAATAGGAAGATATGGGCGGGGCTTAAGAGGGGACAGGACTTAAGTAATAAGTCCCTATTGGCCGTTTAAGTCCAGACACCAAGTTTCAAGACGGTACCATGCTGCGAACTGGAGTAATGGCTGTTTAAAGCCCAGCCAATAGGAATACAGAGGGGGCGGGGCTTAATCAATTACAGCTCAGCCCTATTGGCTGGAAAACACCAAAGTTGTGTGCATTTTAAAGTTTAAATGACGTTGCTTGGCAAAAGTATTGCAGAGTTACGTGGTGCCAAAGTTTCTGGGGTTTTTTCGGAGTCCCCCATTCAAAGTCAATGGGGGTTTTGCACGAAGTTTTTTACGAATTACGTTGCCATGGTAACGCGGATCGGAAAGAAAAGTAGTAGCACACCATTCCCGGCCGAGCCACACATTTTGATGTATATATTGCGGGGGTGGCGTAAATCGTGCGGCAGTTATTACGTACCGATATCTCCCCCATTCTAAGTCAATGGGGTTTTTGGGCGTTGTTTTTTGCGAATTACGTTGCAATGTTAACGCGGATCGGAAAGAAAAGTAATAGCACCCCATTCCCGACCGAGACGCACGTTTTGATGTATATATTGCGGCGGTGGCGTGAATTGTGCGGCAGTTATTACGTGCCGAAATTTGTGGCACCGTCATTATTATTATTAAGTGTGCCTGCCATGCAATGCAATGGCAAAACACTTATTGTAATCCGCCATACTTAATTAAGTGTGCCTGCCATGCAACGCAATGGCAAAACACTTATTGTAATCCGCCATACTTAAGTATGTAAGTTTCGCCACAAATTTCGGCACGTAATAACTGCCGCACGATTTACGCCACCACCGCAATATATACATCAAAACGTGCGGCTCGGCCGGGAATGGGGTGCTATTACTTTTCTTTCCGATCTGCGTTACCATTGCGACGTAATTCGCAAAAAACAACGCCCAAAAACTCCATTGACTTAGAATGGGGGAAATTTCGGAACTTAATAACTGCCGCACGATTTACGCCACCCCCGCAATATATACATCAAAATGTGCGGCTCGGCCGGGAATGGTGTGCTATGACTTTTCTTTCCGATCCGCGTTACCATGGCAATGTAATTCGTAAAAAACTACGCGCAAAAACCCCCATTGACTTTGAATGGGGGACCCACATTACTCTGACATACTTTTGCCTAGCAACGTCACTTAAACTTTAAAATGCACACACAACTTTGGTCATTTTCCGGCCAATAAGGATGAGCTGTAATTGATTAAGCCCCGCCCCCTCTGTAACAGGAAGTGCCCTTCGCCAAACAGGAAATGCCTCTACATCTCATGAACCGTTTGTCGTACAGACGCGTGGGTGGCGTCATGTGACTTGATTAAGAGTCCTTAACCTTAATTGGGGCATATTTCGCCAAACAGGAAGTGCCCCTCACCAAACAGGAAGTGACCCTTTATCTCATGAACCGTTTGTCGTACAGACTCGTGGGTGTTGTCATATGACTTGATTAAGAGTCCTTAACCTTAATTGGGGCCTATTTCGCCAAACAGGAAGTGCCCCTCACCAAACAGGAAGTGACCCTTTATCTCATGAACCGTTTGTCGTACAGACTCGTGGCTGGCGTCAAATGACTTGATTAAGAGTCCTTAACCTTAATTGGGGCCTATTTCGCCAAACAGGAAGTGCCCCTCACCAAACAGGAAGTGACCCTATATCTCATGAACCGTTTGTCGTACAGACGCGAGGGTGGTGCATTATGACTTGATTAAGAGTCCTTAACCTTAATTGGGGCCTATTTGGCCAAACAGGAAGTGCCCCTCACCAAACAGGAAGTGACCCTATATCTCATCAACCGTTTGTCGTACAGATGCGTGGGTGGTGTCATATGACTTGATTAAGAGTCCTTAACCTTAATTGATGCTTCCTTCACCAAACAGGAAGTGCCCTTCGCCAAACAGGAAGTGCCTCTATATCTCATGAACCGTTTGTTGTACAGTCGATAATGTTAAAGCTAATGCAAAAAATGCTAATGTTAAAAAATCTAGCGCTAATCTAACGCTAATGCTAACACCAACCGCTACACAAGGTTGCACACACTTAGCGAGCTGCAGGCACACTTAAAATTTCTTAGAAATTTTCTTTTCTAGTTAATTAATGATAATGATCCCACAAATTTCGGCACGTAATAACTGCCGCACGATTTACGCCACCGCCGCAATATATACATCAAAACGTGCGGCTCGGCCGGGAATGGGGTGCTATTACTTTTCTTTCCGATCCGTGTTACCATTGCGACGTAATTCGCAAAAAACGACGCCAAAAAACCCCATTGACTTAGAATGGGGGAAATTTCTACACGTAATAACTGCCGCACGATTTACGCCACCCCCGCAATATATACATCAAAATGTGCGGCTCGGCCGGGAATGGTTGGCTATTACTTTTCTTTCCGATCCGCGTTACCATGGCAACGTAATTCGTAAAAAGCTACGCTCAAAAAACCCCATTGACGACACTGAAAAAACCCCAGAAACTTTGGCCCAACATTACTCTGACATACTTTTGCCTAGCAACGTCACAAAATGCACACACAACTTTGGTCTTTTTCCGGCCAATAGGGATGAGCTGTAATTGATTAAGCCCCGCCCCCTCTGTATTCCTATTGGCTGGGTTTTAAACAGCTACTACTCCAGTTCACAGCATGGTACCGTCTTGAAACTTGGTGTCTGGACTTAAACGGCCAATAGGGACTTATTACTTAAGCCCTGCCCCCTCTTAAGCCCCGCCCCTATCTTCCTATTGGCTTAGCTTTAAACAGCTTTATCTCCAGTTTGCAGCATGGTAACCGTCTCGAAACTCGCTGTGTGTACTTACATGGCAAATAGGAATTATCTGTAATTGCTTAAGCCCCGCCCCCTGTGCCTTCCTATTGGATGGGCTTTAAACAGCCATGTCTCCACTTCCCAACACGTTACTGGTCTCAAACTCGGTGGGTGGTCCCACAGTCCCAACGGCTAACCGCTAATGCTAATGCTGAAAATGATAATGTTAACAAATGCTAATGCTAACAAATGCTAATGCTAACACATGCTTATGCTAACAAATGCTAATGCTAAAAAATGCTAATGCTAACACATGCTAATGCTAACACATGCTAATGTTAAAAAATGCTAATGCTAACAAATGCTAATACTAATGCTAACACATGCTAATGCTAACAAATGCTAATGCTAACAAATGCTAATGCTAACACATGCTAATGCTAAAAAATGTTAATGCTAACAAATTCTAATGCTAACAAATGCTAATGCTAATGCTAACACATGCTAATGCTAACAAATGCTAATGCTAACACATGCTAATTCTAACACATGCTAATGCTAACAAATGCTAATGCTAATGCTAACAAATGCTAATGCTAACACATGCTAATGCTAACAAATGCTAATGCTAACAGATGCTAATGCTAACAAATGCTAATGCTAACAAATGAGAATGCTAATGCTAAAAATGATAATGCTAATACATGCTAATGCTAACAAATGCTAATACTAATGCTAACAAATGCTAATGCTAACAAATATGCTAATGCTAACACATGCTAATGCTAATGCTAAAAATGCTAATGCTAACAAATGCTAATGTAACAAAATGCTAATGCTAACAAATGCCTAATGTTTAAAGGGTGATAAAAATGATAATGCTAATGCTAAAACAATGTTAATGTTAAAGCTAATGATAAAAATGCTGATGTAAAATAATGATTTAAACTGCTATACAAGGTTGCACACACTTAGCGAGCTGCAGGCACACTTAAAATTTCTTAGAAATTTTCTTTTCTAGTTATTATTATTATTATTAACTAAGTATGGCGGATTACAATAAGTGTTTTGCCATTGCATTGCATGGCAGGCACACTTAATTACGTACTTATTTAATGGCGGATTACAATAAGTGTTTTGCCATTGCGTTGCATGGCAGGCACACTTAATTTGACTGACTTTGTCACTCAGATGCCAAGCCACACTTTCAAACTAAAAGATTTGAAAAGTAAAAGTAAAAGATTTGAATACTTTCTACACCACTGGTGGTGAAGGGTATACAAATTTGACCCTTAGTTTGAGCGGGATCTTGGTTGATTGGTTAGTGTGTGTGTGTGTGTGTGTGTGTGTGTGTGTGTGTGTGTGTGTGTGTGTGTGTGTGTGTGTGTGTGTGTGTGTGTGTGTGTGTGTTGGGGAGGGGGGCACAAAACTCCTGGGCTACACAATAAAATATTTTAATGTATCTGAGTGTAGCCTAACAGATATTATCAAATGGATCAACTATAGTAGAGTTACTGGTGTCCGGTGCAAGTCTCTGACATTTGACACTCCCGGTCAAGAGTCCATTGTAATGGCCTAAAGTCTGTGGCCATGAGGCTAACAAAAGCAAGGTGTTAAACCAGTAATTTAGCATATCATTGACTCTGAGCGTCCTGAGTTAGTACATGTATCCCCTGTGTTCATTTAACTGTTTCACAATATAATATAAAATAATATAATGACATTCCAAAACTTTTACAGAGATGTAAAACGTGGAAGTCGGTAATATTCTACAGGCTGATCTTATATAGACAGAAATATGCGCTCTCACTACCAACTCCAGACACATGATGTGGTACTGTAATACCTTTTACAGTTCACAGTTCATCCTGACTCATTTTATTTAAACAGTGTTTTTGTGCGCAGTGGGTGCAAAGTCTGTTTTCTCTAGAGAGCCTAGAGGCTAGTAGTTGTGTGACCTCTGTTGAAGTAGCGATCTGTAAATTCAACACAGTTTGTTGACTAAAATGCAGATTAGCTTATTAATCAAAAAAACGTCTTTGAGGCCTTCATTTGTGGAGAGAATAGATGCATCACTTAAGTCAAGCCTACTAAAAGTAGCATTTCAATGAAATACCTTATAAACAGTAAAACAAACAATAAACAATCAAATGCATTTCCTTACAATAAGTGTGAAAATATAATTATTATAATGCACAACAACGCCAATTCTCTGTAGCAGGGGCTCAGGGAGCAATACGGGGTTAAAGGTCTTGCTCAGGAACACATCAATTCCTAGCTGGCTTGGCCAGGAATCGAACCTGGGACAAACAGGAGCTTAGGCTCTCCAGGCATTCTCACTAACCACTAAGCTACAGCTGTCTAGGCCAGGATATATACTTCTTAGTCAGGAGATCAGGGTTTGATTGTTCCTTTAGCCTCTAAAATGTTGTCCATTCAAACTGTTTCCAATGTTTTTATTTAAACCGTATTTTTCTAATTGGTGACTGTATATTTTATGTACTATTATTATTATTATTATTACCCTTTTTCCTGTCATGGGTCGTGGGGAAATTAGAATTCAATAGCATACTTATTATTACAAATCTAGTTGAGTTCTAGGCGCATCTAGTTTTTCATTTGTCAAATGTATAATAAACACAGTTGTGTATATAGCAACAATTTCAATTCAACCTGAACTCTGCATTGTCGTCTAATTTTTCTTTAATTAATAAGAATCACAATGAATCTGTTCACCCTTGCCGTGTTGCCAACACTGTAATGTAGGGTTCATGGACTCACATGTGCCTCCCTGTGGCAGATAAGCCACATTACATGCTGTAACACCTCTAAAAAAGGTGGTACCACATTTACTCAATGGCACTACAGTGGTGCCACTGAGGCAGCCAACTGGTGACACTGCCAATCTCAACTGCTAACGACTGTAGCGTCAAATGTCATTGTCCAGATCCAGAAACAAGAAACAGGCAAAACCAAACCTTTGGAATTCCAAAAGAGCAATTACTTTTATTAATATGCGACGTCCTCAGTCAGTAGTTGTGCTTTAGTCCATTCCAGCTGTCCAATGAAAAAATCATGCTGTCCTTCCTCCAAACATGCTTCCACACCACAGCCAAAACAAAATCGCCACATTATGATGTCATCACTCACTCTGAGAGCAGGTCCGGTTCTACGAGGGTGCTGAGGCCTGCTTTGCACCCTCATTTTGGCCAGGGAGCACCCCCACCTCTCAGTAATTCCCGAAATTTACATTATAATACAGTAGATCAGCATTGGCTGGCCACAACCGGTTTGGCACACACTCACATTGGTATGCAAATTTAGCCTTTTGTTTTCACCTGGCCGATTTGAGTTGGGTATCCTTCACTTAAAGCATAGCACCCTCAGCCATTGTGGGCTGCCGCCGGCCCTGTCTGAGAGTCAACTGTAAACTGCTATACAGGCTGCGACCGCGTATTTCCCGGTGAACCTAAACGCAATGGTGGGGGCTTGGGAGTGTGGGGAACACGCACCACTCAGGGCACTGGACCGAACCATTTGGGGATTTTAGACGGGGGGGGGGGGGTTTCAAACATTATCGCTCGCGTTTAGTGCGTGATTTTCAGAATTCAGACCCCTAAAAGTTTGGCTTGGGGGTCCCTGACTGGGGGAGACGGGGGGGACTTCTGGAAGTGAATGGAGGGGACGAAATTGGACCTGGAAGGTGACAAAAAACCCTTGTCACCCCCCCATTTTCGCCCCTGGCTTAGAGGGAACATTGTTCATGACTACATTTAGATGGAAAAGGTTACCAAAAACACTATGGGAGTGCTAATATAATGGGATGAACGTTTTAGCGTCTTCGTGGTGAGGATGGAGAAGGTCAGAGGTTCAGCCAGAATAAATAATCATAGTTTTCGTTTGCACAAAAAAAAAAGAAAAAAAAAGAGAGAAAACAAATGCATATAGCAGCAGGTAGCATGACATCATGGCTCATTCATGAACTGGCTGGGGGGCAGAGTCCTGCAAGGGTCCAATTTTGGCAACCTGCGCCCGCCTATCATTAATCAGATCCGTGGACCGACCCGTTACCCGTCATTATATAAAAATCTAAACCAGATCTGCCCTGCCTGTCAAAAAATGGAGTAGGGTATTTTGTGTTCATGTTGTTTGTTATTTTGCATAAAGAAAAAAATGAAAAATAAAAAGACTTTAATACATGGCACAAGTACTTTGTTTCCATACAATTGATTATTTACATTGCAAAACGTTTCGATACAGATTATTTGCATTGCAAAACGTTTCGATACAGATTATTTACATTGCAAAACGATTTGATACAGATTATTTACATTGCAAAATGTTTCGATACAGATTATTTGCATTGCAAAACATTTCGATACAGATTATTTACATTGCAAAACGATTTGATACAGATTATTTACATTGCAAAACGTTTCGATACAGATTATTTACATTGCAAAACGATTTGATACAGATTATTTACATTGCAAAACGTTTCGATATAGATTATTTACATTGCAAAACGTTTCGATACAGATTATTTACATTGCAAAACGTTTCGATACAGATTATTTACATTGCAAAACGTTTCGATACAGATTATTTGCATTGTAAAACAATACGATACGATATACAGAACCAAACGGTACAACATTTGCTTTTGCATATCGATGGATATTAGATAATAATCAGATAGTAGATAATTGCAAATTAAAAAACGATTTTTCATTTCAGTTACTGTATCGTTAAACCCCTACTTGGTTGCGCTCAGGTGTTGCTCTGAGAATAGCAGATCAACAAGCTCACAACGCTACAGTATCAATGCAACTGGCATACAGCAGGCTTGTCACAATGTGTGACTAATGTGCAGAAATGCCAGTGAGACGATCAGCATTTCAGAATACACCGACTGCCATGTGTTGCACATTATCTGTCTTTCAAAAATAACAGCGTGAAAGGTCACTTCTCTCTGTGGTCATCAGCTGCAAACATTATAAAAAAAAAAAAAAACTAAACTACTACAATAACAATAGAAAAGTGTGCTTTTGGAACCAAACCATAGTCTCTAAACCATTTTCATATCAAGGTCCATTATTTATTCAGCACAAGTAAAAGACAAGTCATTTCATGCGTGGTTGCGCTGGGGTGTTGCTCTGAAAGTAGCAGCTCAACAAGCTTGTACATGTACGTCTGTTTTCAGCATGGAACCAAATGTAATATCAGCCATTTCGACACCATCATGACCCACCAGAATCAACTGTAGATTTAGTCGACTAAAATCTTAGGATAATTAGTCGACTAAAACTAGACAAAATCTAAATCTTTTCAGATGACTAAAATGGGACCAAAACTAAACAGCATTTTATTCAAAAGACTATTGGCTGGTTCAAATAGCTGATCTACAAGCTCACGTCTCAATGTAGATCGGTATTTGAAGTATTTTTAAATGTTTTTCAAACTAGGAAAACAAGGCAAAGAAGTTTAGGAATGAGGCGTAAGGCATGGACGAAAACAGGGCCCTGTGACTATAAAATAAATCGTTGCGTAAATCTTTTCAAGATGCTACTGAATCAATACACAACTGGCATACAGGTAGCCTGGGATCAATGTCATTTTGGGGTTTCTGTAGAGGTGCCAACTTGCGTCCTGTTCACTCGTGGACATGTATGGCCTACTGTACTTGTGCAAAGCGCAAGTATTTAACATTTTCTTTTAGGGTCATTAGGGATGAGCTGTAATGGCTGAAGTCCACTCTGTGTTCCTATTGGATGTGCTAAATCAGTGGTTCTCAACCTTTTCAGGCCGCGACCCCCAAAATAATCATATTTTAAATGGGGGACACCACCCCCACCCTGACGACACTTGGAGTTGTAAGACTTGAGGCGTTGCATTTTGTTTAACACGGTTCTTGTGAAAATAGCAGATCTATATGCTCACAACGCCTCGCAACGCGAGGCATTGTGAGGATGAAAACAATGGCCAACAATGCCTGAAAGTCTGAAACAATGAAACCACGCCCACATTTGGAGATGAAACAATGGCCAACAATGCCTCAAACAATGAAACCACGCCCACATTTGGAGATGAACCAATGGCCAACAATGTCTGAAACAATGAAGCAATGCCCAAATTTGGAGATGACTGACATCACTGATGTCTGGGATCTCTAACTTCTGAGACTCCTACATTCAATCCCTCATATACTGTGCACACAAGTGTGGGTCCTAGTTATTAATGTAGTTCTGGGGAGACTTTATTTTCACTAGATAAACTTCTCCGCTGCTTTTGGAAATGTATGGAATCAATGCGATAGGGAATCAATGGGATAGGGAATCAATAGAGAATCAATGGGAGTGGGAATCAATAGAGAATAAATGGGAGTGGGAATCAATAGAGAATAAATGGGAGTGGGAATCAATAGGGAATCCATTGGTCAAGCTTCACATGACAGTTAGCTTGCTGCAAAATATAGTCACTTCGACAACCACACTTCTGCTCGCATCTTTCTAGTTACTATATTATACTTTATCTCTTGAATTCTTGAGTCATAAAATCTCCTTGAGCTCAATTACTACTGTATATAATATACTTTGTGCGTAGTTTCCGTAAGCGTGGGTTTTGGACATGTGTTGTGCAAGACAATATTTCTTGTCCCACAATGGCGTCCCTCGGTAGCGACAGTTTTTTTTCCTTCTCCAAATGACAAATATCAATTCTACACCTGTGCATGTTGCTGCGGATGTTTACATCTACTTTACATAATACTTTGGCCGTGTTTTCAGAGGGTCCACACAGTTTCCTTAGTAACTGCTTTTATACTTTCATTAACCCTTAAGTGCTGTTCGGGTCATTTTGACCCGTTTTACATTTTCAGTTGGAAAAAAAAGGTAGAAGAAAAAATGTTTCCACCTGAAACTCACTGGCCTTAAAGATTATTCTGAGATGAACATGTAAAAAAAATATTTTTGCACTACACCCATGCTACACCCCCCTCATATTTTTTGAACCTTAAGTGCTGTTCGGGTCATTTTGACCCGGAAGCACAGAAATACACAGTATTATGCCAAAACACAGACACACAGTCACCCCCACTTCTAACACCCCCCTTCCGAAGCCCCATTCCGAACCCTCCCCCCCTTCCTATAAGCATGAGCAATATTGCCCAGTATTAAATGAAGTAGTTTTTTTTACATGGATTTCAGCTAAATCAGTAAAAACGCCTAGCTCTTTCAGTGTTTAATGTGATATAGCAAAGCAGAAATGCAAACATTTACCAAATATATCATATGAATTGTTTGGTATTGAGTCAAAGTCAATGTATCATGATGATTTGTTAAGTTAAAATTTATATTAGTGTTGTTATTTTTAAACCAAATATCCACCGGGTCAAAATGACCCGAACAGAACGAAGGTGTAGTGAATCTGAACAGAACTTAAGGGTTAAGTGTCCCGCGAAGCTTGGCCAATGTAAACCTGGGTGTACGAACACACGCACCCAATTGACCAATCACAGTCCGGACAGACGTGGGACTAACAGACAAAGCCAGATGTAGGAGCAGTTAGCACCGCACAAAAGGTAGGAGAAAACTGGAAGCGAGCACCGCCTGCCACTCCAAGCCGCTCCACAGCCGCTGTTTGGCTTTTTCTAACGTATGTGGTGTGGACATACCCACCTCACCGCTACTCACCAGTTAAGAGTGGGGTGGCTCAGAGTAGATGACAGAGTACAGCATCCTGCAATGGGCCTGGTGTACAAGATACACTACACCACTAAGATACCCATGTACCTGACAAAATACAAAATACTAAATAATCGTTTACACACTCTTATGCAAAGCGCTCCTTGAGGGCAGCAGTCGCAACTCAGATCAGCTCTGCAGTTATTTTCCTACTTTCTCTTTTTCTTGCTTTTTTTCCTATCTTATTCTTGTGGTGACTCATTGCATTGGCCAAGCTGGGCATGTTCTGAGGAACTTTGTTTTATTCGTGTATATAGTAGTTTAGTCTGTGTTTCGTGTGTTTTTGTGTTTTTCTGATTGGCTGGAGGAAAAGTGGGGGAAGGGCCTTCTGTGCCTTGCGTGGAACAAAAGCATAGGAAACAGCAGCCTACCGCTATCTGTCTAGCCTGTCTTAAGTGTGTGGCCCTGGGGTAGCGCGACTGGCTCGTTGCCTTGGTATTTTTATGGAGACACTAGTCTGTTGGTGCCGTAGGCATGGAGACGTATACGTGGACTTTGTTTTGGATGCATGCGAACATGGTGGCGGGAGCCCGTAACTTGGGCCAGAGGAGACCCGGAGGAGACCTCACCGTGGAGGCTTGTGACATGGACCGGAGGCGCGGTCGCTGTGGAGGTCCGTAGTGTGGGTAAAGGCGGCGGAGTAACGTGGGCCGGAGGCGCCCTGGCCGTGGAAACTCGTTACGTGGACCGGAGGCGCTGACGCTGTGGAGGTCCGTCTTAAGGTGACTTGACTGGCTGAAACTCTTATCACACTGTTGACACACAAATATTTTTTCTCCAGTGTAAATACGCTGGCATCTCACCAGGTGACATAGCTGACTGAAACCCTTGTCACATTGTTGACAGTGTAAGTGATTTTCTTTGGTGTGGACATGCTGGTGTTTCTTCAGAGTCAATACCTCCTTTAATCTTAACTGCTGTGTCGCGTCTGGGTGACTGAATTTCCCCCTTGGGATAATAAAGGTATCTATCTATCTTCTCCAGTGTGGACACGTTGGTGCCTCTTCAGGTTACTTAACTGACTGAAACCCTTTTCACACTGTTTACACACAAAGGTTTTTTCTCCAGTGTGGAGACGCTGGTGTGTCTTCAGGTTACTTAACTGACTGAAACCCTTTTCACACTGTTTACACACAAAGGGCTTTTCTCCAGTATGGACACGCTGGTGCTTCTTCAGAGAACCTAACACACTGAAACTCTTAGAACACTGTTTACACACAAAGGGTTTTTCTCCACTGTGGACACGCTGGTGTATTGTCAGGTGACCTAACTGACTGAAACCCTTGTCACACTGTTTGCACACACATGTTTTTTCTCCAATGTGGACACGCTGGTGCTTCTTGAGAGAACCCATCTCACTGAAACCCTTGTCACACTGTTTACACACAAAGGGTTTTTCTCCACTGTGGACACGCTGGTGTATCTTAAGGTGACTTGATTGGCTGAAACTCTTATCACACTGTTTACACACAAAGGGTTTTTCTCCACTGTGGACACGCTGGTGTATCTTAAGGTGACCTAGCTGACTGAAACCCTTGTCACACTGTTGACAGTGGAAGGATTTTTCTTTGGTGTGGACTTGCAGGTGTTTCTTCAGAGTCGATACCTCAGTGAAGCTTTTATCACATCTGAGGTTTTCTCTCCTGTCTAAGTCATCAAATGTTTCCTCACTTCTCCCGGCTGAGTCAAAGTCCTCACAAGATCTTGATTGGTCTGTGTCCCCTTGTTGCTGGCTGGTGACACAGCAAGGGTTGCTGTGACAGCTCCTCTTCGTTGTGTTCATGGAGAGATGTTACGCCTGAGATGTGAAGGTGTAACCGACACTCAGAACAGGACACCCTGTCTCTTGGAAGATTAGTTTGTGGCCACCACTGCTGCCACTTGGACAGTTAATTGGAGGGCTTGCAGGCTGGAAAATGTTGGTTTTGATATACAATATTTACTCTGTCACTCTCTCTCTTTCTCCCCCTCTTGTTGTCTATGTCTATATCCCTGATTCTCACAGTATAGCCGACCTGTTCAGACTCTCTCTTGGTCGTACTCAGACTAAATGTGATGTTTAGCAACCGTGTCACATCTTATTCAGGTTGACCAGAGCTCTGGACATCGTTGACATCATTCCTAATAACACCGATTTGCACATCTGACAGTTGCAATGAGCAGTTAGCAGTCAAAAAGCAGCAGGAGGTGAAGATGATTTGGCTAGTAAGACGCTTAAGGGTGAAAAGCTTTTCTAACCTATAGACTATATGTCATGTCAGTCTAACCAGTGTGGCAAGTTCTACAGACAGGGATTTCCGTATATGGGCATTAAAGAGATTGATGTGGCCGATGTGGCCTCCATATATGGGCATTCCCATATGAAGCCCTGTTAGGGGAACCACACTAACAGAATCCCTTTTATGACCATATATGGAGATCCCTGTCTGTAGAACCAGCCACACTGGTTAGACTGGCATCTATGGTCTATAGGTTAGATGGATAGATATATATATATATATATATATATATATATATATATATATATATATATATATATATGCGCATTCACAGACATGGTCTTAATATTGATGACAGGAATCTCCATGTATGGGCATGACAGGGATTCTGTTAGTGTGGTTCCCCTGCCATCGCATTGATGTCAGAGTGTGACAGTCAATCAACAATGAAAGATCAAACAAAGAGTTACCCAGATCAGATAGACAAACAGATACGGCCAAGATGTGACGGTTCACCATCCCAACCACAGTCTGTTCAAGATGCTGCCTCATGGAAAACGTCTAGGCCAGGGCTACTCAACTTAGGAAGGCTCAGGGGCCACTCAGCAAAATACCAAAAGTCCAAAGGGCCGCAACCTAAAAATGACGGTCCTATTTTGGACGTTTACAATGATTTTGTAACAGGCTTCATGACAAGCTTAATAATTAAGGAAACACACAGAAAATAGCCACATTTCCATCTATTTAAGCCAGGCCAAACCTCATTGAACCAAAAGATTATGGATGGAATGAAGAAATTATCGAATTTGATCAAATTAGGCTTCATTCACAAAATGTGAAGTGAAAATTAACAGAACTAGTTCAATCGTTTTGGAACCGCCCCTGTGTCTGGGTATGCAAGGCTAGTGAACTTTGGCAATGTAAAGGTATGTTTTCTCATGCCACTAACGCTCCTTTTCATTAATAGGACGGATTTTTTTAAAAAATAGACGTTTATACTTATTATTCAATCACTCAAACCCCAGCATCCCTATTCTTGGGGGACATTCACCAAAAATAGCCGATCTACAAGCTCACCACAAGATGCATTGGAGCTTGTAGATCGGCTATTTTTGGTCAATCTCCTTCAATGAGCAGTTAATTGTGTTTAAATTACAAAGCTCAAACTGTTTTACAAGTACAGTACAACTGGCTGAGTTGAACTTTACTTGAGTTATTTTTCCATAAAACAAACAACTCTTAACCAAAAATAGCCGATCTACAAGCTCACAATGCATCTTGTGGTGAGCTTGTAGATCGGCTATTTTTGGTGAATGTCTCCCAAGAATAGGGATGCTGGGGTTTGAGTGATTGAATAATAAGTATAAACTGTTGGAATGTGTGCACTGTCTGTCGGTGGTGACTGGCGGAGCCGCGGAGGCAGAGACAAGCACAGCACAGACAAGGACTACGTCTTCACTAGCCTAAAACATGACGGTCGCGAGCGTTCATATCGCACGACCGTCATGCGTCTCACTCCAGTGAGCCCGACTGTGGTTGTCTGCTGCAAAATCTCAGCAGATTTGTCTGTCTGACCGTCTCGTTGTACAATAGATCTAGTGTAGCCGCCAGCATCTCCGCAATGCTGTCTGTGCTCTGTGCATTGACTGTATTCGCTTCCTGACTACGGAGTCCACCGAGGCTCAAACATCACCGCATTTTGCGTTACGCGTTAACTTTGACAGGCTTAGAAAAATCATATTTTTATTGGTATGGTCATGATGGGCCGCACAGACAGGCGGCGCGGGCCGCATGCGGCCCGCGGGCCGCGGGTTGAGTAGCGCTGGTCTAGGCAGTCTCAAAGCTACTAGCAACAGACTGCAAAAGAGCTTCTTTCCACGAACAGTTAGGCACATGAACGAACTGTCAAAAACGAGAAAGATCCAGGGAAAAAAGAATCGCAAGCACCCCCCCCCCAGCCCCCAACCCCTTACGTTCCCTCCTTGTGAAGTTGAATTGCACCTACTGTACATAAATGCATACTGTGAAGTTGAATATATTAATCTGTTGCACATAGAACACACTGTGAAGATGTTTACAAAAGTACAGTACAGTAGCAGCTACTGGAAAAATATGCTGTTGGCATATAGAATGTGCAAAAAGTTTGGCATAGGGTTAGGGTTAGTACATCTGAGGATGCTCTTTTCTTTTCCTGTTGCTCTTTTTGCCTTTTTCACTCCTTTATTTTTTCATTTTTACGTTTTACTAGTATTTACACCTTTTTAGATTATTATTAGGGCCCGAGCACACAGTGTGTGAGGACCCTATTGTATTTGCAAAGATTATTATTCTTCTTCTTCCGCCGAATGAATCGCGTTTTTGAGGCGCCAAACGTACTCTAAAAGTTGCGCAACTTTGCAAGCACATCACAAGTGGTGAAAAATTACGTAATTAAAAAAAAATTAAAGGGGGCCTGGCCTAATGGCACAACTGCGCCCCCTACAAAATTTCAACGCATCAGCCCCACTATACGGTTTCACCCACAAGTACGAAAATCGGTACACACCTGTATCATGTCCGGACTCACAAAAAAGTATGGCCAACGCAATGTCCGAAGCCAAGTCAAACTTCCTTCGCCAAACAGGAAGTGCCCCCTCTTCTGATTGGCCAAAACTTGATTGTTCCTTTTTTTGGCTGTTACTCATCAACCGTTTGTCGTACAGAGTTGTGGCTGGTATCATATGACTTGACTAAGAGTCCTTCACCTTAATTGGTTTAACTTAGCCCCGCCCCCTCTTCTGATTGGCCAAAACTTGATCGTTCCTTTATTTGGCTATTACTCATCAACCGTTTGTCGAAGAGAGTTGTGGCTGGTGTCATATGACTTGATTAAGAGTCCCTCACCTTAATTGGTTTAAGTTAGCCCCGCCCCCTCTTCTGATTGGTCGATTATTGATAGTTCCTATTTGCTATCTTTTCAATGGTTTGTAATAAGTGCAATAGTGTAACTGTGTCTAGGTGTAATAATAACTGTAATAGTGTAATAGCGCAATAAGTGTAATAGTGTAATAAGTGTAATAGTGTAATAAGTGTAATGGTGTAATAGTGTAATAAGTGTAATAGTGTAATAAGTGTAATAGTGTAATAAGTGTAATAGTGTAATAGTGTAATAAGTGTAATAGTGTAATAAGTGTAATAGTGTAATAAGTGTAATAGTGTAATAGTGTAATAGTGTAATAAGTGTAATAGTGTAATAGCGCAATAAGTGTAATAGTGTAATAAGTGTAATAGTGTAATAAGTGTAATAGTGTAATAGTGTAACAGTGTAATAAGTGTAATAGTGTAATAGTGTAATAAGTGTAATAGTGTAATAAGTGTAATAGTCTAATAGTGTAATAAGTGTAATAGTGTAATAGCGCAATAAGTGTAATAGTGTAATAAGTGTAATAGTGTAATTAGTGTAATAGTGTAATAGCACAATAAGTGTAATAGTATAATAAGTGTAATAATGTAATAAGTGTAATAGTGTAATAGCACAATAAGTGTAATAGTGTAATAAGTGTAATAGTGTAATAGTGTAATAGTGTGTAATAGTGTAATAGTGTAATAAGTGTAATAGTGTAATAGTGTAATAAGTGTAATAGTGTAATAAGTGTAATAGTGTAATGGCACAATAAGTGTAATAGTGCAATAAGTCTAATAGTGTAATAGTGTAATAGTGTAATAAGTGTAATAGCGCAAATAGTGTAATAGTGAAATAAGTGTAATAGTGTAATAGGGCAATAAGTGTAAAAGGGCAATAAGTGTAATAGTGAAACCGCTGCCCCTTATGACGTGGGTAGAGCTGCGAGGGCCCGGTCATCGCTGCTTGCAGCTTTAATTATTATTATTATTGTAGATGTTTTTTGATATACGACTGCATTGTCTGAAGGATGCCAAACAAAAACAATTTTTACTCTTATGTACCTGTACAAAAGACGTAACAATTAAGTACAACCTTGAACCTTGTTCACATACTAAACAGCTGCCTACAGTCACAACTGTGCGGCAGTGGAGGAGAGAGATTAGCTGCATTATGATTTTCATTTTTGAAACTCATTGTAACTTATTTCACCTCAATAAAAAAATACAATTCATTTTGTTGGCACACCCCTAACTACTATACAGTAAGAATACTGTGAAACAAAATCTTTTTTTTTTTACTGATACCGATATTTTCCCGATATTATTTTTTATGCTTACGTCGGCCGATAATATTGGCCCGCCGATAATATCAGACATCCTTAGAATTTATATATATATTTATGTATATTTTCAATATATTCAGTATATTTTTGGAGCAGTGCCAACTGCTCCTATATCTGGCTTTGTGTGGATGCATGTCCGTCCATCTGTCCGTCCAACCACCCATTCACCCATGTATCAGTCCTGCACAGCTTGTCATTGGCCAAGCTTCACGGGAAGTTAATGAAATGAACTCAACAAAGGCACTACTCACTTCACACTGGGTGTGATTTTTGAGACTAGCAACTGCCTTTACTTCCCGGCTTGGTCATCAATTTGCTTCAATGATTCAACCAAATTCACTGATGGATGAATTGCAACTGTCAGATGTGCAAATCGGTGTTATTAGGAATGATGTCAACGGTTTGTGTTGTGTGACGTCAGACCAGAGCTCTGGTCAACCTGAATAAGATGTGACACCATTTTTAAACATCACATTTAGTGTGATACGACCAAGAAACGTACATTACAGACAGAGTGTAGTGTGAGAGTCAGAGAGCCAGGGATCTATAAAGACATAGACAACTAGAGGGGGGAAAGAGACTGACAAAGAATATATTAAAAGCTATATTTTCCAGCCACAAGATAAGCCACAGTCCAAGTAGATGTAGTTAGTGGTGACCATGAACCAATGTTCCAAGACGCAGGTCTCCTGTTCTGAGTGGCCATACGTCTTCACGTCTCAGGTCCTCCTCCATGAAGACATGAAGAGAAGCCACAACCTCTGCTGTCAAATGATGAGCGATGGACAGCTGCCCTCATCTTCCTGTGAGAAAGTCACCAGCTGTGTCACCACCAGCCAGAAAGAAGGAGACACAGACCAACCAAGATCTTGTGAGGACTTCAACTCAGCCAGGAGAAGTAAAGAAACATTCAGTGACTTACACAGGAAAGAAAACCTCATATGTGATAAGAGCTTTATTGAAGTATCGACTCTGAAGAAACGCCAGCATGTCCAGGCCAAAGAAAAGACATTCCAGTGTCAACAGTGTGATAAGAGGTTCAGTGTGTTAGGTAATCTGAAGAGACACCTGGGTGTCCACACCAAAGAAAAACCTTTCCAGTGTAAACAGTGTGGCAAGAGGTTCAGTGTTTTAGGTAATCTGAACAGACACCAGCGTGTCCACACTGGAGAAAAACCCTTTGTATGTAAACAGTGCGGCAAGAGTTTCAGTGAGTTGGGTAACCTGAAGAAGCACCTGCGTGTCCATAGTGGAGAAAAACCTTTCGTCTGTAAACAGTGTGACCATAGTTTCAGTGACTTGGGTAACCTGAGGACACACCAGCGTCTCCATACAGGAGAAAAACCCTTTCAGTGTAATCAGTGTGACAAGAGTTTCAGTTACTTGGGTAACCTGAAGACACACCAGCGTGTCCACACTGGAGAAAAACCCTTTGTGTGTAAACAATGTGACAAGAGTTTCAGTCTGTTAGGTGACCTGAAGACACACAAACGTATTCACAGTGGAGAAAAACCTTTTGTCTGTAAACAATGTGACAAGTGTTTCAGTGTGTTAGGTTCTCTGAAGATACACCAGCGTGTCCATACTGGAGAAAAACCCTTCGTCTGTAAACAGTGTGGCAAGGGTTTCAGTGTGTTAAGTACTCTGAAGATACACCAGCGTGTCCATACTGGAGAAAAACCCTTTATGTGTAAACAGTGTGGCAAGGGTTTCAGTGTGTTAAGTACTCTGAAGATACACCAGCGTGTCCATACTGGAGAAAAACCCTTTGTGTAAACAGTGTGGCAAGGGTTTCAGTGAGTTAGGTAACCTGAAGAAGCACCAACGTGTCCCACTGGAGGAAACACCTTTTATGTGACTAAACAGTGTGACAAGGGTTTTAGTGAGTTAAGAACCTGAGGACCAGTGTTGGGAATAACATGTTAATCATGTTAATAAAACTGATTACGTAACACGGTCCTTTTCCCATTCAATAACAGCGTTAAAGTTACTTTGGTGTAAAGTTACTGCATTACTATATGAGGTAAAATAACACACTGTTTCTCTCTGCAGTCAGAGAGAGAGACAGAGGAGAGGGAGGAGGAGATCAACACACATACACAGGCAGAAGAACAAATGAGGAAAGCGACAGACAGACAGGGAGAGAGAGAGAGGGAGAGCGACAGGGAGAGAGACAGAGAGACAGAGAAAGAGAGAGAGTGCTTTACCGTTACCTGCTTCTGCACTCGCCTTTCATTGTAAATGAATTACTGACGCCGTCTGAAATGTCCTTATAGTGTGACTCAGTGATTTGCTGTGGCTGATGTTCATCAAGCTAAAGCCAGTAGTGTTGTGTCAAGTTATGGTGTCAAATAAAGGAGCGTAAACACTTGACTTCCGGACGGTCGGCCTTCAAAATAAGAGCGTGAGCCCTTGGAAAGTAAGCCCTTGAAATGTACTTTCAGCCAGAGCAATTTAAAATAAGAGTATCACTTTTTTTTTTGGAAAGTAAAGTAAAGTACCTCTAAAATGACAAATTAAACATTAGCCAAATTGTCAAATATGAAAGGCATTGTGAGCATGTAGATTGGCTATTTTCACAATAGAACCGTGTTTTACAAAATGTAACTCTTTTTTTTAAACAATATGTATTTTCACAATAGAACCGTGTTTTACAAAATGTAACTCTTTTTTTTAAACAATATGTTTATTTTCTTTTTTTACATTAAAAAAAACACATAGCACAACACAAGCAAAACTCAGACATAATAACCAAACGAAAAACCCCACAAAAAGCAAAAAGCCCAAAAATACAAAAAGAAAAATCATAATACAAAGAGCACATCACAATACATAATACATAATACAATATATATACATAATACATCACATCTACATCCCGATTTATAAGCCACAAGGCCAGATTAATGACTGTAGAGAGAAAACAAAATAAATAAACAAACAATCACCCCACTTCAGGTTCCTCCATCAGATGGGAAAGGTCATTTCCCTTAACATACTGAATAAAACTTCCCCATATTTTCTTTAGTTGAGTTCTATGGAGGTTCTATGGGGGAGTGGTGACGTTAAATATGCAACTACACTTGCAAATTCCAATTTCATCCTTTCTATTTCATTTATTCATTCTAGATAAACAATTCAGACTTTAAATAGGAAAATGCAAAAAGTCCATTGAGTTCAATGGTCGAGTGGTGCTAGCTTGAGGATTCTTCTTTTGTGTATCATCGTCTTTGATTATTGGTTGGCGACATTTTATTTCACAAGATTTCTTGGTCGAGCTTCACATGACATTTTGTCTATCCAGCCATTAAATAGGCAACCACACTCGCAGTTTCCCAGGATTGCATCATTCTAGTTTATATCAGGCCGCACTAGTTGATGGTGACGTCACCCAGTTGATGACATAATTTATTGTGATATTGTCAGGCCTGGAATTTCGTCATTTTATGGGCAAGGCCACTTGGCCTTTGGTGCTGTCCATTTTCGGAAGGCACAAGGCTAAATGCCAGGGAAGGAAGGCCATCAAATAAAACAAGATTTGAGTCCATTGAAATAATTTGTTGAATTTAAGGGTTAGGGATGATAACCTAATCTGCAGTGAAAGAGATAAATTATGGTATTTACAATCTGATCCATGCTCAGCCCTGCACCAATCAAAGTCACTGGATTGGTTTAAAGATGGGGACTTGGGGGAGTTAAGATCTCAGAATCTCAACAAAAGACACTGGTGTCTACTGTCTACATATTGACAAGAAAGAGACAGAGGAGAAAGTGGTACAGTCAGCTGGGGCATTAAGGCCACTGTGGCCTCAGGTCATGCCATTGGTTTGAGGGGCACAAGGCCAAACTGAGGGGCAACAGTGGCCATGGCCTTCATGGCCTCCATGAAATTCCTGCCCTGGATATCGTCCTCCGTTATGCTCACAGATCGGCTATTTTTTTGGCAAATGTTCCACCCCAGGATAATGGATTTTTTTTATAGTGATAATATCGTAAATCGCGATTTCTTTTGTCACAATAATTGTGATATGACATTTTCATATCGTCCGACCCTAGTCAAGCCGGAACCACTGGCCGGAACCACTGGTGCCGTGCATCTCCAAAATGATTCCTCCAGTTTAACATTGGGCTTTCCTATGAGGTGGAACGTCTGCTGGGGCGAAGTTAGCATACAGCAGGCATGTCAAAATGCTACAGTATCAATGCACATACAGGATGCATGTCACAATACTACAGTATCAATGCACATACAGGAGGCATGTCACGATACTACAGTATCAATGCACATACAGGAGGCATGTCACGATACTACAGTATCAATGCACATACAGGATGCATGTCACAATACTACAGTATCAATGCACATACAGGAGGCATGTCACGATACTACAGTATCAATGCACATACAGGAGGCATGTCACGATACTACAGTATCAATGCACATACAGGAGGTATGTCACGATACTACAGTATCAATGCACATACAGGAGGCATGTCACAATACTACAGTATCCGCACTCTCTTGAATTATGACTTCAATAATTATTTATTTATTTATACATAGGCACAGCAGCAGCAGTCTATCTAGAGAAACGGACGCGTTTCGGCCTTCTACATGAATCTGCACCCAAAGAAACGACAGACCTCTCCACAAGACTCCAGCAGAGAGCGCGCCTTCTCCTAACGGTATTGAACCATTTAGGAGTTCTATTGTTCACAATACTACAGTATCAATGGACATACAGGAGGTATGTCACGATACTACAGTATCAATGGACATTGATACATCACATTTTATTTTGTAATAATGTCTGCAGTTGATGAGTTGATGTTTGCAGTTGAAGTGTTCTTTTGGAGCCAAACCTTAATCTAAACCAGTGGTTTTCCACCCGTTTCATATCAAGGTCCATTATTTATTGGGCACAAGAGCCACGGAACACCATTAGATGAGATCTAGCCTCTCAGACCCACAGTATTTTATTGTCGTTGGATAGGATTGTGTCCACAATTCCGTGCTGTATTGATGTTGGTGCCACTAGGTTAAAGATCTTACCCTAGTCTAAAGCTTTAGATTAAATATCTTACCTTTAGATTAAAGATCTAAAAGAGGGATGTTTGCCCGCCAGGACCTAAACTAGTGAAAACAGCAGATCTACAAGCCGCATTGTGAGCTTGTAGACAGGCTAGTTTCACTACTTTTTAAACATTCTAACTTATGACATTTATTAGATTTTTTCTTTTATTTGTGAAAACAGCAGATCTACAAGCCGCATTGTGAGCTTGTAGACAGGCTAGTTTCACTACTTTTTAAACATTCTAACTTATGACATTTCTTAGATTTTTTCTTTTATTTATTAATTAAATTAATTCTGTATGTTTATTCATGGAAATCTTAGCTTTTGGGAGAATGTTTTCTTTTTCTTTTCTTTTATTTATTTATTTTTATTTTTTTAAATGTGGATCCCGACTCCTGACCCAGTGTTTGGGTGCTCAGTGCTCCTACCTTGGTGTGATCCAGGCGTCCGTACACCTGCCAGAAGTACGTGGTGAACAGTTTCCTGCTGATTGGTTTTCCATTGATCCTGATCCTCTCTCTGACCTGGACCAGGTGGGGAGAGCTGGAGGCAAGGCCACAGCAAGAAGCAGGGACGTGCAGAGAATATTAGAGAGGCAGGGGCTGAGACTAGGTTGGTGAAAATAACGAAAATAGCAGAACTTCAAGCTCTCAATGCGTCGCAGCGCTTGGAGGTCGGCTATTGTTGGTGCTTGATACCACAATGAACTAAACATAATCAAGTCAATCCTGGACAAGGCAATTCTCTTGAATGCCTTCAGGTATGGCATGGAAAGAGGGCATTTGCATTTCTTTAACCATAGTAAAAACTGCATTCATGGTCTGGACAGGGCACTTTTTACAGACGGATAAAAGGGCAGGGGCTCAAGCCCATTTAGATGTCTATTTGTGCACATGTCTGGCAAGAAGAGACATTCATCAGTTAAACAACTTGTCCCTCCACATTTCATTTACTTATAGGTCACATTCGTTAGCTACTGTACACAAAAATAGCAGATCTACAAGTGACGTGCTATGAGTTTGTATATCTGCTATTGAGTTATGCCACGGACCCTAAGCCCAGAAGAGAGGATTTAAGTACAAAAATAAATATTTTAATATAATATTTTTGAGATCTCCTCCCCCATCTCCCGAGAATGAAAGAATGAATGAATGCATGAATGAATGAAAATATCAGATCTACAAGCTCACAGCGTGGGACAAGGTGACATGCCATGAGCTTGCAGATCTGCTATTTGTGAATAGCCAGCTTGTATACAATAGATAAATGGTTTTACTTCATATGACAGTCAGTCATATGATATTATTTTTTATGCTTACGTCGGCCGATAATATTGGCCCGCCGATAATATCAGACATCCTTAGAATTTATATATATATTTATGTATATTTTCAATATATTCAGTATATTTTTGGAGCAGTGCCAACTGCTCCTATATCTGGCTTTGTGTGGATGCATGTCCGTCCATCTGTCCGTCCAACCACCCATTCACCCATGTATCAGTCCTGCACAGCTTGTCATTGGCCAAGCTTCACGGGAAGTTAATGAAATGAACTCAACAAAGGCACTACTCACTTCACACTGGGTGTGATTTTTGAGACTAGCAACTGCCTTTACTTCCCGGCTTGGTCATCAATTTGCTTCAATGATTCAACCAAATTCACTGATGGATGAATTGCAACTGTCAGATGTGCAAATCGGTGTTATTAGGAATGATGTCAACGGTTTGTGTTGTGTGACGTCAGACCAGAGCTCTGGTCAACCTGAATAAGATGTGACACCATTTTTAAACATCACATTTAGTGTGATACGACCAAGAAACGTACATTACAGACAGAGTGTAGTGTGAGAGTCAGAGAGCCAGGGATCTATAAAGACATAGACAACTAGAGGGGGGAAAGAGACTGACAAAGAATATATTAAAAGCTATATTTTCCAGCCACAAGATAAGCCACAGTCCAAGTAGATGTAGTTAGTGGTGACCATGAACCAATGTTCCAAGACGCAGGTCTCCTGTTCTGAGTGGCCATACGTCTTCACGTCTCAGGTCCTCCTCCATGAAGACATGAAGAGAAGCCACAACCTCTGCTGTCAAATGATGAGCGATGGACAGCTGCCCTCATCTTCCTGTGAGAAAGTCACCAGCTGTGTCACCACCAGCCAGAAAGAAGGAGACACAGACCAACCAAGATCTTGTGAGGACTTCAACTCAGCCAGGAGAAGTAAAGAAACATTCAGTGACTTACACAGGAAAGAAAACCTCATATGTGATAAGAGCTTTATTGAAGTATCGACTCTGAAGAAACGCCAGCATGTCCAGGCCAAAGAAAAGACATTCCAGTGTCAACAGTGTGATAAGAGGTTCAGTGTGTTAGGTAATCTGAAGAGACACCTGGGTGTCCACACCAAAGAAAAACCTTTCCAGTGTAAACAGTGTGGCAAGAGGTTCAGTGTGTTAGGTAATCTGAACAGACACCAGCGTGTCCACACTGGAGAAAAACCCTTTGTATGTAAACAGTGCGGCAAGAGTTTCAGTGAGTTGGGTAACCTGAAGAAGCACCTGCGTGTCCATAGTGGAGAAAAACCTTTCGTCTGTAAACAGTGTGACCATAGTTTCAGTGACTTGGGTAACCTGAGGACACACCAGCGTCTCCATACAGGAGAAAAACCCTTTCAGTGTAATCAGTGTGACAAGAGTTTCAGTTACTTGGGTAACCTGAAGACACACCAGCGTGTCCACACTGGAGAAAAACCCTTTGTGTGTAAACAATGTGACAAGAGTTTCAGTCTGTTAGGTGACCTGAAGACACACAAACGTATTCACAGTGGAGAAAAACCTTTTGTCTGTAAACAATGTGACAAGTGTTTCAGTGTGTTAGGTTCTCTGAAGATACACCAGCGTGTCCATACTGGAGAAAAACCCTTCGTCTGTAAACAGTGTGGCAAGGGTTTCAGTGTGTTAAGTACTCTGAAGATACACCAGCGTGTCCATACTGGAGAAAAACTCTTTATGTGTAAACAGTGTGGCAAGGGTTTCAGTGTGTTAAGTACTCTGAAGATACACCAGCGTGTCCATACTGGAGAAAAACCCTTTGTGTAAACAGTGTGGCAAGGGTTTCAGTGAGTTAGGTAACCTGAAGAAGCACCAACGTGTCCCACTGGAGGAAACACCTTTTATGTGACTAAACAGTGTGACAAGGGTTTTAGTGAGTTAAGAACCTGAGGACCAGTGTTGGGAATAACATGTTAATCATGTTAATAAAACTGATTACGTAACACGGTCCTTTTCCCATTCAATAACAGCGTTAAAGTTACTTTGGTGTAAAGTTACTGCATTACTATATGAGGTAAAATAACACACTGTTTCTCTCTGCAGTCAGAGAGAGAGACAGAGGAGAGGGAGGAGGAGATCAACACACATACACAGGCAGAAGAACAAATGAGGAAAGCGACAGACAGACAGGGAGAGAGAGAGAGGGAGAGCGACAGGGAGAGAGACAGAGAGACAGAGAAAGAGAGAGAGTGCTTTACCGTTACCTGCTTCTGCACTCGCCTTTCATTGTAAATGAATTACTGACGCCGTCTGAAATGTCCTTATAGTGTGACTCAGTGATTTGCTGTGGCTGATGTTCATCAAGCTAAAGCCAGTAGTGTTGTGTCAAGTTATGGTGTCAAATAAAGGAGCGTAAACACTTGACTTCCGGACGGTCGGCCTTCAAAATAAGAGCGTGAGCCCTTGGAAAGTAAGCCCTTGAAATGTACTTTCAGCCAGAGCAATTTAAAATAAGAGTATCACTTTTTTTTTTGGAAAGTAAAGTAAAGTACCTCTAAAATGACAAATTAAACATTAGCCAAATTGTCAAATATGAAAGGCATTGTGAGCATGTAGATTGGCTATTTTCACAATAGAACCGTGTTTTACAAAATGTAACTCTTTTTTTTAAACAATATGTATTTTCACAATAGAACCGTGTTTTACAAAATGTAACTCTTTTTTTTAAACAATATGTTTATTTTCTTTTTTTACATTAAAAAAAACACATAGCACAACACAAGCAAAACTCAGACATAATAACCAAACGAAAAACCCCACAAAAAGCAAAAAGCCCAAAAATACAAAAAGAAAAATCATAATACAAAGAGCACATCACAATACATAATACATAATACAATATATATACATAATACATCACATCTACATCCCGATTTATAAGCCACAAGGCCAGATTAATGACTGTAGAGAGAAAACAAAATAAATAAACAAACAATCACCCCACTTCAGGTTCCTCCATCAGATGGGAAAGGTCATTTCCCTTAACATACTGAATAAAACTTCCCCATATTTTCTTTAGTTGAGTTCTATGGAGGTTCTATGGGGGAGTGGTGACGTTAAATATGCAACTACACTTGCAAATTCCAATTTCATCCTTTCTATTTCATTTATTCATTCTAGATAAACAATTCAGACTTTAAATAGGAAAATGCAAAAAGTCCATTGAGTTCAATGGTCGAGTGGTGCTAGCTTGAGGATTCTTCTTTTGTGTATCATCGTCTTTGATTATTGGTTGGCGACATTTTATTTCACAAGATTTCTTGGTCGAGCTTCACATGACATTTTGTCTATCCAGCCATTAAATAGGCAACCACACTCGCAGTTTCCCAGGATTGCATCATTCTAGTTTATATCAGGCCGCACTAGTTGATGGTGACGTCACCCAGTTGATGACATAATTTATTGTGATATTGTCAGGCCTGGAATTTCGTCATTTTATGGGCAAGGCCACTTGGCCTTTGGTGCTGTCCATTTTCGGAAGGCACAAGGCTAAATGCCAGGGAAGGAAGGCCATCAAATAAAACAAGATTTGAGTCCATTGAAATAATTTGTTGAATTTAAGGGTTAGGGATGATAACCTAATCTGCAGTGAAAGAGATAAATTATGGTATTTACAATCTGATCCATGCTCAGCCCTGCACCAATCAAAGTCACTGGATTGGTTTAAAGATGGGGACTTGGGGGAGTTAAGATCTCAGAATCTCAACAAAAGACACTGGTGTCTACTGTCTACATATTGACAAGAAAGAGACAGAGGAGAAAGTGGTACAGTCAGCTGGGGCATTAAGGCCACTGTGGCCTCAGGTCATGCCATTGGTTTGAGGGGCACAAGGCCAAACTGAGGGGCAACAGTGGCCATGGCCTTCATGGCCTCCATGAAATTCCTGCCCTGGATATCGTCCTCCGTTATGCTCACAGATCGGCTATTTTTTTGGCAAATGTTCCACCCCAGGATAATGGATTTTTTTTATAGTGATAATATCGTAAATCGCGATTTCTTTTGTCACAATAATTGTGATATGACATTTTCATATCGTCCGACCCTAGTCAAGCCGGAACCACTGGCCGGAACCACTGGTGCCGTGCATCTCCAAAATGATTCCTCCAGTTTAACATTGGGCTTTCCTATGAGGTGGAACGTCTGCTGGGGCGAAGTTAGCATACAGCAGGCATGTCAAAATGCTACAGTATCAATGCACATACAGGATGCATGTCACAATACTACAGTATCAATGCACATACAGGAGGCATGTCACGATACTACAGTATCAATGCACATACAGGAGGCATGTCACGATACTACAGTATCAATGCACATACAGGATGCATGTCACAATACTACAGTATCAATGCACATACAGGAGGCATGTCACGATACTACAGTATCAATGCACATACAGGAGGCATGTCACGATACTACAGTATCAATGCACATACAGGAGGTATGTCACGATACTACAGTATCAATGCACATACAGGAGGCATGTCACAATACTACAGTATCCGCACTCTCTTGAATTATGACTTCAATAATTATTTATTTATTTATACATAGGCACAGCAGCAGCAGTCTATCTAGAGAAACGGACGCGTTTCGGCCTACAGGCCTTCCTCAGCGTTTAACGCTGAGGAAGGCCTTCTACATGAATCTGCACCCAAAGAAACGACAGACCTCTCCACAAGACTCCAGCAGAGAGCGCGCCTTCTCCTAACGGTATTGAACCATTTAGGAGTTCTATTGTTCACAATACTACAGTATCAATGGACATACAGGAGGTATGTCACGATACTACAGTATCAATGGACATACAGGAGGTATGTCCATTGATACATCACATTTTATTTTGTAATAATGTCTGCAGTTGATGAGTTGATGTTTGCAGTTGAAGTGTTCTTTTGGAGCCAAACCTTAATCTAAACCAGTGGTTTTCCACCCGTTTCATATCAAGGTCCATTATTTATTGGGCACAAGAGCCACGGAACACCATTAGATGAGATCTAGCCTCTCAGACCCACAGTATTTTATTGTCGTTGGATAGGATTGTGTCCACAATTCCGTGCTGTATTGATGTTGGTGCCACTAGGTTAAAGATCTTACCCTAGTCTAAAGCTTTAGATTAAATATCTTACCTTTAGATTAAAGATCTAAAAGAGGGATGTTTGCCCGCCAGGACCTAAACTAGTGAAAACAGCAGATCTACAAGCCGCATTGTGAGCTTGTAGACAGGCTAGTTTCACTACTTTTTAAACATTCTAACTTATGACATTTATTAGATTTTTTCTTTTATTTGTGAAAACAGCAGATCTACAAGCCGCATTGTGAGCTTGTAGACAGGCTAGTTTCACTACTTTTTAAACATTCTAACTTATGACATTTCTTAGATTTTTTCTTTTATTTATTAATTAAATTAATTCTGTATGTTTATTCATGGAAATCTTAGCTTTTGGGAGAATGTTTTCTTTTTCTTTTCTTTTATTTATTTATTTTTATTTTTTTAAATGTGGATCCCGACTCCTGACCCAGTGTTTGGGTGCTCAGTGCTCCTACCTTGGTGTGATCCAGGCGTCCGTACACCTGCCAGAAGTACGTGGTGAACAGTTTCCTGCTGATTGGTTTTCCATTGATCCTGATCCTCTCTCTGACCTGGACCAGGTGGGGAGAGCTGGAGGCAAGGCCACAGCAAGAAGCAGGGACGTGCAGAGAATATTAGAGAGGCAGGGGCTGAGACTAGGTTGGTGAAAATAACGAAAATAGCAGAACTTCAAGCTCTCAATGCGTCGCAGCGCTTGGAGGTCGGCTATTGTTGGTGCTTGATACCACAATGAAC